>NC_143053.1:1732500-2060000 GCF_052426305.1 Pelodiscus sinensis
GGGGAAAAAAAGCTTTCTAGAACATAAGAACGGCCATACTGGGTCAGACCTCTGATGACAGGACAAGCAGCAGTGGGCTTAAATGGCAGGTAGAGGGGTTTAGTTTGGACATTAGGAAAAAATTCCTACCTGTTAGGGTATTCAAACACTGGGATAAATTGCTCAGGGAGGTTGTGGTTTTTCTATCAGTGGGGTGTTTAGAGCAGGTTGGACAGACAGTTGTCAGGGATACTTAGTCCTGCCTTGAGTGCAAAGGGCTGGACTCATGACCTCTTGCGCTCCCTTCCATGCCCATGATTCTATTAACTTTACATAGTGTTGCCACACGTTTTACGAGGACACTAATGATCAGCATATTATGAATTTTCACATGACGCCTCATGACTTTGTACAGAACCAAATATCGTTGTGTAGGAAGGAAGAATGGAGAAGGTCACAGGGTGCTGTAGAAGTTGGTCCCATTGTTTTTCTCCTGTGTCTAAGTCCTTGTCATGGGGCTAGCAGGCAGCTGGAGGGCTGATAGCCATATCTCTGCTCTGCAGGGTGCTGACCGGCTGTGGGAGTGAACGTGGCTGGATGACCCTTAAGCTGCTGTCCCTGCTGTACTTGGCCATGCAGCTGGGCTGCATCGCTCTCATTAACTTCTCCCTGGGCTTCCTGCTGGCTGTCACCATGGTGCCTGTTGCAGCCATCGTCCAGCCCAAAGGCCCCAAGTAAGTGACACCTGCCCACCTCCCCGTGAGGCACCATGGCCACCTGATCCGGGCCTGGCCATGAGTGGCAGGGGCTCTGTGGCCAGTCCCATCCAAGCGGGGTGTCGCTCTGCCCCGGGATGGGTCCTGGCTTGGGCACAGGCAGGATCTCTGGGAGGCTTTCACAGCCAGTTCAGGGCAGACTGACCATGCCCGCAGGGCTCCTTAGAGCAGTGTTTCTCAACCTTGGTTAATGAAGTACCCCTTAAAAAAATAAGTACCCCCCAGTATCTAGTTTTCAGACACACACGACTTTTTTCTACCTTTGCAACACATTTGTTTAAACAGCTTCATCGTAGCTGGGCGGGCGATGCCATTTTGGGTGTAAAAAGGACAAAAATAATAAAGCGCCGTGAGGCTTAAAACAAAACCTCAGTTTTCTCCAAATTTCAGTGGTGGTGACACCCCCCCCAGACTTCTCGAGTACCCCATAGCGTACCTGTACCACTGGGTGAGAAACACTGCACTAGGGGATGTCACGTTCCTGCTGCCCTTTGTCGTCTCTCTGCAACCAGCCTCTGCCAGCAGGGGGTGCTGTAGGGAGCTCCTGTCCCCTCCAGCCTCTCATAACACCCCCTGCTGGGGGAGTAGGGCGGGAGTCCTGGGAGCTGTGTGTGTGTGTGGGGGGGGGGGGGGTCCTGGCTGCTCTAGTCCCAGCCTCTCCCAGCAGGGGGTGCTGTAGGGAGCTCCTGTCCCCTCCAGCCTCTCATAACACCCCCTGCTGGGGGAGTAGGGCGGGAGTCCTGGGAGCTGTGTGTGTGTGTGGGGGGGGGGGGGGGTCCTGGCTGCTCTAGTTCCAGGCTCTCCCAGCAGGGGGTGCTGTAGGGAGCTCCTGTCCCCTCCAGCCTCTCATAACACCCCCTGCTGGGGGAGTAGGGCGGGAGTCCTGGGAGCTGTGTGTGTGTGTGTGGGGGGGGGGTGTCCTGGCTGCTCTAGTCCCAGCCTCTCCCAGCAGGGGGTGCTGTAGGGAGCTCCTGTCCCCTCCAGCCTCTCATAACACCCCCTGCTGGGGGAGTAGGGCCGGAGTCCTGGGAGCTGTGTGTGTGTGTGTGGGGGGGGGGGGGGTCCTGGCTGCTCTAGTCCCAGGCTCTGCCAGCAGGGGGTGCTGGAGGGAGCTAGCAGCAGCACTGGGAGTTGCCTAGCCTGCTGGCTGCTTTGACCCCTGCTTGTGTCTGTCTCCCAGGTATCTCTATGCAGTGCTCTTGGTCCTGGTCACACCAGCTGTCACCCTCCTGCTCAGCATTGCCCTGTACCAGGAGCTGATCGAGTACCCGGTCTCAGCGCTGGAGTGCTGGCAGCTCTTCCTGCAGGCGGTGGCCGAGGGCCTGCTGGACCACTACCTCTACGGCTCCATCGTCTTCCCCTTCATCGCCCTCTTCGTCTACCCCTGCTGGCTGCTGCTCTGGAACGTTCTCTTCTGGAAGTAGCCAGGCCCCGCAGCTCCTGGGAGCAGAGGGGCTGCTGACTGGACCCCCACCTGGCCACTGGATCCCAGGATCCGGGACTGGCCCTGGAGCCTCACTGGAGTCTGGGGCCTTTATTCTGGAGAGGGAGCCCTGTGCTGTCCTGGGTGCTGCAGCAGGGGTCCGTTCCCTGGCCTTGTGCTCAGTGGCTGGAAAAGTGGCGCCTGGGCCTTGGGGCCTGGGCTGCCTGCTCTGAGCTGAGCTGGGCTGGGCGTGGCCCTTGCACACTGGGGCCTGGGCCTGAGGGTGGCAGCTGCCGGGCAGGGCAGGAGCCGGGTGTTCCCATGGCCGGGGCAGCTGGACGGCCTGATGCTGGGGGGGGGGGGCAGCAGGGCAGAGCCCGTGGGGGGGGGGGGCCGCGCTGTGCAGGGCCCGGCCCCGGGGCAGCCTGGCGGGTCGGTGCGAAGGCTCCTTGAAATAAAGTTAAAACCTTCAGCCGCGTGGGGTGGTGCGGGGCTGGGGCGGGGGGGCGGCAGGCGCCTGCCTGGGAACGGGGGGGGGGGGGGGGGGGGCGGGGCAGCCAGTTCACACTGGAGGGGGGGCCACAGGCTGGGGAGGAAGGGAGTAGCGGGGGGGGGCGTCGCGGGGGGGGCGGGGGTGGAGTAGCCCGGGGGGGCGGGGGGGGAGTAGCCCGGAGGGGCGGGGGGGAGTAGCGGGGGGGGGGGCGGGGGTGGAGTAGCCCGGAGGGGCGGGGGGGAGTAGCGGGGGGGGGGGGGGCGGGGGTGGAGTAGCCCGGAGGGGCGGGGGGGAGTAGCGGGGGGGGGGGCGGGGGTGGAGTAGCCCGGGGGGGAGGGAGTAGCGGGGGGGGGGCGGGGGTGGAGTAGCCCGGAGGGGCGGGGGGGAGTAGCGAGGGGGGGAGTGGCGGGGGGGGGGGTCTCCCGTTTCCGGCCTGGGGCTGGCTCAGGAGCTGGGGGCGGGCCCAAGCCCGGGATTATCTTCCGCGGCGCTCCCGGCTGTGGTGACGTCAGAGGATATCCGGTGGGCGCGAGCTCCGCCCCTTCCCCTCTCGGCCGCCGTAGGCCGGGGCCGCGCGGTGCACGCTGGGAGTCAGGCGGACCCGGCTGCTCTCCAAGATGGCGGCGCTGTCGGCGGCGCGGTGCCTGGTGCTGCGGGTCCGGGGCGGCCCCCTCCTGCCGCCGCCGCCCGGGCCCCGCCTGCGGCCCCCCCAGGTGAGCCCCCCCCGCCGCGAGCCCCCCCCTCGGCCCCGCGCCGCGGCCCCGCCCCCCGGCCCTGAAGGTCACCGGGGCGCGGCGTCCGCGGGGTGGATCTGGCGGCCCCGCCCCCCCCGGCCGGCTCCTTTCCCGGGAGCGGGGGGGTCAGCGCCCCCCCCGGCCCGCCGGGCCCCGCTGCTGGGCCCCGGGGAGCGGCTGCCGAGGGCCCGCGGGGCCGGGGCCGATTCGCCCCCCGCAATGGGCCGGGCTCAGGCGACGGGCGCGATCGCACAACCTGCGGAACTCCTCGCCGCGGCGCCGCGACAGCCACGTTCAGCCTCGGGCTGCGCGAAGCTGGGATCGGACACTGGGCAGCGCCCCACGAACTGCCCCGCCCGCCCAGCCCCGCCGGGCTCCGGCCTTGGCCGCGGGGGGGCCGGGCCTTGGGGCGGGGGGGGGGCCGGGCCTTGGGGGGGGGGGGGGGCCGGGCTCAGGCGACGGGCGCGATCGCACAACCTGCGGAACTCCTCGCCGCGGCGCCGCGACAGCCACGTTCAGCCTCGGGCTGCGCGAAGCTGGGATCGGACACTGGGCAGCGCCCCACGAACTGCCCCGCCCGCCCAGCCCCGCCGGGCTCCGGCCTTGGCCGCGGGGGGGTCGGGCCTTGGGGCCGGGCCTTGGGGCGGGAGGCGCGTCAGGGCTCCCCAGGGCCGCCGCTGGGCGCTGAGGGGCGGGGGCTGGAGCCGAGCAGCCGGCTGCGGGCGCCCCGCTGGGTCGGACCCAGGCCCGCGGGTTCTCCACCCCCGCTGTCCTGGGGAAATGGCCGGTGCGCCCGCCGGGGGGCTGCTGGGACCCCTGGGGCATCAGGATCCTTCCTGCCCTCAAGCTCGGTGAAGCAGCGGCCTGGGGAGCGGCCATGACTGGGCCTGGGCCCCTGCTTAGCTCCGCACCCGCCGGGTGTGCCTGGCTCCAGGCCCTGCGCTCAGCCCAGGGCTTTCGGGGGCGCTGGTGGCTGCAGCAGGGTCCGTGGGTACTGGATGGGGCCGCGCTCTGCTCTGTTCCTTGTGTCGGCCTGGCTGTGTCCTCGCCTTGTCAGTGACAAGCTGCCACCCCAAGCTCTGTGGGGCTTGTTGAAACGGGCTCCTGTGTCCATATGATGCTCCCAGCACTGGCCTCTGGGCCCCCTTGCCCTGCAGGGACTGAAGACCACCCAGCATGTGATCGAAATTAAAGACCCTTATTTTAAAACATTTTAAATTCGAGTTGAAATTGACGATCTCTGCTAAGGCCCAAACTAGCTGTGACCTATTAAGATGGTGTAAGTCGGGGGGAGGGATAGCTCAGTGGTTTGAGCATTGGCCTGCTAAACCCAGGGTTGTGAGTTCAATCCTTGCGGATGCCATTTAGGGATTTGGGGCAAAAATTTGTCAGGGCTGGTACTTGGTCCTGCTGTGAAGGCAGGGACTGGACTCAATGACCTTGCAAGGTCCCTTCCAGTTCTAGGAGATAGGCATCTCCAATACTTTAATTTAAGTGTGACTGTGTAGTCGGAGTTCCCCCGATCCTGAACCCCGTAGCAGCCAGAACAGCCTCCACCAGCCAGTAGAATAGGGAGGGGTGTATTGATTTTCCAGAATACAGCACAGATGTGATGTGGAATAGGAGGGGGGCTAGGATGCTCCAGGCCCCTCCAAGCCCCTTCCCCCCAGGCTGTCTCCATCATGTTTCCAGCCCCAGACTCCCTCCTCCTACCCCATGTCCTTACTTTGTTCCAACCTCCTTCCCTCCCCTCAGTCAGAACCAGGCAGGCCAGTGTCTGGCCCCCCTCCTGGGCCGTGCTCACAGACAGGGCCCGTAGGGGACAGCCCCAGCCTAGCGCCCAGCAAAGTGCCCCCCTACATCACAGTAAGTGATAGAAAACAGCGTTGCGCTGTGCATGTCCACCAGGGAAGTTTAGGGAGAGCCAGGCTTTTGAATGGAGTCGCTGGCAAAGCACCAGGGTCCTAAGCCTCTGGGCGTCTCGTGCTAGCTCAGGGCAGCCTTCCCCCGTGAATCACACCCAGGCGAGAGGCTGAGGCCTGCCTGCTCTAGAACCCTGACTAGCCACCAGCAGCGGTTCCTTCGTTATCCTTGTTTGCCCGGGACTCGGTTTCAAATGCAGCATGTACGTGGGGGAATCCGCCATGCTCCAGGCAGCGAGTCCGAAAGGGCCGGCGCTCCTCAATTCCCAGTCCATCCCGATGGCAGCGCAGCGGAGAACCCCGTAAAGCGCCAGTCGCAGCGCGGCGAGCCGGGGCCTCTGGCTACAGACTGTCTAGCCCAGCGGTTCCAAACTTTCTGGCATCACGCCCCCCTTCTTGATTTTTGAAAAATCCTCATCTCCCCTCCCCCTCTGCCCCCATAGCAGCAAAACTTGTTAAGCAAAAAAAAAAGGAAAAAAGGAACTGAACAGGGCAGCAGAATTTGATGGGGGGGGGGGGGATGAGGTTGCATTGCCTCGTGCCCCCCCTGGAATTTCTTCACTCCCCCGTTTGGGAACCCAGGCAGCTGCACTGGGGGCGTGGTGCCTCCGTTGGGTAGAGCCCGGCCCGTGCCGGTCACTGCTCCCACTCGTCCCCTTCTCCTGCCGGGGTGCAGAGCTGTGCTGCGCTGCGGGGGGTCACATCTCACCGAGGAGGCCCTCTAGGATGGGGCTGGTGACTGGCCTGTGCCCCCTGCTCGCCCACCGGCTGCAGGGGAGATCAGTGGGCCTGGGCTTTCCACAGTGCTGGGAAGGAGCGCTGGGGGGCCCGGGGCCCACATGGAGGTCTCACTCCACGGGCCTGGTGCTGGCCGGCTTAAAGGGAACCCACCCAGCAGGGAGCTCACCCCCCGCTAGCATTCCAGGGCACCCAGCCAGCTCCCCTCACGCAGCAGGGGCCCCCTAGGTGGGCGCAGGCCAGTGTCTCCGGCCTGTCGGGGGGCCCGGCCTGTGCACCCACAGCCTGCTTGCCCCCCCTTTCCCGGGCAGAGGCAGGTTCCAAAGGTGGGCCGCTGATGGGGCTCGTCTGTTCCAGGCCAGCCTGTCGTCGCTGTCGGGTCTGTCCCGCGGCAGGAAGGTGGCGCTGTCTGCGCTGGGCGTGCTGGCCGCCGGCGGCGCGGGGCTGGCCCTGGCCCTGCACACGGCCGTGAGCGCTGGGGACCTGCTGCTTCACCCTCCCAACTACGCCTGGAGCCACAGCGGCCTGCTGTCCTCCCTGGACCACAGCAGGTACGGGGCGTCCGGCCGGGTTCACTGCGTCCCCAGCCCCCCAGCGCAGGCCTCCCGGGTAACGGGGCCCCCCAGCTCTGGGCTCCCGTGAGGCCTGCTGTGACTCCGCTGCCCCACGGGGCCCTTTCCTTCCTCCCAGCGCCCGGCGCGGCTACCAGGTCTACAAGCAGGTGTGCGCCGCCTGCCACAGCATGGAGTACGTGGCCTTCCGCAACCTCATCGGCGTCACCCACACCGAGGAGGAGGCCAAGGCCTTGGCCATGGAGGTGAGTGGCTGGGGGCTCCCGCTGGCTGCTGGCCGCTGCCCCCCAGGCCTGGGCATGCGGCACTGGGGGCGGGAGTTGGCCCCTCACCTGTGGCGAGGGCACGTGGGAGAGGGAGAGCTCAGTGCTCGTGGGGGAGGGGGGCTGAGTGCCGGCTCTGGGGCGTGATGCCCTCGACAGGGTTCAGAGGCCCATGAGTCTCTGCTCAGTGCCCTTGACAGGGTCTAAGCACCCTTGGGGGGCGGAGGCCTGTGGGCCCTGGCTCAGTGCTCAGGGGAGGGGGCTCGGCACGCTTGGGGGGGCAGAGGACTGTGGGTCCTGGCTCAGTGCTCTCCACAGGGGCCCGGGGGTGGGGGGAAGAGGCCTGCGGGGAGGCTCAGTGCGCTCAGGGGGGGGGTGAGGGGGGCTCAGCGCGCCGGGGGGCCAGAGGCTCTCTGGGGGGGCTCAGCGCACTTGGGGGAGCAGAGGCCCATGGGGAGGCTCAGCGTGCCGGGGGGGGGGGCAGAGGCCCTCTGGGGGGGCTCAGCGCACTGGGAGGGGCTCAGCACCCCGGGGGGGACAGAGGCCCTCTGGGGGGGGCTCAGCGCATTTGGGGGGGCAGAGGCCCGTGGGGGGGCTCAGTGCGCTGGGGGGGGCAGAGGCCCTGGGGGGGCTCAGCATGCCGGGGGGGGCAGAGGCCCGCGGCCCCAGCTCAGTGCACCGGGGGGAGGCTCAGTGCGCTGGGGGGCAGAGGCCCTCTGGGGGGGGCTCAGCGCGCCGGGGGGGCTCAGCGCGTCGGGGGGAGCACCGGGGGGGCAGAGGCCCGCGGGGGGGGGCTCAGCGCGCCGGGGGGAGCACCGGGGGGGCAGAGGCCCGCGGGGGGGGGCTCAGCGCGCCGGGGGGAGCACCGGGGGGGCAGAGGCCCGCGGGGGGGGGCTCAGCGCGCCGGGGGGAGCGCCGGGGGGGCCAGAGGCCCGCGGCCCCAGCTCAGTGCGGTCTGGCGCAGGTGGAGGTGGTCGACGGCCCTGACGACAATGGCGAGATGTTCACGCGCCCGGGCAAGCTGTCCGATTACTTCCCCAATCCCTACCCCAACCCCGAGGCGGCGCGAGCGGCCAACAATGGGGCACTGCCCCCCGACCTGAGCTACATCGTCAACGCCAGGTGAGGCTTCCTGCAGCTGCTGTGGGGGGCCCAGGGCTGGAGCAGTGCATGCTGGGACAGGCTGAGCCCGGGCTGCTCTCTCTCCCCGGCCTTGTCTTCCAGGCACGGGGGTGAGGACTACGTGTTCTCCCTCCTCACCGGCTACTGCGACCCGCCCACCGGGGTGGAGGTCAGGGAGGAGCTGCACTACAACCCTTACTTCACCGGGCAGGCCATCGCCATGGCGCCCCCCATCTACAACGAGATCCTGGAGTTCGAGGACGGTAAGAGGCGCTAGGGCCTGGCTGGCCCCCCCGTGCCCGCCCCGGGCCCCTGGGCCCCATTGACTCTTCTCTCTGCCAGGGACCCCGGCCACCATGTCCCAGATCGCCAAAGACGTCTGCACGTTCCTGCGGTGGGCGGCGGAGCCGGAGCACGACGACCGCAAACGCATGGGCATGAAGGTCGGTGCCTGCCCGGGCGCTGGGGGCGGGGGGGCCTGGCCTGGGCGTCTCCTGCTGGCCCCGGGGCGCTTGGGATGGGCGGGGGGGCCTGGGCTGGGCGTCTCCTGCTGGCCCCAGGGCGCTTGGGATGGGGCGGGGGGGCCTGGCCTGGGCGTCTCCTGCTGGCCCCAGGGCGCTTGGGATGGGCGGGGGGGCCTGGGCTGGGCGTCTCCTGCTGGCCCCAGGGCGCTTGGGATGGGGCGGGGGGGCCTGGCCTGGGCGTCTCCTGCTGGCCCCAGGGCGCTTGGGATGGGGCGGGGGGGCCTGGCCTGGGCGTCTCCTGCTGGCCCCAGGGCACTTGGGATGGGCGGGGGGGCCTGGCCAGGGTGTCTCCTGCTGGCCCCAGGGCACTTGGGATGGGGCGGGGGGGCCTGGGCTGGGCGTCTCCTGCTGGCCCCAGGGCACTTGGGATGGGGCGGGGGGGCCTGGCCTGGGCGTCTCCTGCTGGCCCCAGGGCACTTGGGATGGGGCGGGGGGGCCTGGCCTGGGCGTCTCCTGCTGGCCCCAGGGCACTTGGGATGGGGCGGGGGGGCCTGGCCTGGGCGTCTCCTGCTGGCCCCAGGGCACTTGGGATGGGGCGGGGGGGCCTGGCCTGGGCGTCTCCTGCTGGCCCCAGGGCGCTTGGGATGGGGCGGGGGGGCCTGGCCAGGGTGTCTCCTGCTGGCCCCAGGGCGCTTGGGATGGGGCGGGGGGGCCTGGCCTGGGTGTCTCCTGCTGGCCCCAGGGCGCTTGGGATGGGGCGGGGGGGCCTGGCCTGGGCTGGGCATCTCCTGCTGGCCCCAGGGCACTTGGGATGGGCGGGGGGGCCTGGCCTGGGGGTCTCGGCACGCGGGGCTCAGGGCAGGGCCTGCCGCCTCCTGTTTCCTCCCCAGACGCTGATGATCCTGGGTCTCCTGCTGCCCCTCGTCTATTACCTGAAGCGCCACAAGTGGTCGGTACTGAAGAGCAGGAAGGTCGCCTACCGGCCCCCCAAGTAAGCGCAGGCGGCTGGACAGACGGACGGCACCGCCCACTCCTCATGCCACGTTACTCGTATTTAATCCCTCTCCTCGGACAGCCGCTCGCTAGGCCTGGGGAAGGGCTGGCGCCGCTGTCCGAGCGCCCGCGGGGGAAATAAACCTTGGCTCTTCCACGGGGCGTGTGCTGTGCTGTGTGGGCGCAGGCCCTGGGCCTCTGCGTGCCGGGGATGCCAAGGCCGTCGCACAGGCACTGCTGGGAGCAGGGAGGGGCCACGGGTGGGGGGGGTGTCTGTGAGCAGCCCCCTCCCCCCTCTTGGGATAGAACCCCCACCCCCGCACGCAGGCCCATGCCGGTGAACGCTTCCTGGCCGGGTGGGGGGCAGCCTGGGGTGGGCTCACCCAGGGTCCATTGCAGGCAGCTGGGCAGATCAACCCCCCCAACTAGTATGGCCCCAGCCCAGGGTGTGGGCCCAGTGAGAGCAGGACGTGGGGGGTGGGCCGGGGGGGCGCCCTTGGGCAATGCTGGCGGGAGGAGGACGTCGGCGGGAGGGGGCGAAGACCCAGGCGTGCCCACGGCGCAGGCCCCTCAGTGGCAGTTCTGGCAGTGCGGGTGACACCTCTGCCCATCCACGTTGCAGCGGCAGCCTCCGCTAGTGTCGCCTGGGCCCTGGGGGGAAAGGGGGCAGCGGTCAGACGGGCCTGGGGGGGAAAGGGGGCAGCGGTCAGACGGGCCTGGGGGGGAAAGGGGGCAGCGGTCAGACGGGCCTGGGGGGCAGGGGGGGGCAGCGGTCAGACGGGCCTGGGGGGGAAAGGGGGCAGCGGTCAGACGGGCCTGGGGGCAGGGGGAGGCAGCGGTCAGACGGGCCTGGGGGCAGGGGGAGGCAGCGGTCAGACGGGCCTGGGGGGGAAAGGGGGCAGCGGTCAGACGGGCCTGGGGGGCAGCGGTCAGACGGGCCTGGGGGGGAAAGGGGGCAGCGGTCAGACGGGCCTGGGGGCAGCGGTCAGACGGGCCTGGGGGGGCAGGGGGAGGCAGCGGTCAGACGGGCCTGGGGGGCAGGGGGAGGCAGCGGTCAGACGGGCCTGGGGGGGAAAGGGGGCAGCGGTCAGACAGGCCTGGGGGGCAGGGGAGGCAGTGGTCAGACGGGCCTGGGGGGGAAAGGGGACAGTGGTCAGACGGGCCTGGGGGGCAGGGGGAGGCAGTGGTCAGACGGGCCTGGGGGGGAAAGGGGGCAGCGGTCAGACGGGCCTGGGGGGGAAAGGGGGCAGCGGTCAGACGGGCCTGGGGGGGAAAAGGGGCAGCGGTCAGACGGGCCTGGGGGGCAGGGGGAGGCAGCGGTCAGACGGGCCTGGGGGGGAAAGGGGGCAGCGGTCAGACAGGCCTGGGGGGCAGGGGGAGGCAGTGGTCAGACGGGCCTGGGGGGGAAAGGGGGCAGTGGTCAGACGGGCCTGGGGGGCAGGGGGAGGCAGCGGTCAGACGGGCCTGGGGGGCAGCGGTCAGACGGGCCTGGGGGGCAGCGGTCAGACGGGCCTGGGGGGCAGGGGGAGGCAGCGGTCAGACGGGCCTGGGGGGCAGGGGGAGGCAGCGGTCAGACGGGCCTGGGGGGGAAAGGGGGCAGCGGTCAGACAGGCCTGGGGGGCAGGGGGAGGCAGTGGTCAGACGGGCCTGGGGGGGAAAGGGGACAGTGGTCAGACGGGCCTGGGGGGCAGGGGGAGGCAGTGGTCAGACGGGCCTGGGGGGGAAAGGGGGCAGCGGTCAGACGGGCCTGGGGGGGAAAGGGGGCAGCGGTCAGACGGGCCTGGGGGGGAAAAGGGGCAGCGGTCAGACGGGCCTGGGGGGCAGGGGGAGGCAGCGGTCAGACGGGCCTGGGGGGGAAAGGGGGCAGCGGTCAGACAGGCCTGGGGGGCAGGGGGAGGCAGTGGTCAGACGGGCCTGGGGGGGAAAGGGGGCAGTGGTCAGACGGGCCTGGGGGGCAGGGGGAGGCAGCGGTCAGACGGGCCTGGGGGACAGGGGGAGGCAGCGGTCAGACGGGCCTGGGGGACAGGGGGAGGCAGCGGTCAGACGGGCCTGGGGGGCAGGGGGAGGCAGCGGTCAGACGGGCCTGGGGGGCAGGGGGAGGCAGTGGTCAGACGGGCCTGGGGGACAGGGGGAGGCAGCGGTCAGACGGGCCTGGGGGGGAAAGGGGGCAGCGGTCAGACGGGCCTGGGGGGCAGGGGGAGGCAGCGGTCAGACGGGCCTGGGGGGGAAAGGGGGCAGCGGTCAGACGGGCCTGGGGGGCAGGGGGAGGCAGCGGTCAGACGGGCCTGGGGGCAGGGGAGGCAGCGGTCAGACGGGCCTGGGGGCAGGGGGAGGCAGCGGTCAGACGGGCCTGGGGGCAGGGGGAGGCAGGGGTCAGACGGGCCTGGGGGGGAAAGGGGGCAGTGGTCAGACGGGCCTGGGGGGGAAAGGGGGCAGCGGTCAGACGGGCCTGGGGGGCAGGGGGAGGCAGCGGTCAGACGGGCCTGGGGGGGAAAGGGGGCAGCGGTCAGACGGGCCTGGGGGGCAGGGGGAGGCAGCGGTCAGACGGGCCTGGGGGGGAAAGGGGGCAGCGGTCAGACGGGCCTGGGGGGCAGGGGGAGGCAGCGGTCAGATGGGCCTGGGGGCAGGGGGAGGCAGCGGTCAGATGGGCCTGGGGGGGAAAGGGGGCAGCGGTCAGACGGGCCTGGGGGGCAGGGGGAGGCAGCGGTCAGACGGGCCTGGGGGCAGGGGGAGGCAGCGGTCAGACGGGCCTGGGGGGCAGGGGGAGGCAGGGGTCAGACGGGCCTGGGGGGGAAAGGGGGCAGTGGTCAGACGGGCCTGGGGGGCAGGGGGAGGCAGCGGTCAGACGGGCCTGGGGGCAGGGGGAGGCAGCGGTCAGACGGGCCTGGGGGGCAGGGGGAGGCAGGGGTCAGACGGGCCTGGGGGGGAAAGGGGGCAGCGGTCAGACGGGCCTGGGGGGCAGGGGGAGGCAGCGGTCAGACGGGCCTGGGGGCAGGGGGAGGCAGCGGTCAGACGGGCCTGGGGGCAGGGGGAGGCAGCGGTCAGACGGGCCTGGGGGCAGGGGGAGGCAGCGGTCAGACGGGCCTGGGGGGCAGGGGGAGGCAGCGGTCAGACAGGCCGGGGGGCAGGGGGAGGCAGCGGTCAGACGGGCCGGGGGGCAGGGGGAGGCAGCGGTCAGACGGGCCTGGGGGCAGGGGGAGGCAGCGGTCAGACGGGCCTGGGGGCAGGGGGAGGCAGCGGTCAGACGGGCCTGGGGGGCAGGGGGAGGCAGCGGTCAGACGGGCCTGGGGGCAGGGGGAGGCAGGGGTCAGACAGGCCGGGGGGGGGGGGCAAGGGTCAGATAGATGGGCCCAGCAGGGGCTGCTTGGAAGGGGCCTTCAGGCACATCCCTGGGATTGGCGGGGGGGCGGGGGGGGGAGGAAGAGGCCACTGGGCCAGGCTGGTGGCAGGGCTGGGGAGGAAGTGTGGGAAGGGGCCTGCTGTTCAAGGCCCCCCCCCCCCCCGGGAGCCCAGCTGCCCCCTGGGAACTGCTGGAGGCAGCAGGGGGTGGCAGTGGGGGCCGGCCCCCCCCCGGGAGGCGCTTTGGAGCCAGGGCTGCGTGCCCGGTGCCAGCTCACCGCAGGTCCCCAGCGCGGCCCCTTGGTCACCCAGCAGATCTCCGTCTGGCACAGGGGGCAGCGGAGCCAGTCGCAGCCGGCTGCCTTCTGCACCGTGACCCGGCACACGGGGCAGGGCATGGCCTCGCCCGCCTGCACCAGCCTCTGCAGGGAGAGGCAGCTCTGTCAGGCCGTGCCCCGGAGTGCCGCAGCGCCCCCCCTGCACTCGGCACGGCCAACCCCCTAGCATGGAGGCCAGAGCTGGGCTGGCAGGGGCTGCGGGGTAGGAGTGGGGGGCACTGGCGGGGCTAGGGAGGCGGGGCTGTGGGGCGGGAGTGGGGGGCACTGGTGGGGCTAGGGAGGCGGGGCTGCAGGGCGGGACTGGGGGGCACAGGAGGGGCGGCAGGGCTAGGGAGGCGGGGCTATGGGGCGGGAGTGGGGGGCACTGGCGGGGCTAGGGAGGCGGGGCTGTGGGGCGGGAGTGGGGGGCACTGGTGGGGCTAGGGAGGCGGGGCTGCAGGGCGGGAGTGGGGGGCACTGGTGGGGCTAGGGAGGCGGGGCTGTGGGGCAGGAGCGGGGGGCACTGGCAGGGCTAGGGAGGCGGGGCTGTGGGGCGGGAGTGGGGGGCACTGGCAGGGCTAGGGAGGCGGGGCTGTGGGGCGGGAGCGGGGGGCACAGGAGGGGCGGCGGGGCTAGGGAGGCGTGGCTATGGGGCGGGAGTGGGGGGCACTGGTGGGGCTAGGGAGGCGGGGCTGTGGGGCGGGAGCGGGGGGCACAGGAGGGGCGGCGGGGCTACGGAGGCGGGGCTGTGGGGTGGGACAGGTGGGGCTAGGGAGGCGGGGCTATGGGGCGGGAGTGGGGGGCACTGGCGGGGCTAGGGAGGCGGGGCTGTGGGGCGGGAGTGGGGGGCACTGGTGGGGCTAGGGAGGCGGGGCTGTGGGGCGGGAGTGGGGGGCACTGGCGGGGCTAGGGAGGCGGGGCTGTGGGGCGGGACTGGGGGGCACAGGAGGGGTGGCAGGGCTAGGGAGGCGGGGCTGCGGGGCGGGAGCGAATCACAGGACCCAGGCGCACCAGCAGGGCTGGACTGGCAGGGGCTGCAGAATGGGAGTGAGGGGCACTGGCAGGCTGGGCTGTGGGGCAGGCTGGGGGGGCCGGGGGGCAGGGATCAGGGCTGGGACCGAGGCTGGCAACAGCTCAGCCCCATTGCGCCTGCGGGGCAGAGGCTTTCCCGAAGCCCAGGCCACAGAACCTGCCCCCCCCCCCCCCCCCAGGGCCTGGATCTGCCTCCCTCCCCCTCCCCGCGGGGGGCCGGGGGCTGGCCGGGGCGCCCACCTGCAGCATGTCCTGGGTCTGCCGGGCCGCAGCCTCGTTCTCAGCCTGGAGCTGCAGGTCGGCCTGGTGCTGCTGGCAGCTCTTCCCCTCGTGGCTGGCCTGGGGCGGGCACAGGACGGGCAGGGCTCAGCCTCCTCCCCCCCCCCACAGGGCTCAGCCCCCCCCCCCACAGGGCACAGGACGGGCAGGGCTCAGCCCCCCCCCACAGGGCACAGGACGGGCAGGGCTCAGCCCCCCCCCCCCCACAGGGCACAGGACGGGCAGGGCTCAGCCCCCCCCCCCACAGGGCACAGGACGGGCAGGGCTCAGCCCCCCCCCGCTGCAGGGCACAGGACGGGCAGGGCTCAGCCCCCCCCCGCTGCAGGGCACAGGACGGGCAGGGCTCAGCCCCCCCCCCCCCCCCGCAGGGCAGGACGTGCCTGGGGAGGGAAGGACTGGCTCCACCCAGCCCTTGGCTCTCCTCCACGCCTGCCTCCATCTCCTCAGCCCCCCCCCTCCCGCCCCCGCGCTGCCGTCCTGCCTGGGCCGAAGTAGGACTTGTGTGCGAGTGGCGGGGTGTGTGGCTGGGGGGGGGGGGGGGTGAACATGCCTGTTTCCCTCTGGCCTTGGATGCTCCCAGTGGTGGAAGACGGTAGCACAGCAGCCGGGGGGGGGGGGACCGAGGAGCCCTAGGCCTGCAGGAAGAGGCCCCAGGAGGGGAGCCTGGAGCCCGGGGCCCTGAGCTGGGCGCTGCAGGGGCTGGTGGCGCTGGCTTGGCCAGCCGGACCCTGCGCTAACCTGCACGGCTCCGCCCGTGGCCGCTGCTCCCTCTGCTGTTTCCATCCATGTGCAGAATAAATCTGTGCACCAAGCCAGGGCTGATGTGCACCACCAGCAGCGAGCTGTGCTGCATGGGCCTGTCCCGGTGGCCCCCGAGGGTCCCCCCCGGGTCTCACCTGGCAGAGCAGGCAGTTGTGGCGCCCGCAGACGGGGCAGGCGAACGTGGTGGCCGCGTCCTCGCGGAGACACCAGCCCCTGCAGTCGGGCGTGCTGCAGTGGTAGCTGTTCTGCGCCCGGCTCTCGGCCGCCACCAGGCCCCGGTCCAGGAACTGCCGGTACTCCTCCGCCGACACCAGCTGGGGCAGAGTCAGGCCTCAGGCCGGAGCCGTGCCCCGGGGGCAGGTGTCAACCCTTACCCCCTCCCCCAGCCCTGGCTGCGGCCGGCCCCCGTGCCCAAGCCGAGGTCCCTGACCTGCCGCTGGGCCTGTTGGCCGGCCCGACCCCCGGCCTGCAGGGACTCACCGCCCGGACCTCTCGCTCCTGGAGCTTGCGGCTGCAGGCGTAGGCGTTGTCACGGAAGGGGCAGGACACCTGGGGCTCCCGGCTGTAGCTGATCACCTGCCGCAGACAGTCTCTGGGGGGACAGGCGCGGTCACCCGGAGCCCCCCGCCAGAGCTCTGACCCCGCAGCCCCAGGAGGGCCTTGGGCACCGCGGGCGAGCGCTGCAGGGCGGGGCCCCGGGCCGGCTCCAGCTCCCCCGTCCCGCGCTGCCAGGCGGGGCCCCGGGCCGGCTCCAGCTCCCCCGTCCCGCACTGCAGGGTAGGGCCCCGGGCCGGCTCCAGCTCCCCCGTCCCGCGCTGCAGGGCGGAGCCCCGGGCCGACTCCAGCTCTCCCGTCCCGCGCTGCAGGGTGGGGCCCTGGGCTGGCTCCAGCTCCCCCGTCCCGCGCTGCAGGGTAGGGCCCCGGGCCGGCTCCAGCTCCCCCGTCCCGCACTGCAGGGTGGGGCCCCGGGCCGGCGCCAGCTCCCCCGTCCCGCACTGCAGGGTGGGGCCCCGGGCCGGCGCCAGCTCCCCCGTCCCGCGCTGCAGGGTGGGGCCCCGGGCCGGCTCCAGCTCCCCCGTCCCGCGCTGCAGGGTGGGGCCCCGGGCCGGCTCCAGCTCCCCCGTCCCGCACTGCAGGGTGGGGCCCCGGGCCGGCGCCAGCTCCCCCGTCCCGCACTGCAGGCCTGGGGCCGTACCTGCAGAAGCTGTGCAGACACTCCCGGAGCAGCACCCCCTCGCCCCGCGCCACCGGCAGGCAGCAGATGGGGCAGTCCATGGCCTCTGGGCTGGGCACCAGCCCCTCCTCCTCCAGCTGCAGCAGCCGCTGGAAGTTCTGGCGCCGCTCCACCGCCAGGGCCTGCGCAGCAGACAGGGAGGGGTCAGGGCATGGCCGGGGCAGAGTCCCCCCCCCCCCGCGGGGCCAGGCGGTGACCTCGGTCCATCCCCCCCCAGTCAGTACCTGCCCCGGCATGGGGTGCGCTGCTGGGAGCCCAGGGAAGGGCCCGGAGCCGGCCGGGGCCTGGCCCATGAGCACGGAGCTCCAGCCCCACCTCCCTGCGAGTCACAGGCCTGGGGGTCCCCTGCCGGGCTGTATGCCCCCCCCCCCCCGATGTGGCCCCACGGTCAATGAAAGCCTGTGGTGAAACCACCCCTTGGTCCCCGGCTGCCTCCCTCCAGCCGCCTCCCCCAGTCCCGGGGCCCCTGCCTCAGACCGGGCGCCCTGGGCGCAGGAGCCCGACTCTCCAGCCTCCGCCCCCTCCCGCGCTGGCGTCCCCGCTGGGCCCCACGGCACCGGCTGCCTCGCCTCAGCGCTGCCTCGGAGTCCTGAGCCGAGCAGCCTGCGGCGGCCACCCCGGCGGGTTCCAGGCAGGGCTCAGCTGCAAACCTTCCCTGCGCACGGCCACTAGGCCTGCCCGCAGCCGCCCCCCACCTGCAGCTCAGCCAGGCCCACGGGCAGACCAGAGCCCCAGGGACAGGCCCCCCGCTCGCGGCTGCTGGCAGAGGGCTGGGCTGGGCGCTCAGCCCGACTCGGAGCACTGCAGGGCGCGAGCGGGGCCGGGGAACAGCTCCAGGGGGGCCCAGAGCTGAGCGGCAGGAAGCTGGGCCCAGCAGCCGCCCTCCCCGAGAGCCTGCGCCCGGCCGGGGGGGGGGGGGGGGGTTGCAGGCCCACGGCGCCACGGGCCCTCGAAGAAACCCGCCTGCTGGGGGTGGGGCTCAGCTCTTCAGCCTTGGGGGCAGCCCTCGCCGGAGCACCAGTTGCCAACAGGGAGCCGGCCGGACTTCCACACCAACCTGCGGCAGGGAGAGCCGGGCTCGGAGCAGGCCGCCGGGGACAGTGAATTAAATGGGCCCAGCAAGGGCCCCCCACAGGCCTCTGGCTCCACCCCGCACCCCCCAGGGCTCCTGCTGCGTCTCCGGCTGGGCCGGGCCAGGTGAGCATCCGGCCGCGGGCAGCACGTCCCTGCTACGCCAAGGAGCCTGCCCCCGGGCTGCTGCCAAGGCCCAACGGGGACAGGAGAGTCACTGGGGGGAGGGAAGCGCCCCGGGGTCCTTCCCACCTGCTCCCAGGCCTGTTCTGGCCTCCACGCCCTGCCCCCCCCCGCGCCCTTCATGCAGCCCAGGGTCGTAGCCCAGGGCTTGGCACTTTCTCCCCAGCACCCCGGGCCAGGGCACCCCGGTGGGGATTAATGAACCAGCTTCTGGACAGGGCCCCCCGGCCGGCAGGTGCTACGAGACGAGCTCTGAGCGCCCGGACCCTGGGGCTCGCGGGGAGAAGCCAGGAGCCGGGCCAGGGGCGAATTGTCCCACGTCTCCTCTGGCACCTTCCTCGGCCGCGCCCTGGCCTGGGCTGTTCCTGCGCCGGCCTCAGGCCCGCGGGAGTCAGAGCCGGAGGAGCCCCGGGACGCTGCAGGGACCTTGCTCCAGGCCTGGCCGGAAGCGACGCCCGAGCCCGGCCCGGCCAAGGAGCGAGTCCCCCCCTGGCTGCAGCCCAGGGCGCGGCGGGCGGGCCAGGAGCTGCCCCCGCTGGGCGGCTCGAAGGCTGCGGCGGAGCAGAGCCGCGTGCTGGAAGGATCAGACAGCGCCGCGTTCACAGCGATTTATTCCTGACCCCGCCCCCGGCTTTGGGGGGCAGAGGCCCGGGGTGACCCTGCCAGCCCAGACCCCGGGCGAGCCGCACCTGCTGCTGATCCCAGCTGGCGGCGCCTGGGGATCTGGCGTAATCCCGTTTCACAACCCCAGAGCCGGCCGGGCTGGCCAGCCACGCTTGGCCCGGTGCCGCTGGCGGTGCAGAGCAGGCTCCCGGCGTGGTTCCTGGGCCGGGCGGGGCTGCGGGCAGATTCCAGCCCAGGAGGTACAGGGAGGGCGGAGCAGCTCACGCCCAGCTAGCACAAAGACCCCCTGGCCACGCTCCCTCCTCAGGGCGGCAGAGCAGACACCCAGCTGCCTGAGAAGCTGCCCTGGGCCAGATCTAGCACCGCAGATCCTCAGCCCTCCTGGGAAGAGGCCTCCATGCAGGGGGAGCCCTGGTGGGCACTGGCTCCGCCCACGGCGTGGCACCCCACGCGCAGTGAGATCCAGGCTCTGCGGGGCACTGGCTCCACCCACGGCGTGGCACCCCACGCGCAGCGAGATCCAGGCTCTGCGGGGCACTGGCTCCGCCCACGGCGTGGCACCCCACGCGCAGCGAGATCCAGGCTCTGCGGGGGAGCCCTGGTGGGCACTGCCTCCGCCCACGCGCAGCGAGATCCTGGCTCTGCGGGGGAGCCCTGGTGGGCACTGGCTCCGCCCACGGCGTGGCACCCCACGCGCAGCGAGATCCAGGCTCTGCGGGGGAGCCCTGGTGGGCACTGCCTCCGCCCACGGCGTGGCAGCCCCACGCGCAGCGAGATCCTGGCTCTGCGGGGGAGCCCTGGTGGGCACTGCCTCCGCCCACGGCGTGGCAGCCCCATGCGCAGCGAGATCCTGGCTCTGCGGGGGAGCCCTGGTGGGCACTGGCTCCGCCCACGGCGTGGCACCCCACGCGCAGCGAGATCCTGGCTCTGCGGGGGAGCCCTGGTGGGCACTGCCCCCGCCCACAGCGTGGCACCCCACGCGCAGCGAGATCCTGGCTCTGCAGGGGAGCCCTGGTGGGCACTGGCTCCGCCCACGGCGTGGCAGCCCCTCTGGGCAGGAGCAGTTACCCGACTGGCTCTACAGTCTGAGATGGCGCCAGGCCCCAGGGGCAGCGCAGGGCCGGGCGGGGCAGTCCAGGGGGGCCGTGCCGGGGGCGGGCTAGCCGAATTCCGAGGAGAGGTGGATGAAGTCATCCAGGGAGCCCGAGCTCCGGGGGCAGAGTGCAGCCGAGCCAGCGTCTCTCCTTCCCTTCTCCGCCGGAGTCCAGCACGAGGGGAGAAAGCAGAGAGGTTGCGTCAGTCGCCGGGCCTGGGCCTGGGCCTGGGCCGGGCGAGCGGGGGAATCGCGGTTCCCAACGGGGCAGCGCCCGGCAGAGGCCACAGCCCACGAGCGGCCCGACTGCGGGAGCCACCTCTGCCGGTGCCCCCCAGGGAAGGGGCAGCTCTGACCCTCCAGCCCAGCCTCAGCCCCTTCCCTCACCGCTCGGGCACAGGACGCTGCCGCCTGGAGCAGGAAGGGAAGGAGCCGCCAGCCTGGAGCCTGTGCCACGCCCAGCCCCACAGCAGGCTGAAAGCCCCGGGCCCGGCCCGGGCCCCCCACGGCCCTGCTGCCCCGCTGCAGAGGCAGGCCCGACCGGGGGTCACCGTGGGGAGGGGAGCGTGGCCCACGCCCAGGCGGAGCCGGCGGCTCTTGGCTCTCCCCCGCCGCTGGCCAGGTACCTGCTGGTACTGCACGATCCCCTCTTCCTCCTGCTGCATCCGCCACAGCTCGCTGGTGTCCGGGCGGTGGCTGCCGGGCACCACGTACGCGGCCGGCCGGGCCGTGCTGCACATCTCGCAGCCCGGCCGCGTGGGCTTGTTGATGAAGGTGCACGTGGGACACGGCCAGCCCGCCTGCAGGGAGCAGGACAAAGCCGTCAGCCGGCCCGGGAGGGGGGCGCTCTCCACCGGGACCAGCCCCCGCCACGGCCACGGCGGGTGTTACACCTCTCAGCGCCAAGGGGGGGGCGCAGCCAGACAGGCACAACCCTGCACAGTGAGAGCGGGGGCAGATGGGGTATTGGTGCCCCGGGGAGGGGGGCAGAAGGGTGAGTACCTGCGCGGGGGCACGCGGAGTCGGGCGCCTACCTGCGCGGGGATGGGCCAGGGGCGAGGGCCAGGCGGGCTCTTACCTGCGCGGGGCGGGGGGCAGGGGCGAGGGCCGGCGGGCTCTTACCTGTGCGGGGCGGGGGGCAGGGGTGAGGGCCAGGCGGGCTCTTACCTGTGCGGGGCGGGGGGCAGGGGCGGGGGCCGGCGGGCTCTTACCTGCGCGGGGGCCGGCGGGACGGCGTTGGGGGGGTGGTGCTTTGGGCTGGCTGGGGGCAGGGCGGGGGCTGGCGGGGCGGCGTTGGGGGGTGCTGCTTTGGGCTGGCTGGGGGCAGGGCGGGGGCCGGCGGGGCGGCGTTGGGGGGTGCTGCTTTGGGCTGGCTGGGGGCAGGGCGGGGGCCGGCGGGGCGGCGTTGGGGGGTGCTGCTTTGGGCTGGCTGGGGGCAGGGCGGGGGCCGGCGGGGCAGCGTTGGGGGGTGCTGCTTTGGGCTGGCTGGGGGCAGGGCGGGGGCCGGCGGGCTCTTACCTGTGCGGGGGCCGGCGGGGCGGCGTTGGGGGGTGCTGCTTTGGGCTGGCTGGGGGCAGGGCGGGGGCCGGCGGCTCTTACCTGCGCGGGGGCCGGCGGGGCGGCGTTGGGGGGTGCTGCTTTGGGCTGGCTGGGGGCAGGGCGGGGGCCGGCGGCTCTTACCTGCGCGGGGGCCGGCGGGGCGGCGTTGGGGGTGCTGCTTTGGGCTGGCTGGGGGCAGTACTGCAGAGCTGCAGCATGCCCAGGTGCTGGCTGATTTCCCCGATGTCCATCTTCCCACCGGTGCCCGGGAGCCAGGCTGGAGGGGAGACAGCAGCAAAGAGCCGCCTTACGCAGGGGGCTGGGCGCAGCCGTTGTGTGGAACGTGGGGGTCGGGTGCAAGGAGCCCCCAGCCTGCCCCTCGTGTCCCTGGCAGCACGGGGGAGGGGAGCTGGGACCTTACCCCCTGGCGCCAGGCTGGCCACGTTCAGGCAATTTGCCTCACCACTGCTCGAGACCACCCCCCGCCCTGTCACTTTTGCCTGCCTTCAGCGGGGCACTGTGTGTTTGACATGGGCGCGCAGTTAGCCTGAGCCTCCAGGAGCATGCAGTTTGCAGGCATCTCACCCGGCGACTCCGCCCAGCTTCCTCCCACGCAGGGACTAACTGATCTCACAGCAGCGGGCGCTAGGCCCCTTGGGCAAATCAGGAACTGCCCTTGCCCTGTGGGCCCCGGGGAGCCACAATCCTGGGCGGCGTCTCCCTTC
The DNA here is from genome assembly GCF_052426305.1 of Pelodiscus sinensis. Taxonomy (NCBI): domain Eukaryota; kingdom Metazoa; phylum Chordata; order Testudines; family Trionychidae; genus Pelodiscus; species Pelodiscus sinensis. The sequence continues at coordinate 1,754,178 of NC_143053.1, forward strand.
GGGAAGCCACGTGCCCAGTGGGGAGCGCGGGCCCCCAGGGTCACTTCCTGCCTCTGCAGCCTCGCTAGGGCCACTGAGCACGGCCTGGTCCCGGCCTCCCGATGTTCTACCCAGTGGATTCATTCCCGGTGTGCGCTTCACGGGCTCCCCTAGCGCCGCTCCCCCCAGCCTCTGCAATGCAGCCACGACACCCCGCCCCCACCGCCAGGCCACGCCCCCGGCTTCTGCCTAGCCCCGCCCATGGGGGCTCCCTGTAAGGGAATTCCCTTCCGCCCACTTGGCACGGCAGCGTGGGGTGAGCAGGGCTGCCTGGGGAGGGAGAGGGAGCAAGGCCACAGCCCTGCAGTAGCGGCTGGGATCTGCGCCACAGGGTGAGTAGCTGGGCCCTGCTCGGGAGAGGGGATGGGCCTGCCGTGGCTGCGTGGCGGGGGGCCGGGGCCCTGCTCGGGAGAGGGGATGGGCCTGCCGTGGCTGCGTGGCGGGGGGGCCGGGGCCCTGCTTGGGAGAGGGGATGGGCCTGCCGTGGCTGCGTGGTGGGCGACCGGGGCCCTGCTCGGGAGAGGGGATGGGCCTGCCATGGCTGCGTGGCGGGGGGCCGGGGCCCTGCTCAGGAGAGGGGATGGGCCTGCCGTGGCTGCGTGGCAGGGGGCCGGGGCCCTGCTCGAGAGAGGGGATGGGCCTGCCGTGGCTGCGAGGCGGGGGGGGCCGGGGCCCTGCTCGGGAGAGGGGATGGGCCTGCCGTGGCTGCGTGGCGGGGGGGCCGGGGCCCTGCTCGGGAGAGGGGATGGGCCTGCCGTGGCTGCGTGGCGGGGGGGCCGGGGCCCTGCTCGGGAGAGGGGATGGGCCTGCCGTGGCTGCGTGGCGGGGGGGCCGGGGCCCTGCTCGGGAGAGGGGATGGGCCTGCCGTGGCTGCGTGGCGGGGGGGCCGGGGCCCTGCTCGGGAGAGGGGATGGGCCTGCCGTGGCTGCGTGGCGGGGGGGCCGGGGCCCTGCTCGGGAGAGGGGATGGGCCTGCCGTGGCTGCGTGGCGGGGGGGCCGGGGCCCTGCTCGGGAGAGGGGATGGGCCTGCCGTGGCTGCGTGGCGGGGGAGAGGTGGAGGAGTCCGGGGCCTGCGGGAGGGGGAGGGGACAGAACCTGCTGCATGACAGGGGCCGGGATCTGCTCCCTCCGGGGGGCGGCTGCTCCAGCCACTGGGACTGAGTCACATGACGGAGCCGCAGGACTCAGATCGGGAGGGGGGGGGGCGAACAAGAAATGTTTCATTTGCATGATGAATATGCAGATGTGGCTCCGCCACGTTTGGGTTTGACAATCCCCAGCATAGCGGGGTTGGGAACCACTGAGATAGCCCTGCCCCCCCCATTAGCACACAGGCCAGGCCCCCCCCCCCATGCCCCCAGGCCCCCCCCCCCCCCCCATTAGCACACAGGCCAGGCCCCCAGGCGCCCCCCCATTAGCACACAGGCCAGGCCCCCCTCCCCCCATTAGCACACAGGCCAGGCCCCCTGCCCCCCCCCATTAGCACACAGGCCAGGCGCCCCTCCCCCCATTAGCACACAGGCCCTGCCCCCCCCACCATTAGCACACAGGCCAGGCGCCCCTCCCCCCATTAGCACACAGGCCAGGCCCCCCCCCCCCCATTAGCACACAGGCCAGGCCCCCTGCCCCCCCCATTAGCACACAGGCCAGGCGCCCCCCCCCCATTAGCACACAGGCCCTGCCCCCCCCCACCATTAGCACACAGGCCAGGCGCCCCTCCCCCCATTAGCACACAGGCCCTGCCCCCCCCCACCATTAGCACACAGGCCAGGCGCCCCTCCCCCCATTAGCACACAGGCCCTGCCCCCCCCCACCATTAGCACACAGGCCAGGCGCCCCCCCCCCCATTAGCACACAGGCCCAGGCGCCCCCCCACCATTAGCACACAGGCCAGGCGCCCCTCCCCCCATTAGCACACAGGCCCTGCCCCCCCCCACCATTAGCACACAGGCCAGGCGCCCCTCCCCCCATTAGCACACAGGCCCTGCCCCCCCCCCCCATTAGCACACAGGCCAGGCGCCCCCCCCCCATTAGCACACAGGCCCTGCCCCCCCCCCACCATTAGCACACAGGCCCTGCCCCCCCCCCATTAGCACACAGGCCCTGCCCCCCCCCCCCATTAGCACACAGGCCAGGCGCCCCCCCCCATTAGCACACAGGCCAGGCCCCCCCCCCCCCATTAGCACACAGGCCAGGCGCCCCCCCCCATTAGCACACAGGCCCTGGCCTTCCCGCGCTCTGCTCAGCTGGTCTCTGGCATTTGGCTCTTGCTCGCGGGCGCCGCCCTCTCCTCTTCGCTGGGGCCCAGCCCCAAGCCCCGCCCCCGGGCACGGAGACCTGCAGCCGTGCTCTGCCCACGAGGCCGTTTCGTGTGGCAGCCCCGGGGCGGCAGGGGGCCCGTCCCACCTCTCTTCGGAGCCATGCTGGGCAGGGCGCTGGATCTGCGCGTCTCCTCGGCCCCGGCGCCGTCTGCGAGCGAGGGGGCCGGGGGCAGCGTGGCCAGCGCGTGGTCCTCCTCGCAGCGCTGCTCCGAGAGGCCGGCCCGCGTGGCCGACAGCAGGTACAGGAAGGCCGTGTCTCCGTCCCTCCGGATGCCGTAGGAGCCGAGCGTCCGGTCGTCCGCGCACAGGCACTGGCCGATGATCCACCGCTGCACGCTGGGGTGGAACCCGTACTCCCGGAAAACCTGCCCAGCGGGAGAAGGCAACGGACATTCCCCGCCATGGCGCCCCACCCAGCGCGCCCCGCGGCCGGGCCCCGGCAGGGACCAGCCCCCAGCCCAGCGCCTGCGTCTGGCGCGGTCCCGGGCTCCAGGGCAGGCGCGGGAAGGAGGGGCCGGAGCTCGGGGGCATACCTGCTGCCTCAGCGTCCGGAGCGGCATGTGCGCGTGGACCCTGATGGTGATGTTGGTGGAGCACGTGGCATCCTCCACTCCCACCTTCATCCTGAAAGAGGCCGGCGGCCCGTCAGCACGGCCGGGGCGGCTCCGCGGCAGAGGAATCCCCCGCACCACGTGTGCAGGGCGCCTCTGCGCCGACACCGGGGCTCCCCCCGGCTCCAGCGCCAGGAAAGATGCCAGTGCGCGAGGGGGAGGGGCACAGCCTGCCAGGAGCAGCTCGTTAAAGAGCCCCTGGCCTGGGAGCTCAGCTTACCGACAGCTTCTAGGCAGGTGGCACCTACAGACCCAGCCCGACTGGGTGCCCAGGGCACCAGGCCCTGCCCCGGGTGCCAGGCGCTGCCCCAGTGCCAGGCGCTGCCCCAGCGGGCTCTCCGCCTGCCCCAGGGTGTCTGGACATGCAGGGCGGAGGCGGGAGGGGCCGTCAGCACATGGGAGGACACGCACCGAGTGGGCGGGTTCCGCTGGCCAGTCTCACCTGATCTCATCGGCAGGGTAGCTGGATTCCGGCAGGAGGATGCGCAGGGAGGCCTGCTGCTGGGCCAGTGCCACGGCGCACTGCGAAGCCGCTTGCTCGTCCCCAAACTCGATGGCTCTAGCAAGGCGGAGTGCCAGATCCTCTGGGAAAGGCAGGGAGAGGGTGGCAGCGTGGCCGCGTGTGGCGGCTGCCCCAGGAGCAGCGTAGGGACATGCCCGACACGTCGCCCAGCCCATCAGCAAGCGCTTATCGGACCATCGACAGACCCCTCGACTAGTCACTCCCGCCCACTGCCGCTACCAGACAGAGGCGGGGGGGAGAGAAGCGGGTGTTTCAAAGCGGCAGCACCACGTGGAGCCCAGGGTATGCCGCTTTGAAATGCTGCAGGGCCAGAAGGGACTGCCCAACCGACCCTGGGCCCCATGCGGCACTGCTGCTTTGAAACGCAGTGGAGCACGGGGCCAGAGAGGACTGGCCAACCAACCCTGGGCTCCATGCGGCACTGCCGCTTTGAAACGCCACAGGGCCAGAGGGGAACAGCCCAACCGACCCTGGGCTCCATGCGGCACTGCCGCTTTGAAACGCCACAGGGCCAGAGGGGGACAGCCCAACCGACCCTGGGCCCCATGCGGCACTGCCGCTTTGAAACGCCACAGGGCCAGAGGGGAACAGCCCAACCGACCCTGGGCTCCATGTGGCACTGCCGCTTTGAAACGCCACAGGGCCAGAGGGGGACAGCCCAACCGACCCTGGGCTCCATGCGGCACTGCCGCTTAGAAACGCCACAGGGCCAGAGGGGGACAGCCCAACCGACCCTGGGCCCCATGCGGCACTGCCGCTTTGAAATGCCACAGGGCCAGAGGGGGAAAGCCCAACCGACCCTGGGCCCCATGCGGCACTGCCGCTTTGAAACGCCACAGGGCCAGAGGGGGACAGCCCAACCGACCCTGGGCTCCATGCGGCACTGCCGCTTAGAAACGCCGCAGGGCCAGAGGGGGACAGCCCAACCGACCCTGGGCCCCATGCGGCACTGCCGCTTAGAAACGCCGCAGGGCACGGGGCCAGAGGGTGACTGCCCGTAGCGCTTTTGCCTTTGAAGTGTGACCACAGCCCTGGGGCAGTAGCTGCACTTAACAAATGGAGGTGCCTGATCAGCTTCTCGATTAGCCGATCAATCAAAATGTAACATCCCTAGAGCAGCACTCGGCTCCTCCTCTCCCAGGTCAGCTGTGCCTGGCCCCCCAGGCCAGGTGTGCAGAGGAGGCTGGCTCTCCAGCCCCAGGAGCAGAGACCCGGCTGCCGGTGACCCCCGGACTCCCTAACCCATGCGGGGCTGGAGGGGAGGAAAGGGACTGAGTGGCAGCAAAGCCAGGCGGGGCTGAGACCGCCAGGAGTTCAGTTCTCTCTCCCGGGCCAGGCCGAGCCAGTCACCAAGCTCTGGCCGCGCTGACCCGCGCTGCAGCACCAGGCCTCCTTCGCCGCCAGCTGCTCGCCTCTGCCCGGGTGCACCCGCCCCTACCTCGATGCGAGAGCTCCGCAGGCTGCGGCGTGTCCGGCGCGGGGGTGGTGGGTGCGCTCCCGCTGGCGGCGGGAAGGAGGGCGGGTGGAGGCACCAGCTCGCCGGGGCTCTCAGCAGCTGGAAGAGGCAGGAGAGAGTCGTGAGGGCCCGGGCGGCAGGGTGGTGCAGCGGTTACTGGAGGGGCGAGCCCGCAACCTGCCCCCCCGGTCTCCTGCCACGCAGGGGCAGCGGCAGCGCCCAGACCGACCTGCTCTGCCTGCCTGGGCCGGGCACCCAAGGGAGCAGGACATGCCTGGCCCTGGGCCCTCAGGGCACCGTGCCCATGACAGCGGTTCCGCCCCCACCCACCCCTGCTGAGGGACCCTGTGAGCTCCCCCCCCCACTACCCAGGGGACTGGCCCCCACTCAAAAGGCCCCTCCCAAACAGGCCCCCTTCCCCCTCCGGCTTCCTCACACTGTGGGAGGGGATAGAAAGTGCCGGGGGGCCCTCAGCCCATTTGGGGTCCCAGCACCTCCAGACTAACATGCACCCCCCCCCCGAAGTCCCGCTTTGCCCCAGCCTCCCCTCCCCAGAGCAGGGTCTGCAGAGGTGCCCTGGCCCAGGCGTGCGGCGCGGCGCCCCTGGGGAATAGACGTCCCAATCCCCGCGAGGGGGCCTGCGGCCTGCTCCGGCGTACGCACAGCGGCCCGGCCTGCCCTGCGCTCGATGCGCGGCCGTGGGGCCGGTCAGCCGGGGGCCCCAGCAGGGACCAGACAGCCTGGGGATCCGGCCCTGCCGACCTTTCTGCGCCTCCCGCAGGGAGCTGCTCAGCACCGTCCACCACTCGTGCGCCTCCCGCTCGTCCTCGAAGTGGAGCAGCAGGGGATCCTCCTCGCCGCGGCGCAGCGCCAGCTCGTGGCACAGGGCGCTCTGCACCGTGTACGTGACGTCCTTGAGGTCGTACTCCGCCACGCTCTGGGGACAGGCACAGGGTCACCGGGCCCCCCACCTCCGACGCCTCCTGGGCCCGCGGAGACGCCAGCCTCCCGCACACGGGCCCAGCGCCCCCAGGCCTCCGCGAGCCCCTGCCCCACGGCCTGGCCGCGCCCCATCCGCATCCCATCCCATCCCCCATCCTTTATCATCCCCATCTATTGCACTGCCCTGGCCCTTGGGGCTCCAGCCCCACAGTGGGGGGGGGCATCGTCACACAGGGCTCCAGCCCCACACTGGGGGGGGGAGGGCAGAGCCGCCATCACACAGGGCTCCAGCCCCACGGGGGGGAAAAGACGCTGACACACAGGGCTCCAGCCCCACGGGGGGGGGAAGGCACTGACACACAGGGCTCCAGCCCCACGGCGGGGGGGGGGGAGGAAGGCGCTGACACACAGGGCTCCAGCCCCACGGCGGGGGGGGGGAGGAAGGCGCTGACACACAGGGCTCCAGCCCCACGGCGGGGGGGGGAGGAAGGTGCTGACACACAGGGCTCCAGCCCCACGGCGGGGGGGGGAGGAAGGCGCTGACACACAGGGCTCCAGCCCCACGGCGGGGGGGGGAGGAAGGCGCTGACACACAGGGCTCCAGCCCCACGGCGGGGGGGGGGAGGAAGGCGCTGACACACAGGGCTCCAGCCCCACGGCGGGGGGGGGGGAAGGTGCTGACACACAGGGCTCCAGCCCCACGGCGGGGGGGGGAGGAAGGTGCTGACACACAGGGCTCCAGCCCCACGGCGGGGGGGGAGGAAGGTGCTGACACACAGGGCTCCAGCCCCACGGCGGGGGGGGGAGGAAGGCGCTGACACACAGGGCTCCAGCCCCACGGCGGGGGGGGAGGAAGGTGCTGACACACAGGGCTCCAGCCCCACGGCGGGGGGGGGAGGAAGGTGCTGACACACAGGGCTCCAGCCCCACGGCGGGGGGGGGGAAGGTGCTGACACACAGGGCTCCAGCCCCACGGCGGGGGGGGGAAGGCGCTGACACACAGGGCTCCAGCCCCACGGCGGGGGGGGGGGGGGAGGCGCTGACACACAGGGCTCCAGCCCCACAACATGGGGAGAGGAGCTGCCAGTGCGTGGAGCTGCAGCGGCGGAAGCCCTGAGGCCCGGCGGCTCCTCCCGCCCCGGCTGCTGTGGAAATATGGGTCAGGGCGAGGACTGGCCCTGCCCCATGGGGGTGGGTGGCCACCCAGTCTCTGAAACAAGGGCCCAGCTGGCCTGGCAGGGCCAGCCTGAGGCAGCGACGTGTCAAATCCCGTTTCGTTACCCGACTGCATGGGGGCGGGAGCGCCCCCCCCACCATGGCAGGGGCTGCCCTGTCTGGGCTGGACCAGCACCTGCGGCTCTGCCCCCGCCTCGCGGCGGATCCTGCCGGGCCGCCCCGCACCTGCCGGCTAAGCGGAACCAGGCAGCATTACCGGGGAAGGGGCCGCTGACCGGCTCGCCCTGCACCCCCCTAGCCCGGACTCCACCCTCCCCCTTCCACAGCCTCCAGCCCGGCACCCACCCCGGAGTGGCGGCTGGTCCTGCCCTTTCGCACGAGGCGCCAGGCGGCGAGAAGGAGCTGGAGGGCAGGAGAGGAAAAGCCGACACGCCGGGGTCGCCTGGCCCTGCAGACCCCCGCCCCCCCCACGGTCAGCCGGCCACACGCCCACGGCCGACCCCCGGCACGCTCGGGCGTTCCCACAGGCTGGGGGGAGGGGCTGTCCAGCCCAGCCTTTGGGTGGGGAACGGCTGCTGTCCCGACACGTGTGGGGACGGGCACACGCCTGGCAGGTGACGGGGCCCCTGGAGGCCTCCCCGCCGGGCTGCCTTCCCCTCCTGCCAGCCCCCGCTAAGGCTGGGAAGAGGGGTCCGGCCCGCGGCTTTCCTGCTCAGACTGCCACCCGGGGCCCGTGTACTGGGCCACGCTGGGGCCCCGGGGCCACACGGCCGGTCCCACAAGGCCCCCAAGTGGCCCTGGGGTGGGAGATTTCCACCACGAAACCCCTGCGGGAGGCAGGGCCCGTAACCAGGCTGGGGCCACACAGGCCTGGCAGCTCCTGCCCCAAAGCCACCGCGGGCCGACCTGGGGGGCAGCCACCCCCCTCCGGAGGCGGGGGAGGGGCTGTGCCTGACTGACCCTGGGGAGGAGCTGCCCTGCGAGGAAGGGAGGTGACACGGGGGGGGGGGGGCTGCCTGCTGCTACCCCACCCACCCCCAGGTCCCTCAGTATGTAGTCCCTGCCCCTCCCCCACTCAGTGCAACCCCTGCCACCCCCCCACCTCCCTCGGGTCACAGCCCTGTTGGTACCTCTGCCCTCCCCTCCATACTTACTCCCCCCGCACAACCCAGCCCCCACCCCTCTGCTCATACCCCCCAGCATGTACTCCTGCTCAGCCCCGCCCCCCACGTCCACACTTTGCCCCACCCCCCACATCCACACTTTGCCCCTCCCCCAGCATGTACTCCTGCTCAGCCCCGCCCCCCACGTCCACACTTTGCCCCGCCCCCCACATCCACACTTTGCCCCTCCCCCCAGCATGTACTCCTGCTCAGCCCCGCCCCCCATGTCCACACTTTGCCCCTCCCCCATCATGTACTCCTGCCCCTCCCCCAGCATATACTCCAACCCAGTCCCCCCCCCCCCCCGCGTCCAAACTTTGCCCCTCCCCCAGCATGTACTCCTGCCCAGCTGCCCCCCCACGTCCAAACCTTGCCCCTCCCCCCAACATGAGCTCCTGCCCAGCCGCCCCCCCACGTCCAAACCTTGCCCCTCCCCCCAGCATGAACTCCTGCCCAGCCGCCCCCCCACGTCCAAACCTTGCCCCTCCCCCCAGCATGTACCCCCGCCCAGCCGCCCCCCCACGTCCAAACCTTGCCCCTCCCCCCAGCATGAGCTCCTGCCCAGCTGCCCCCCCACGTCCAAACCTTGCCCCTCCCCCCAGCATGAGCTCCTGCCCAGCCGCCCCCCCACGTCCAAACCTTGCCCCTCCCCCATGTACCCCCGCCCAGCCGCCCCCCCACGTCCAAACCTTGCCCCTCCCCCCATGTACCCCCGCCCAGCCCCCCAGGTGGCAGCCCGGCCCCCCCTCCTGCCCCCGGCCCTACCTGGCTGCGGCGGGCGTCCGTGTGCCGCAGCGCCAGGCGGAAGAGCGGCGGGCCGGGGCCGGGGCCGGGCCGCACGCTGAGCTGCAGGCGGAGCAGCGCGTCCCCGGCGGGCGAGGCCCCGGCGGGCGGCAGGAGGCGCAGCGGGCGGGCGGCCCAGGCGCGCACCGACATGAGCACGGTGGGGGGCGCCATGGCCGGGCCGGGCCGAGCCGAGCCGAGCCGGGGGCGGGGCTGCGGCGGGGCGGGGCAGCGGGCGGGGGAGGGGCACAGGGCAGCGGGGCAGCGGGCGGGGGAGGGGCACGGGGCAGCGGGGCAGCGGGCGGGGGAAGGGCACAGGGCAGGGGGGCAGCGGGCGGGGGAGGGGCAGTGGGGCAGCGGGCGGGGGAAGGGCACAGGGCAGGGGGGCAGCGGGCGGGGGAGGGGCAGTGGGGCAGCGGGCGGGGGAAGGGCACAGGGCAGCGGGGCAGCGGGCGGGGGAAGGGCACAGGGCAGTGGGGCAGCGGGCGGGGGAAGGGCACAGGGCAGTGGGGCAGCGGGCGGGGGAAGGGCAGCGGGGCAGTAGGGCAGCGGGCGGGGGAAGGGCACAGGGCAGCGGGGCAGCGGGCGGGGGAAGGGCACGGGGCACAGGGCAGCGGGGCAGCGGGCGGGGGAAGGGCATGGGTCACTGGGCAGCGGGGCAGCGGGCGGGGGAAGGGCACAGGGCAGTGGGGCAGCGGGCGGGGGAAGGGCAGCGGGGCAGCGGGCGGGGGACGGGCATTAGCCCAGGCGGGCAGTGTCTGCACCGGAGGGGAGCTGGACACAGATCAGGCAAGGTGCCGTCCAAGAGCCAGGAGAGCTATTCCACCTCCCTGCACACACAGTCCCAGGTTTAAAGACTTCCAAGCCAGACTGCGAAGGGCCAGTTTTATCCGCTCTGGCGCCTCCAGAGAAAGAGCCTAGGAGACTTAAAGGAAATTCAGGCCGATGGCTGTCTGGCAAGGACCCCACTTCTCAGTAGCTGGGCTACTGAAATCCTCATTGCTTTGTCTCGCCCCTTCTCTATGGTTTATCTGCACGGCTTCCGTCTGGGTCTTTGGTTGTGTCTGTCTGCCGTGTGATGAGTTTTGCTGGCGGGATACACGATGTTACGACGGGTTAGGGATCAGGCCTGCCTCCCCCATCACCAGCAGCTGGAAGTGGAGCCGTGCGGCTGGGGGTCGGGAGTGGAGTGTTCTGAGGCCACGGCCCCCCAGGCGTCTGGGGAAAGGGGTGGGATGGGAGCATGAAGGGGCGGAGCAGGGGCAGGAAGAGGCAGGGTGCAGCAGGGACATGGGTTTAGGGGAACGGGTGGAGAGTGAGTGGGACAGGGCAGAGCAAGCAAGTGTCCTGGACTCAACATGCCCCAGAGACGGTGCTGCTGGGTACAGCCTAAGGGATGCCAGCTTGGATGGGTCTGGCCACCGGACTGATGCTGCTTCATATGCAGCTGCCTCGGGCACCCCCAAACTTGGAATAATCGGGTGCCCCAGATATCCTCGTGCCCTGTGCTTTGTGTAATGGGAGGGAAGGCTTTGTGGAGGGGCACAGCTGTGCTGGCTGTGTTGAATGCTTTGGTCAGGCCCACACAGGCGACGTCCAAGCCTCGGTTGTGCACTCGGCCTTTTTTTGGTGTTGATGCAGAGAAGGTTTGGTGCCTATAGTTGACCTTCCAGCTCTGAATGCAGGTTGCAGGCGAGAAGCCCAGTGGCACCTCAGTCTAACAACGTGTATATCGTGCCATGGGCAAAAGCCGCTTCTTCCGCTGAGCCGGAGTGGAAATAAGACCCCAAGATGGCCCTACCGGCACTGAGGGACCTGCCGGTCGCAGGCCCAGCGCTAAGGAGGCTAATGCCCGGGCTGGAAGGGTCCCTGGCGCCGATGCAGCTCGCCAGCTGTTGCAGGGGCGCTCAGCTGGCTGCTGGCAGAGCTGCGGGGCCGGGAGCGGGAGGCAGCCCGGTAGGTGCTCTGGGAGGGAGGGGCGGCCTGCAGGGACCGGGGTTGGCTGGCCCTGCTGCTCTGCACCCAGGGGCTGGCCTCGCCCCCTGAGCCCTGCGGCCCCTTTAAATCCCCCCCCCCGCACTTGACTGACAGCGGCTCCGTCTTTGTCCCAGCCAGCCAACCAGGGCCTGAGAAGCCGCAGCCTATCAGATGCAGGCTCTCGTTCGTCGGTGGGCGGGCCCGTGGGTGATGTGCATCCGTTCCAGCCAATGAGGGGCGGGGAGCGTGGTGCGTGGCAGGCGTCTCCGCCAATAGGCGCGAGGGGCGGGCGGGCCGCGCGCTGTTGTTGTCGCGCGGAGGCAGCTCGGCCGCCAGCCCGGGAGTCGGTCGCTGCGCGGGGCCATGCGGAGGCGGCCGGAGGCCCGGCGGGCCGCGGCGAGGAGCCGGACGGCGCCCTGCTGGAGCGTGGCCCGGCCGCTGGGCCGCTCGCGGGCGTGAGGGAGCCGCGCCGCGGGAGACGCGCAGGTCCGAGCCCGGGCGCGCGGGGACTACAACTCCCAGCGGGCAGCGCGCGGCGCATGCGGGGGGCTGCGGGCCTGGGCGCGCGGTGCATGCCGGGAGTTGGGGGCAGGAGGGCTCTTGTCCCCCTCCCCTTGCGGGGGGGCAGTCAGGTGGCCCTGGCCACGTGCAGCCTGGGGCCCTGTCTGCCGCGAGGGGCCGGACACGCCCCCCAGCCCCCCTGCAGGGGCGGGGCTCCGAGCCCCCGCCCCGCCCCCCCCCGGCACGGGTCTGGGGCAGCCCCTCGCTCAGGCCCAGCCCCCCCCCTGCAGGGGCGGGGCTCCGAGCCCCTGCCCCCCCCCCCCGGCACGGATCTGGGGCAGCCCCTCGCTCAGGCCCAGCCCCCCCCCCTGCAGGGGCGGGGCTCCGAGCCCCTGTCCCCCCCCCCCCCCCCGGCACGGGTCTGGGGCAGCCCCTCGCTCAGGCCCAGCCCCCCCTGCAGGGGCGGGGCTCCGAGCCCCTGTCCCCCCCCCCCCGGCACGGATCTGGGGCAGCCCCTCGCTCAGGCCCAGCCCCCCCCTGCAGGGGCAGGGCTCCGAGCCCCTGTCCCGCCCCCCCGGCCCAGCACGGATCTGGGGCAGCCCCTCGCTCAGGCCCAGCCCCCCCTGCAGGGGCGGGGCTCCGAGCCCCCGCCCCCCCGGCCCAGCACGGATCTGGGGCAGCCCCTCGCTCAGGCCCAGCCCCCCCCTGCAGGGGCGGGGCTCCGAGCCCCTGCCCCGCCCCCCCGGCACGGATCTGGGGCAGCCCCTCGCTCAGGCCCAGCCCCCCCTGCAGGGGCGGGGCTCCGAGCCCCCGCCCCCCCCGGCACGGATCTGGGGCAGCCCCTCGCTCAGGCCCCCCGCCAGTAGCAGATCGCCAGGGCGGGGCCGGACACGGTTCGTGGCCCGCTCCCTTCCGGGGGAGTCGGTCCCCAGGGCCGGGTGGGCGCCCCCAGAGCTCTGAGACGCTCCCTTTGGAAGTGCCGAGCTGCTCGCTCGAGCGCGTCTCTGACAGAAGCCTCCTAGCAAGGGACTGGAAGGTGACTAACGTGCTGGTTTGAATCCAGGCCTCAGGCGGCCCTCGGCATTGGCAGGCTGGTGAGCCTGGTGTCCTACTGGGCAAATGGGTAGCAACTAGGGATAGAAGCCAGGAGTCGACTCTTTCGCTCCCCAGGAAGCATAAGCTCGTTGGGTTCTCAAGTGTCGACTACTCGCGTCCCCCCACCTTGCTGCCCAGAAGCCGGTTTCCCCCAGCACACGCTGTGTGGTGCTGCCTCCCCCCTCCTCGCCCCTGTCTGTGCGGGGTCCCAGTGAAGCAGCCCCTATTTGCAGCAGCCAGTCTGTATGGGCCATTGCTTTGACCAAGTCGGTAGCTCTTAGGTTCCTATGAGTTCCTGTCCTGGGAGTCTCCAAAGTTGTGCTCACTAAGTGACTCCTCTCTTGCAGTTATAGGCACCTTCTGCTATTCCTGATTCTGGACACGCTAACTGGCAATTTTGGGTGAAATGGCTTACAGGGGGTGTCCCTGCTTTTATGGGCACCAGCTGTGCTGAAAAGCAAGAAGTCCAAAGAGTACATTGGGTATCAGGGAACCTACAAGAGCAGTTGTGTAATGATAGGAATGGACTAAAAGGAAAGGCTAGAAAAGGGCCAATATTTATGCTTTTTCCCATTCTCTAACCCTCACGTGGACCCTTTGCTTCCTGCCTTTCCTGGTCACACCTGACCGTTGGCTAACCTGACTCTTCAGAGGGGTAGCCGAGTTAGTCTGGAACTGGAAACATTTAAAAAACAATGAATAGTCTAGCAGCACCTTAAAGACTAACAAACATGAGTACAAGCCACTTCTTCAGGTGACTGGAGTATTAAAAGTCCAGATCCAAGAATACATAAGAGAAGGCGGGGGGAGAGGAGGAAGGGGAAAGAGGAAAAAATAGTGAATTAGTTTGTTCAAGTTGAGAGAAGCTGATGAGAACAATTTGCACCTTTTTAAGTACCATTGTTTGGTTGGGTAAGTCATTGGGCTGTGGAGGGTGGTGTGCTAGCCAGCCAATGTTACTGCACGTCCAGTGCGGCCTGATGCCAGGCTCCCTACGGCATTGCCGCTATGAAATACTCCCTCCTCTTTTTTCCCATTGTAATATGTCAGACCTTTAAACTGTTATCTGACAGCTTGAAATGTATATGTGGTGGGCATGTGGTGATGGGTGACAGGGGAAGATGGTGTGGGAATTACCTCTGGGGCATCTGGTATTGGCTGCTGGCGGCAGACAGGTCACTGGACTAGATAGACCGTTGGTCTGACCCCGTCTGGCCCCTCTCATGTTCTCGTGTTCCTCAGAGCTTGAGCTTGTGCCTGTTTGTGCGGCTTACGTTGCTTCACTTCCGCAGGCAGCTTTGCGTGTGCTCGTCGACTAGTGCAGTGGTTCCCAGCCTTTCTTCCACCGTGCACCGGCAAACCCAGTCACAAGCTTTGGGTGGACCAGACTGTTTTATTTGCATATTTGTTATGCAGATAATGAATATGCAAATACATGTTGCCGTTCCCAGCCCTCAGAGCTACCGTGGCCCAGCAGCCAGCGGTTCGCGGGGGACCACTGGAGTAAGGAATTGCCACAATACATCTGGCTCATGCATTGCATGTTTTCCTAATAAAACACGTTATTTTTAATATATTCACACGATACAAAACATGGTAGAAATCGGAGAAGGAAACGGATAATAATTTAGGGATGTCAGCGCGCAGACGAGTACACAATTAACTGCTAATCCTGTCGACCACCCGCCACTGCCTGTGTATTAGTTATAAGCCAGCTCCCCACAAGCACCAGATCCGCCTGCTTCCCCAGACCGTGCTGCTGCCTATTAGAGGCAACAGTGCAGAGGGTGATGGAGGCAGGCCGGAGCCGATATGCAAAAGCCGGCTCTCCATGTGTGCTGGCTCCCCACACCCGCATGCCCCCCCTTGCTGCCTCCTACAGCTTAAAAGCCATCACCTCCCTCCCTCCTCCATGTGCCGGCTCCATGGTGCTGGCTGCCCACCCTCCCTCTGCACAGCAGCCTCTGTCTGCAGTTGGGCTCAGGCTCCCATGGACAGGGGCTGCTACCACTTCATGTTGCTGCCTCTGGATCAGAGGAGAACCACAGGGCAGCAAGTGGAAGCTGGTTTTTAAACCGACTCCCTTCACGGACCAGCTTCCACCTGCCACCCCACGCTGCTGCCTCTGTATCAGGCGGGGGCTCTCTGGGAGTGCACTGGCTGCCAGCCCCGCCTCCAAGACTGTCCAGTAGTCGTGCAGCCGCTGAAATTTGATGCGTCTACATGACTATTTGATTACCTGCTATCTCACATCCCTATAACATTTTTTATAAACCCCAGAATTTTTTCAGTAAAAATCGGTTTAAACTGAAAACGAAGGGGCGTTTTGAGAGAGCTGTTGGGGTTATTACAGTCGCAGTCAGAGGACACCCAAAGAAGCTCACTGGATTGCCGGTGACTGTAGTGAGTGGGTCTGTTCGGTCCAGGGTTGTTTGTATCTCGCCCAGGCAGGAGTGGAAGTTGCCAGGCTGCCTTTGGAAGGTGGGGGCTGATTTCTGTTGAGGACGAGGACCGAGAGGTCGGGCATGGAGTGACCGTGTTGTGAAGCGGTTGCCCATTGGTCCTGGGGGGTGTTTTGTCTTTCGATCATTTCCAGTGCAAGTTTTTTGGCGAGCCCAGCAGTTGCCTGGCTTCACCCCCAGAGTTGTTGAGGGGGCAGAGGACACTAGTGGCCTGGCTGAGGTCTACACACACTGGGCTAGGTGGTGTGCGACCCGGGGATCTCTAAAGGGCTGTTCAGAGGGGGTCGTGTGTCCTGGCAGTGGGGACGTGTCTGGCGGCTTTGCGGTGGTGGTTCTGCCCGGGTCCGCTTCCACGTGGAGTTGGTGTCCTGGTGTGCGGGAGCTTGCTGCTGGTGACGAGGGTGAGTGGTGGTTGGAGGCCAGGGAGGGGGAGAAGTCTGTCGGGACGGCCCTGTGGAGCGTGGGTTGTAATCGTCTGTCAGAGTGCTGCACACTGCTCTGTCGCACGCTGACCGGGCCTCTGCGCTCCGGTTAGGGTGACGCCGCAGTGGCCCAGGTGCAGCCCAGCCCGTGGGGTAGTTGAGCGCAGTCTGCGGGCAGGGCGAGAAATGGGAGCTCTACAGCCTGCTGCTTCCAAGCATCTGCCACCACTGAGGAGGTGCGAACGGTCTCTGGCAGGCTCTTGCCCTCTCTTCCGCAGCAACGTGCGAGGCCCCAAAACTCCCTGCTGCGAGGCCCTCGGGAGCCAGGCGCTCTGTGGGAGCGAAGCCTGCCAGGCACAGTTCGGTCATGACCTGGGGTTTCTCTCGGTAGCCTCCTGAGGTGAGCTCAGCCAGCGAATCCCTTCCCTACCAGCCCCACCAGACGCTTTCGGCTAGACGCCGGGGAGGGGGCGTGCGTGAGGGATGTAGTCCCGCTCAGCTAACCTGGGCAACGTTACGGTTAACCAGCTAACTGACCCTCCTGCAGGGGGAGCGGCACCCTGCCTGCGGCGGGGCGGGGCGGGCCTGGCCAGGCTGGGACCGCTAGGGCTGGACTGGAGCCCCCCATGCAGCTGTTTGTGTGTCCGCCAGGGACCCCGCCCCCGCTGCTGTGTTGGGAGGAGGGCTGACTTTCTCTTGCATGGAAACTCTGTATGCAGGGGGGTTTGCTAGACTTCCCACGCTTGTCCTGTTGGGGTGGCGGCAGGAAGGTCAGTGTAGGGAGGGCTCAAGGGCACCAGGTCCGGGAGTTTTCAGCCTCATGTTGCTTAACCCAGCTGAAAGCAGCTCTTCTCGGCACGAGCACCCAGAACGGTGCCGGTAGCAGGGTGCGGGAAGGGCGCCGATGCTCGGCCAGCTTTCAGAGAGAGGAAACAGGAGAATAGACCTGTCAGCGTGAGGTCGAGCTTGGCCGAGAGACTGGAGCAGCCAGTGTGAGACTTGATTGACAGCCAGCTACAGGCGCGTGCTGTAATTAATGCTCATAGACACCAGTCTCGCTCGCTCTCCTGTTTCGATGAGGTGACCCGTTTGGCTGATGGAGACACGTTGATCTCGGTGAGGTGTTTGACTTGGCACCTCCCGGCCTTCTGGTGGGAAAGCTCGGAGTGCTAGAAAATTCACAAGGCTCCCGGCAAGCCAGGGCCTGGCTGAGTGTGATCTTCTGAGACTGACCGGGCTTGCCAGGCTGCAGGTGTGGTCCCAGTTCTTGGCCCCAGGCTGTTTAACGGTTTTGTCAGTTCCCCTGGAAGAAGCCATGAAACCATCACTGCTAAATGCCCAGAGGGTCCCCCGTGGGCCGAGAGGTACGTCGCCAAGAGGCCAGGCCACTGGCACAGAACAGTCCGGGCCGCTTGGCAGCTGGATGCAAGCACAGTCTGTGTTGCCATAGGCGAAATAGGAATCTCGAACAGCCGTGCCTGCCGGGGCGGGGGGCTCTCTCCTGGGAGCAGTGACTGTCCACCAGGACCCCCAAATCTTTGTCAGTCTGAAGATGAACTTCCGGTGTGATGCTGTGGCCAGAAAGCTAACCCGGCCACAGTGAGTCAGCCCGGCGGTTCATCTCCCCGACATCCTGTCGTCTGCCCGTGCCTGAGGCCTGCGCACTGGTGGAGCAACGTTCGCGGAGGCTGCGGCCCCTCGCCTGTGACGTTCCCACGGTTTGCTGGCGTTGATCCCTGCAGAAGCAGCTGCCCCAGTGAGGGGTGTGTGCGCTTGTCCCTGCTGACGCTGCCTCCCCACCCTGCAGTAGCCAGGCTCACAGTCTGTCCCAGATCAGGCGTCACGAGAGCCTGTGGTCCGCAGCATGATGCAGCACAGGCCTTGGTCTGTCTGTGCGCTCAGCGGCCCCGCCCGCGAGAGGGGATGGCGAACCCCAGCGGGCCCAGACCGGGCTGCGTGCGTGCGTGTGTGTGTGTGTGTGCGCGCTTGCAGGCACTAGGCCTCTGGTGCCGCCTGCTCGGTTAGCAGCTTCCTCTCCACCTGGGAGTCTGTCTTCCCGGCTCAGGCCTCCTGCCTTTCTCTCCCGGCCTGAGCGCCACTGGCACCGAGGGAGGGTCTGGGGTGGGTACGGCCAGGAAGTGCAGGGTTCCGCCGCCGGAGCACGGGTGGGAAGTGCCTGCCCTTGTGAGGCTGCAGGGGAAGAATTGGGGTTCCCGAGGACTTTTCCTCTGCCCTGGCTTGGCCGTCCCAGGTGCGGCGAGAGCTCCCCATCCCTGCCTGGGAGGCCACTGGGCGGGGAGCGTCTTGCCGTGTCTGTGCTGCCCCGTGGCCTCTGCGGAGCTGGGCGGAGACGGGCTGTTCCTGCAGGGCTTCCTGGGGCTGCCTAGGGGAGCCGGCTCGGGGCTGCATGGGACACGTGGGTGCTGCCTGCTTGCCCTCCCTTTGACCTTGCTGGGCGGGCGGGTTCCCTGCCTGGCACGTGTCTGCTGCTCACTCCTGTTCCCGGAGCCCGCGCTGGCCTGTGGGCAGCTGGCTGCAAGTCAGGACGTTTGCCTCTCCCTCCCCTGCGTGAAACCCGACTGGCTCCCTGCGGCTAGGGCAGTGGCGGTGGCCTGGCTCCCTGCGGCTAGGGCAGTGGCGGTGGCCTGGCTCCCTGCGGCTAGGGCAGTGGCGGTGGCCTGGCTCCCTGCGGCTAGGGCAGTGGCGGTGGCCTGGCTCCCTGCGGCTAGGGCAGTGGCGGTGGCCTGGCTCCCTGCGGCTAGGGCAGTGGCGGTGGCCTGGCTCCCTGCGGCTAGGGCAGTGGCGGTGGCCTGGCTCCCTGCGGCTAGGGCAGTGGCGGTGGCCTGGCTCCCTGCGGCTAGGGCAGTGGCGGTGGCCTGGCTCCCTGCGGCTAGGGCAGTGGCGGTGGCCTGGCTCCCTGCGGCTAGGGCAGTGGCGGTGGCCTGGCTCCCTGCGGCTAGGGCAGTGGCGGTGGCCTGGCTCCCTGCGGCTAGGGCAGTGGCGGTGGCCTGGCTCCCTGCGGCTAGGGCAGTGGCGGTGGCCTGGCTCCCTGCGGCTAGGGCAGTGGCGGTGGCCTGGCTCCCTGCGGCTAGGGCAGTGGCGGTGGCCTGGCTCCCTGCGGCTAGGGCAGTGGCGGTGGCCTGGCTCCCTGCGGCTAGGGCAGTGGCGGTGGCCTGGCTCCCTGCGGCTAGGGCAGTGGCGGTGGCCTGGCTCCCTGCGGCTAGGGCAGTGGCGGTGGCCTGGCTCCCTGCGGCTAGGGCAGTGGCGGTGGCCTGGCTCCCTGCGGCTAGGGCAGTGGCGGTGGCCTGGCTCCCTGCGGCTAGGGCAGTGGCGGTGGCCTGGCTCCCTGCGGCTAGGGCAGTGGCAGTGGCCTGCAGCGCCTCCCGACAGGCTTCCTCTGGGCCCTGCCTCTTTCCAGCCTCTCCTGCTACAGTGGAGGGTTGCGCAGTCGGCCGGTGGGCGTGGCGCTCTGGAGCCGGGGCTCCCCCTCGGTACCCGCAGGGCTGTGTCTGACCATCTGTGCGCGTCCCATGGAGCCTCGCTGGGGTCCCCTCTGTGACCCCGGCTCTGGGCCCCGCGCGCCCATAGTGACCATGGAGGGAGCAGTCACTGGGGCTGCCCTGCCACCTCCAGGAGCAGTCTGGCTGGTTAACATGGTGGGTTGAGGGGAACAGGCCCCCTTGCTGAGGGGGCAGAGGTAGCGTGGAGGAAAGAGCCCGGCCTGGAGGCTACATCTTGTGTCCACCCCTGTGTCCCCAGGAATGGCCACCGCTGTCCAATGCGCGGATTCAGCGGGCTCTGTTCAGCGGGCGTTGGCTGGCTGGAAGCAGTGACGCCCCGATGGGTATGGGGCCGAGAGACGGGGGTGTCTGGCCTCCCTTGTGGAGTGGGAGCGGCGGGGGCTTTGCTAGGGAGCGGAATGGGATTGTGCCGGGGGTGGGGGTGGAGAGCTGCAGGCCAGCTGGCCCGAGAGAAGCATCGCGCACTTGGCATGGGATGCAGGCTCCCTGCTAGGCACAGGAGAGCTGTTCTTGTGCTCTCCGCAGCAGGGCGCCTGCCCCGACCTCTCTCCCTCTTGGTGCTGGTTTATGCTGCCCAGGTCCAGCCCTTCTTGCCTGGCCGGCAGTGTCGCTGTGCCTCCCGCAGGACGGACGGCTGACGTGTCCGTGTCTCTGTGCCAGGCATTGCCACAGCCGTTGCACTGAGCCGCCCTGCAGCCAAGCTGGGACGATGAAGCTCTTGGAGAACTCAAGGTTTGAAGCAATAAACTCTCAGCTGACCGTGGAGACGGGAGACGCTCACATCATTGGCAGGTGAGTACTGTCGAAGGTTGCTTCCGGGCTTCCCCAGAGGCGCCGCCTCTTCGCCCGCCCTTCCCGTGGCGCAGGGAGAGCTGGGGAGCTGCCTCCCCGGAGAAGGCGTAAAGCTAAGAGAGCGTTGAACGGTGCTGTCAGGTGACTGTGTCCCTGGGGTGGAAGGAACCTTACGGTCTTTGCTCTCGGCCTCTGCCCAGCTGTCTGTGACGCTCCGCCTGCCGTGGGGGTCTCGGGCACGCAGCTCAGCTTTCTGCTCCCAGCCTCCGTGCAGTCACCTGGGTTCGCTGCCTCCACTCCAGCCGGCTGCCCCACTTAGCGGAACTGCTGCTCTGAGCGGCTCGCGGGCGAGTGGGATGGGAAGGGGCCTGAGTCCCGCCGGCCCCCCCTTCCACACGACGCAGCAAAGGGGACAGTGGATTTGGGACGCAAAGGCTGCCGCTGTGCTCCCCGGCCTGCGGCTGGTGCCCGTCCTTAGCCCTCTGCCCGCCTCGGTGCCACTGTTTGCCTTGGAGGTCCTGCTCCTGCCAAAGGGCAGAGGGACGTGGGGCAGGGCTGCCCTCGCTCTGGCTCTCCAGGCGTGTGGGCAGGAGGCAGACCGGAGCGATGGCTCTCCGGGCGGGTGGGCAGGAGGCGGACCGGAGGGATGGCTCTCCGGGCGGGTGGGCCGGAGGCAGACCGGAGGGATGGCTCTCCGGGCGTGTGGGCAGGAGGCAGACCGGAGGGATGGCTCTCCGGGCGCGTGGGCAGGAGGCAGACCGGAGGGATGGCTCTCCGGGCGGGTGGGCAGGAGGCAGACCGGAGGGATGGCTCTCCGGGCGGGTGGGCAGGAGGCAGACTGGAGGGATGGCTCTCCGGGCGCGTGGGCAGGAGGCAGACCGGAGGGATGGCTCTCCGGGCGGGTGGGCAGGAGGCGGACCGGAGGGATGGCTCTCCGGGCGCGTGGGCAGGAGGCGGACCGGAGGGATGGCTCTCCGGGCGGGTGGGCAGGAGGCAGACCGGAGGGATGGCTCTCCGGGCGGGTGGGCAGGAGGCGGACCGGAGGGATGGCTCTCCGGGCGGGTGGGCAGGAGGCGGACCGGAGGGATGGCTCTCCGGGCGGGTGGGCAGGAGGCGGACCGGAGGGATGGCTCTCCGGGCGGGTGGGCAGGAGGCGGACCGGAGCGATGGCTCTCCGGGCGGGTGGGCAGGAGGCGGACCGGAGCGATGGCTCTCCGGGCGGGTGGGCAGGAGGCGGACCGGAGGGATGGCTCTCCGGGCGGGTGGGCAGGAGGCGGACCGGAGGGATGGCTCTCCGGGCGGGTGGGCAGGAGGCGGACCGGAGGGATGGCTCTCCGGGCGGGTGGGCAGGAGGCGGACCGGAGGGATGGCTCTCCGGGCGGGTGGGCAGGAGGCGGACCGGAGGGATGGCTCTCCGGGCGGGTGGGCAGGAGGCGGACCGGAGGGATGGCTCTCCGGGCGGGTGGGCAGGAGGCGGACCGGAGCGATGGCTCTCCGGGCGGGTGGGCAGGAGGCGGACCGGAGGGATGGCTCTCCGGGCGGGTGGGCAGGAGGCGGACCGGAGGGATGGCTCTCCGGGCGGGTGGGCAGGAGGCGGACCGGAGGGATGGCTCTCCGGGCGGGTGGGCAGGAGGCGGACCGGAGGGATGGCTCTCCGGGCAGGAGGCGGACCGGAGGGATGGCTCTCCGGGCGGGTGGGCAGGAGGCGGACCGGAGGGATGGCTCTCCGGGCGGGTGGGCAGGAGGCGGACCGGAGGGATGGCTCTCCGGGCGCGTGGGCAGGAGGCGGACCGGAGGGATGGCTCTCCGGGCGCGTGGGCAGGAGGCGGACCGGAGGGATGGCTCTCCGGGCGGGTGGGCAGGAGGCGGACCGGAGGGATGGCTCTCCGGGCGGGTGGGCAGGAGGCGGACCGGAGGGATGGCTCTCCGGGCGGGTGGGCAGGAGGCGGACCGGAGGGATGGCTCTCCGGGCGGGTGGGCAGGAGGCGGACCGGAGGGATGGCTCTCCGGGCGGGTGGGCAGGAGGCGGACCGGAGGGATGGCTCTCCGGGCAGGAGGCGGACCGGAGGGATGGCTCTCCGGGCGGGTGGGCAGGAGGCGGACCGGAGGGATGGCTCTCCGGGCGGGTGGGCAGGAGGCGGACCGGAGGGATGGCTCTCCGGGCGCGTGGGCAGGAGGCGGACCGGAGGGATGGCTCTCCGGGCGCGTGGGCAGGAGGCGGACCGGAGGGATGGCTCTCCGGGCGGGTGGGCAGGAGGCGGACCGGAGGGATGGCTCTCCGGGCGGGTGGGCAGGAGGCGGACCGGAGGGATGGCTCTCCGGGCGGGTGGGCAGGAGGCGGACCGGAGGGATGGCTCTCCGGGCGGGTGGGCAGGAGGCGGACCGGAGGGATGGCTCTCCGGGCGGGTGGGCAGGAGGCGGACCGGAGGGATGGCTCTCCGGGCGGGTGGGCAGGAGGCGGACCGGAGGGATGGCTCTCCGGGCGGGTGGGCAGGAGGCGGACCGGAGGGATGGCTCTCCGGGCGGGTGGGCAGGAGGCGGACCGGAGGGATGGCTCTCCGGGCGCGTGGGCAGGAGGCGGACCGGAGCGATGGCTCTCCGGGCGGGTGGGCAGGAGGCGGACCGGAGCGATGGCTCTCCGGGCGGGTGGGCAGGAGGCGGACCGGAGCGATGGCTCTCCGGGCGGGTGGGCAGGAGGCGGACCGGAGGGATGGCTCTCCGGGCGGGTGGGCAGGAGGCGGACCGGAGGGATGGCTCTCCGGGCGGGTGGGCAGGAGGCGGACCGGAGGGATGGCTCTCCGGGCGGGTGGGCAGGAGGCGGACCGGAGGGATGGCTCTCCGGGCGGGTGGGCAGGAGGCGGACCGGAGGGATGGCTCTCCGGGCGGGTGGGCAGGAGGCGGACCGGAGGGATGGCTCTCCGGGCGCGTGGGCAGGAGGCGGACCGGAGGGATGGCTCTCCGGGCGGGTGGGCAGGAGGCGGACCGGAGGGATGGCTCTCCGGGCGGGTGGGCAGGAGGCGGACCGGAGGGATGGCTCTCCGGGCGGGTGGGCAGGAGGCGGACCGGAGGGATGGCTCTCCGGGCGGGTGGGCAGGAGGCGGACCGGAGGGATGGCTCTCCGGGCGGGTGGGCAGGAGGCGGACCGGAGGGATGGCTCTCCGGGCGGGTGGGCAGGAGGCGGACCGGAGGGATGGCTCTCCGGGCGGGTGGGCAGGAGGCGGACCGGAGGGATGGCTCTCCGGGCGGGTGGGCAGGAGGCGGACCGGAGGGATGGCTCTCCGGGCGGGTGGGCAGGAGGCGGACCGGAGCGATGGCTCTCCGGGCGGGTGGGCAGGAGGCGGACCGGAGCGATGGCTCTCCGGGCGGGTGGGCAGGAGGCGGACCGGAGCGATGGCTCTCCGGGCGGGTGGGCAGGAGGCGGACCGGAGCGATGGCTCTCCGGGCGGGTGGGCAGGAGGCGGACCGGAGCGATGGCTCTCCGGGCGGGTGGGCAGGAGGCGGACCGGAGCGATGGCTCTCCGGGCGGGTGGGCAGGAGGCGGACCGGAGCGATGGCTCTCCGGGCGGGTGGGCAGGAGGCGGACCGGAGGGATGGCTCTCCGGGCGCGTGGGCAGGAGGCGGACCGGAGGGATGGCTCTCCGGGCGCGTGGGCAGGAGGCGGACCGGAGGGATGGCTCTCCGGGCGCGTGGGCAGGAGGCGGACCGGAGGGATGGCTCTCCGGGCGGGTGGGCAGGAGGCGGACCGGAGGGATGGCTCTCCGGGCGCGTGGGCAGGAGGCGGACCGGAGCGATGGCTCTCCGGGCGCGTGGGCAGGAGGCGGACCGGAGCGATGGCTCTCCGGGCGGGTGGGCAGGAGGCGGACCGGAGGGATGGCTCTCCGGGCGCGTGGGCAGGAGGCGGACCGGAGGGATGGCTCTCCGGGCGGGTGGGCAGGAGGCGGACCGGAGCGATGGCTCTCCGGGCGGGTGGGCAGGAGGCGGACCGGAGCGATGGCTCTCCGGGCGGGTGGGCAGGAGGCGGACCGGAGCGATGGCTCTCCGGGCGGGTGGGCAGGAGGCGGACCGGAGGGATGGCTCTCCGGGCGGGTGGGCAGGAGGCGGACCGGAGGGATGGCTCTCCGGGCGGGTGGGCAGGAGGCGGACCGGAGGGATGGCTCTCAGGGCGCGTGGGCAGGAGGCGGACCGGAGCGATGGCTCTCCGGGCATGTGGGCAGGAGGCGGACCGGAGGGATGGCTCTCTGGGCGGGTGGGCAGGAGGCGGACCGGAGGGATGGCTCTCCGGGCGGGTGGGCAGGAGGCAGACCGGAGGGATGGCTCTCCGGGCGGGTGGGCAGGAGGCAGACCGGAGGGATGGCTCTCCGGGCGCGTGGGCAGGAGGCAGACCGGAGGGATGGCTCTCTGGGCGGGTGGGCAGGAGGCAGACCGGAGCGATGGCTCTCCGGGCGCGTGGGCAGGAGGCAGACCGGAGGGATGGCTCTCTGGGCGGGTGGGCAGGAGGCAGACCGGAGCGATGGCTCTCCGGGCGGGTGGGCAGGAGGCAGACCGGAGCGATGGCTCTCCGGGCGGGTGGGCAGGAGGCAGACCGGAGGGATGGCTCTCCGGGCGGGTGGGCAGGAGGCAGACCGGAGCGATGGCTCTCCGGGCGGGTGGGCAGGAGGCGGACCGGAGGGATGGCTCTCCGGGCGCGTGGGCAGGAGGCGGACCGGAGGGATGGCTCTCTGGGCGGGTGGGCAGGAGGCAGACCGGAGCGATGGCTCTCCGGGCGCGTGGGCAGGAGGCGGACCGGAGGGATGGCTCTCCGGGCGGGTGGGCAGGAGGCAGACCGGAGGGATGGCTCTCCGGGCGGGTGGGCAGGAGGCGGACCGGAGGGATGGCTCTCCGGGCGGGTGGGCAGGAGGCAGACCGGAGGGATGGCTCTCCGGGCGGGTGGGCAGGAGGCAGACCGGAGCGATGGCTCTCCGGGCGGGTGGGCAGGAGGCAGACCGGAGGGATGGCTCTCCGGGCGGGTGGGCAGGAGGCAGACCGGAGGGATGGCTCTCCGGGCGGGTGGGCAGGAGGCAGACTGGAGCGATGGCTCTCCGGGCGGGTGGGCAGGAGGCAGACTGGAGCGATGGCTCTCCCCAGCCACTCGGCTGGCCCCTCGCTGGCCCTTGAATGCGCAGAGGCAGCCTGAGCCCCGGTGGCTCCTTTCTGAGCCCTGTGTCGGGTGGGGCAGAGGTGCCAGGCCAGCTCCTTGTGCGGCAGAGGCGAGTGTGGGGTTTCGGTGGAGCTCAGGCCTCGTGGGCTCCCTGGCTCTGGCTCTCCTGCTGCCACGGTCCTGCACCGGCCTCCCTTTGAACCATTCTAGTGAGCAGAGCCTCAGCCTGGCCGCTCTGTGCCGGGAAGAGCCGGCCGCCCGTCAGCTAGTGGCTTCCATGTGGCAGAGGGGGAGCTGGCCCAGCCCTGGAGTGTGATGCGAGTGGGGGGGGGCTCATCTTTGCTGCAGCATGGGCACCTAGGCTAGCAGGCAGCTCGGCTGCCGTCAGCTGGGTCGGGCTTTACAGCCACTGGAGCGCAGCGCTATAAGGGCTTCCCCTGCCCGGCCAACGGGGCTCGGCGGCTGCCCTCCCCCAGCGAGCAGGCATCTGGCAGTGCCATGCCCCTGGCCAGCCTGGTGCTGGTTTGGGCAGAGGGCTTGGGTCAAGGACGCCAGCTCAGCCCCTGCAGTGCTGCTGGGGAGATGTGGGGAGCTCTCCCGATCGGGGTTCCAGACCTGGGGCTGGCCTGAACGTGATGTTTGGGAGTTGCGCTCCGAGTGGCCGTGGGGCCGGCTGGCGGTGCCCAGCAGGGTGGGTTTCATAGAATCATAGAATCATAGGACTGGAAGGGACCTCGAGAGGTCATCGAGTCCAGCCCCCTGCCCTCAAGGCAGGATCAAGCTCCGTCTACACCATCCCTGACAGATGTCTATCTAACCTGTTCTTAAATATCTCCAGAGAGGGAGATTCCACCACCTCCCTTGGCAATTTATTCCAATATTTGACCACCCTGACAGTTAGGAATTTTTTCCTAATGTCCAATCTAAACCTCCCCTGCTGCACTTTAAGCCCATTACTCCTTGTCCTGTCCTCAGAAACCAAGAGGAACAAATTTTCTCCTTCCTCCTTGTGACACCCTTTTAGATATTTGAAAGCCGCTATCATGTCCCCCCTTAATCTTCTTTTTTCCAAACTAAACAAGCCCAGTTCATGAAGCCTGGCTTCATAGGTCATGTTCTCTAAACCTTTAATCATTCTTGTCGCTCTTCTCTGTACCCTTTCCAATTTCTCCACATCTTTCTTGAAATGTGGCGCCCAGAACTGGACACAGTACTCCAGCTGAGGCCTAACTAGTGCAGAGTAGAGCGGCAGAATGACTTCACGAGTTTTGCTTACAACACACCTGTTAATACAACCTAGAATCATATTTGCTTTTTTTGCAACAGCATCACACTGTTGACTCATATTCAACTTGTGGTCCACTATGACCCCTAGATCCCTTTCTGCCATGCTCCTTCCTAGACAGTCGCTTCCCATCTTGTATGTATGGAACTGATTGTTCCTTCCTAAGTGGAGCACTTTGCATTTCTCTCTATTAAACCTCATCCTGTTTACCTCCGACCATTTCTCTAACTTGCTAAGGTCATTCTGAATTATGTCCCTATCCTCCAAAGAAGTCGCAACCCCACCCAGTTTGGTATCATCTGCAAACTTAATAAGCGTACTCTCTATCCCAATATCTACATCATTGATGAAGATATTGAACAGTATGGGTCCCAAAACAGACCCTTGAGGAACTCCACTTGTTATCCCTTTCCAGCAGGATTTAGAACCGTTAATAACCACTCTCTGACTACGGTTATCCAGCCAATTATGCACCCACCTTATCGTGGCCCTATCTAAGTTATATTTGCCTAGTTTATCAATAAGAATATCATGCGAGACCGTATCAAATGCCTTACTAAAGTCTAGGTATATGACATCCACCGCTTCTCCCTTATCCACAAGGCTCGTTATCTTATCAAAGAAAGCTATCAGATTAGTTTGGCATGACTTGTTCTTCACAAACCCATGCTGGCTATTCCCTATCACTTTATTACCTTCCAAGTGTTTGCATATGATTTCCTTAATTACCTGCTCCATTATCTTCCCTGGGACAGACGTTAAACTGACCGGTCTATAGTTTCCTGGGTTGTTCTTATTCCCCTTTTTATAGATGGGCACAATATTTGCCCTTTTCCAGTCTTCTGGAATCTCCCCTGTCTGCCATGATTTTTCAAAGATCATAGCTAAAGGCTCAGATACCTCCTCTATCAGCTCCTTGAGTATCCTGGGATGCATTTCATCAGGACCTGGTGACTTGCTGACATCTAACTTTCCTAAGTGATTTTTAACTTGTTCTTTGTGTATCCTATCTTCTAAACTTACCCTCTCTCTGCTTGTATTCACTACGTTAGGCACACCTCCAGACTTCTCGGTGAAGACCGAAACAAAGAAGTCATTGAGCATCTCCGCCATTTCCAAGTTTCCTGTTACTGCTTCTCCCTCCTCACTAAGCAGTGGGCCTACCCTGTCCTTGGTCTTCCTCTTGCTTCTAATGTATTTATAAAAGGTCTTCTTGTTTCCCTTTATGCCTGTAGCTAGTTTGATCTCATTTTGTGCCTTTGCCTTTCTAATCTTGCTCCTGCATTCCCGTGTTGCTTGCCTGTATTCATCCTTTGTTATTTGTCCTAGTTTCCATTTTTTATATGACTCTTTTTTTATTTTGAGATTGTGCAAGATCTCCTTGTTAAGCCAAGCTGGTCTTTTGCCATATTTTCTATCTTTCCTACACAGCGGAATTGTTTGCTTTTGGGCCCTTAACAACGTCCCTTTGAAATACTTCCAACTCTCCTCAGTTGTTTTTCCCTTCAGTCTTGCTTCCCATGGGACCTTACCTACAAGTTCTCTGAGCTTATCAAAATCTGCCTTCCTGAAATCCATTACCTGGGTTTGCTCCCAGTCTGTCTGCAGCTGGCTGGGCTGCTTGCATGGGAGGGCCCAGCCTGGCTCAGGCCAGGTCTGCATTGGAGCCTGCCCCAGTGAAATGAAACTGGATCTTGCTGCACCATGCAGAAACCCAGAGCTGGGAGGGACCTCCAGAGGCATCGAGTCCGGCCCCCTGCTCCCGGCTAGCCCATCCCTGACAGGTGTGTGTCCAAACTGCTCTCCGGGGATGGAGACTCCACAGCCTCCCCAGGCAATGTAACCCCCCGACAGGCAGGACGCTCTTGCTAATGTCCCGCCTTAACCTCCCTGGCTGCAGTCTAAGCCCAGAGCTGCTTGTCCTGTCCTCAGAGGCCAAGGGGAACAAGATTTCTTCCTCCTCCCTGACACCCTTTTAGGTGCCTGAAAACCTCTCGTGGCCCCGCTGAGGCTCATGCCCGGCCTGCAGGCCCAGCAGCACACTTCCCCTCACACGCTCAGTGCCAGGGAGCCCTGCCAGTGCCTGGCTGTGACTTCGGGCTGGAGGCGGCAGCTACTCGAGCCTTGTCTCCCGGCTCCTGCGCTAGTGACCGCTGGCAGCGCGTGCAGCTCGTCACAGGGCAGCCAGGAGGGGTCTGCCCAGGATGGCCAGAGGGCCCGTGGACGTGTGTCCAGAAACAGATGGCATTGGACGTGCGTCTCCCTGCTCCCCTTGAGCCCAGACAGTGCAGCCAGGGAGTGACAAGAATTGAAAGTGAAACCGATTGGCTGTCGGCGCAGAACGGACAAATGCAAAGTGCTCCACTGGGGGAGGAACAGCCCCTTTCACACACACAACGGGAAGCGACTCCAGGAAGGATCCTGCACAAAGGGACCTGGGGTCAGAGTGGATCACAAGCTCAATGAGTCAACAGTGGGACACTTGCCAAAAAAAAAAAGCAAATGTCATTCTGGGTGGCATTAGTAAGGGTCTGTCTACACTAGCCCCCTAGTTCGAACTAGGGTGGTAATGTAGGCAACCGGCTACACGCGGCACAGACTAGGTAGTTCGGACTAGGCTTCCTATTCCGAACTACCTGTACTCCTCGTTTCACGCAGTGCGCACTAGCGGACATTTAAAAATGGCGGCGACTTTATGCAAATGAAGCCCAGGAAATTCAAATCCCGGGCTTCATTTGCAGCTCCGGTTGCCTAGTTCGAACTAGGGGGCTAGTGTAGACATACCCTAAGAGTGTTGTGAGCCAGACACGAGGAGTCATTCTTCCGCTCTGCGCTGGTCAGGCCTCAGCTGGAGCGCTGTGTCCAGTTCTGGGCTCCACGTCTCAGGACAGATGTGGAGAAACTGGAGAAGGTCCACAGAAGAGCAACAAACATGATGAAAGGCCTAGAGAACGTGAGCGAGGAGGGAAGAGTGAAGAATCGGGTGTGTTCCGTCTAGAGGAGAGAGGACTGAGAGGGGACATGACCGTTTTCAGGTACCTAAAAGATTGTTACTAAGAGGAGGGAGAAAACTTGTTCTCCCTAACCTCCGAAATAGGACAAGCAGCACTGGGCTTCAGCTGCAGCCAGGGAGGTCTAGGTTGGCCATAAAGAAAAGCGTCCTGCCCGCCAGGGTGGTTACGCACGGGGATAAGTTGCCCGGGGAGGCTGTGGAGTCTCCATCCCTGGAGACGTCCAAGAGCAGGTTGGACAGACACCTCTCCAGGGTGGTAGATGGTGCTGGGTCCTGTGGCGAGGGCGGGGGCTGGACCGGATGCCACTCGAGGCCCCTGCAGTGCTAGTGAGCTGTGATTGGAAGATGGAAAGGCAGAGGGGAAGGAGTGTTGGCACAGGGCCAGGGCCGTGCGAGGTGCCAGCGTTGGGGTCCCGTCAGCGGCGTGTCTGCAGCGAGGGCTCTGCGGCTGAGCCGTGGCACGGGCGCTTCAGTCACTCATCCACCTCCGATGGGCGGTCGCCTGTCCGGTTCTTCCGTGTTTCAGGGGTAGCCGACCGCACTAGCGCGCTCTGGGTGCGAAAGCTTCCGCCCTGAGCAGTGCCCCTACGTCGGTGTCGCTGGTGAGCGGAGTCCTGGCCTGAGGCTGATTTCGGAGCTGAGGACGGCTGGGTGGGGGGAAGAGCCGAATTCCTTGGGCTGCAGATCCGCCTCCACGCAGCTCCCCTGCTCCTGAGGGCTCGGAAGCCGCCTGGGCCTGTAGGCAGCCCTCGGAGTCGCTTTCATAGTACTCTGGCCTCCGCTGGGCCAGGGCCCGAGAGCAAACTCTCCCGGTGGCCGTGCCCCTGCCAGGCCAGCACCCTCCTCTGCCTCCCAGCCTTGTGTCTGTGCTCCCCTCGCACTCCCGGCGTCCCTCAGGCCTCTCTCTGCCAAGGCAAAGGGTGTGGCGCAGCACCACGGATATCCTTCCGCCCCTGGGCTGGCCCTGGGAAAGGGACCCACAGCCGCCCCGTGACAGTGGCTGGCTGGTCGCTGTCACCCGGAACCAGGGGCAGTGTTGGCTAGTTGCCCCAGTGGGGACGGTGTGTGGGAGGGGCCGTTCTGAGCCCGTCACTGGCAGCAGCTGAACTTTCTGTGTGATCAGGATGCTGCAGAGATCCGGGGGCTTTCTGCCCCTGGGCTCTGAGCCCTCTGTGCCCTTGGCGGGGGGCTGGGGGCACCTGGGCGTGTTCCCCGTCGGGTTTCTGGGTCCTGCGCAGCCTCGCCCCGCGCACTCCAGCCCCGGTGGCCAGGCCCGCAGGTGCCCCCTTCGCTAGGGCCAGTCACGCTGTTAGGCCACCGCTTGGGCAAGGATTTGTCCAGTTCCAAGTAGCTGGATTTCAGTTAGAACCCGGAGCACAAGCTGCCCGGAGCTCACTGGTGCGTTCATTACCCGCCTTCCCGCGGTGAGAAGCAGAGCCCGGGGTTCCTGGTCACCTCGCACAAGCTGCACGGAGCTCACTGGTGCGTTCGTTACCCGCCTTTCCGCGGTGAGAAGCAGAGCCCGGGGTTCCTGGTCACCTCGCACAAGCTGCACGGAGCTCACTGGTGCGTTCATTACCCGCCTTTCCGCGGTGAGAAGCAGAGCCCGGGGTTCCTGGTCACCTCGCACAAGCTGCACGGAGCTCACTGGTGCGTTCATTACCCGCCTTTCCGCGGTGAGAAGCAGAGCCCGGGGTTCCTGGTCACCTCGCACAAGCTGCACGGAGCTCACTGGTGCGTTCATTACCCGCCTTTCCGCGGTGAGAAGCAGAGCCCGGGGTTCCTGGTCACCTCGCACAAGCTGCACGGAGCTCACTGGTGCGTTCGTTACCCGCCTTTCCGCGGTGAGAAGCAGAGCCCGTGTTTTCTGGTCACCTTGCACAAGCGCTGGAGTCTTGTGCGAGAAGTAGCCACGCTGGCGCCGCGGCCCGTGTGCAGCCTTGGCGGCTGCCCGCCACTCATGCAGGGCACTCTCTTGCAGGATTGAGAGCTACTCCTGCAAGATGGCGGGGGACGACAAGCACATGTTCAAGCAGTTCTGCCAAGAGGGCCAGCCACACGTCCTGGAAGCCCTGTCGCCCCCGCAGACCACGGGCATCAGCCCCAGCAGGTAGGCTGCCCCCGCGGGAAGCAATCGGCTCGGCAAAGGCCACTGTTGGACTGCGGGGTAGCTGCTCTCGGCCCGCTGCGCACAGGCAGCCTGGGCTAGTGCTCCCTCCTCCCCAGCCCTCCGCTGAGACGCAGCCGTGCGTGCTGGTCCGGTGGGCGCCCAGCGCTGGGCTCGGGCGTGCCAAGCCTGGCGAGCCGGCCTTCGGGTGGGGGTGCGTGCACAGTCCCCCCCAGCTCGCACTCTGCGAAATGCTCCCCCCACCCCCCGGGCCTGAGCCCTGTTTGCTGGGCTCTGGGAATGTCCCTGGGGGAGCCGGGAGCTCTTTGTTCAGGCAGGCTCCCTCTCCCTGGGTGGGGCGGGGCGCGGGAGCAGCTGCCTGCCTCGCTGCCTTGTGTTTGCAGGCTCTGCAAGAGTCAGAGTGGGGACGAGGAGGGGCCCCTGAGTGACAAGTGCAGCCGCAAGACCCTCTTCTACCTGATCGCCACCCTCAACGAGTCCTTCCGGCCCGACTACGACTTCAGCGCCGCCAAGAGCCACGAGTTCAGCAGGGAGCCGAGCCTCAACTGGGTACGGGCCAGCAACACCGCCGGGGCGGGGATCTCGGGACTCGCTCCCTCCAGTGTGCGGGGCCTCGGGCCTGGCATCACAGACTCAGGGCTCTAGAACGGGAAGAGTCCAGTCCCCTGCCCTCCCAGCAGAACCCGGCACTGTCTGAGCCACCCCTGGCAGGAGTGTCCAGCCTGCTCTGAGACAGCTCCAGGAGATTCCACAACCCCCAGGCAACGTATCCCAGCGTGTCGCCCCCCGACAGGCAGGAAGCTTTTCCTAATGTCCCACCTCAACCTCCCTGGCTGCAGTTTAAGCCCCTTGCTGCTTGTCCTGTGCTCAGAGGCCAAGGAGAACAATTTCCCCCCTTCCCTGAGACCCCCTTTTAGATACTGAAAACCGCTCTCGTGTCCCCTCTCAGTGTTCTCCTTTCCAAACGAAACCAGCCCAGTTCCTTCAGCCTCCCCTCCTAGCTCCTGTTCTCTGGCCTTTCATCATTCTCGTTGCTCTTCTCTGGACCCTCCCCAATTTCTCCTCATCCTTCTTGAAATGCGGCGCCCAGAACTGGACACAGGACTCCAACTGAGGCCTAACCAGCGCAGAGTAGAGCGGAAGAACGACTCCTCGTGTCTGGCTCACCACACTCTGTCAGTGCAGCCCAGAATCACGTTTGCTTTTCTTGCCCCAGGGTCACACTGTTGACTTCTATTGAGGTTGTGGTCCACTCTGAGCCCTAGATCCCTTTCTGCCGGACTCCTTCCTAGACAGTCGCTTCCCGTTCTGTGTGTGCGAAAGGGATTCACCCTATTTGCCTCAGACCATTTCTCTAGTTTGTTCAGGTCATTTTGAATTCTGACCCATCCTCCAGAGCACTCACAACCCCTCCCAGCTTGGGATCAGCTGCAAACTTAATAAGCATCCTCTCTATGCCAATATCGAAAGCATTGATGAAGAACTTGAACAGAACCAGCCCCAAAACAGACCCCCGAAGAACCCCACTTGTTCTGCCCTTCCAGCATGACTGAACCGTTAATACCTACTCCCTGAGAACGGTTCTCCAGCCAGTTCTGCACACACCTTACTGCAGCCCCATCTAGGTTGTATTTGCCTAGTTTATTGCTAAGAAGATCATGCTAGACTGTGTCAAATGCCTCACTAAAGTCTAGTAGTAGAGAGGGAGCCGTGTTAGTCTGATCTTGCTAAAACAAAAGGAACAACTATGTAGCAGACCTGAGGAAGTGGGTCTGGCCACGAAAGCTCATCACCTAGTAAACCATCTTGTTAGTCTTTAAAATGCTGCGTAGTTTTTCCTTTTGTTTTTACTAAAGTCTGGGTATCCCATGGCCACCGCTTCTCCCTTAGCCACAAGGCTCGTTATCCTGTCAAAGAAAGCGATCCGATTGGTTTGACACGATTTGTTCTTTCCAAATCCAGGCTGGCTGTTCCCTGTCACCCTATTTTCTTCCAGATATTTGCAGATGGATTCCTTAATTACTTGCTTCATTATCTTCCCTGGCACAGAAGTTAGTGACCGGTCTGTAGTTTCCTGGGCTGTTCCTATTTCCCTTCGAATAGCTGGGCACTAGACTTGCCCCTTTCCAGGCTTCTGGAATCTCTCCCGACTTCCCTGACTTTTCACAGCTGGTCGCTAGAGGCTCAGACCCCTCCTCTGCCCTGGGGCCGTGCAGACTCTCCCTTTTCGAAATCATTTTTAACTTGTTCTTTTCTATTGGAACTTCTAACCCGACCCCATTGCCTCTGGTTTCAATCTCTGCCCCCCCCGCTCGGAGAGGGGCTGCAGCCTGCCCGTTCCCCAGAGATCTCTGCCCCCTCCAGCCCCAACCCCCACCAGGCCCCTTGCCCTTCTGCCCCCTCCGCTCCTGGAGTGAAATTCTCCCACGTGTCCTTGGGGGATCTGCCCGTCGCCCTGGAGCCGGAGCACGTCCCCGCTCGGCATGGCTCCGACACGCCCGGTTCTCCTGCCGGAGAGGGGCTTTGCCTACCGCTCGGGCTTCCAGCAGGCGCGTGGGAGACAGCGGCTCCTCCCCGGAGCCTGGCCTTGGGCCGGCCAGCACAGAGCTCTGGGGAGGGGCCGCCCTGCTCCTCTCGGGAAGGCCAGGGCCCTGACCCGCGCCGCCTTGCTTTCCTCCAGGTGGTGAATGCTGTGAATTGCAGCCTCTTCTCCGCCGTCCGGGAGGACTTCAATGCCCTGAAACCGCTCTTGTGGGATGCTGTGGACGAGGAGATCTGTCTGTCCGAGTGTGACATCTACAGGTCTGTGTGTCCGCCCGCGGCATGGGCAGCCCACGCCCCGGGGAATGCAGAGCCAGGGCTCTCCTCGCGGCTGGCCTGGGCGTGGGGAGCATCTGCTGCCGCTGGCCTGGCTGTAGCGATCCCTGTGCCCAGGCAGACGGGAAGGGACGATCCCCCTCCCACCACGAGCTCTCAGTCCTGGCTCAGCCAGGACTGCTGGCCCGGCGGCCTAGAGCCTGCCTCAGTTTCCCGGCAGCGCCTGCCTGCCTTGGGGGCTGTGCTGCGGAGGGGGCTGGCCTGGTGCCACGGGTCGGCTCTGCTCCGTCAGGCCTGAGTGGGCAGCGTGCCTGGGCGGAGGGCTGTGAGCCTCCCTAACCCTAACCCTAACCCTAACCCTAGCCTCTCTCACCCCTCCCCTTTGGTGTTGCAGCTACAACCCAGACCTGGACTCGGACCCCTTCGGCGAAGAAGGCAGCCTCTGGTCCTTCAACTACTTCTTCTACAACAAGAGGCTGAAGAGAATTGTCTTCTTCACCTGCCGCTCCATCAGGTCAGGCTGCCGGGCTGTGGGAAGCGCTTGCTGCCTGAGAGCAGCCCCCTGCCGGGCACCACCTGGCCTGGCACCAGCCGTGCTGCCTCGCCAGGCCCCTGGGTTCGGCCTGCAGCGTGTGGCCAGGAGCCGCTGCCTGGCGCCGCTGCCCTCCCTCGCCAAAGCCATGGGCGCTCTGCCTCCCCAGGGAGGGGCCCGGCAGCCACCCTTGCCAGCTGGGGCGCTCAGCAGAGCGGGAGGCAGGGATCCTGCGCTCAGGCAGCTGCCTGGTCTCACTCCTGCGCTTGGTTTCCCCAGCGGCTCCACGTACCCGCGCTCGGAGGCAGGGAACGAGCTGGACATGGACCTCGGGGAAGACGACCAGGAGGGGGGCGTGGGCGCCCGCGACAGTGAAGGCAGCGGTATCGCGGAGGACCGGTGGGTGTGCAGGGCAGGGTAGGCTCCTGGCTGTGCGTCCTGTCTGCTCTCGTGGGAGCAGAGCTTCCAGCCCTGGAGGCTGCCTGGCCGTGGCCTGGGTGGGGTGCCCGGTGGCCGGCGGAGCAGTGACCGCTGTGCTTCTTTGCAGGGTGCAGGTTATCTGCATGTGAACGGCTGCGCGCCAAGGACCCGCCACAGAGCGCAGCGTCTCCGCTCGGCGGGAGCAGAGCGCCTGCCCCCGCCCTGCGAGCGAAAGCAGCAGGTCCCGCGCGGCGTGAGGCTGGGCTCCGGCTTGCCAGAGACTCGAGCAGGGCTGCAGACGCGTCGCTGCACTTTAGGAATTGATCTGCTGGCTGCACTGACTGTCCTGCCCCGGCTGCACTCCGGCACCTCTGCACTCGTGGTGCCCAGAAACTGTCCTGCCCTGGCAGCCGCGGGGCCCCCGCCCCACCCCGCCCGATCCGGATCTGCTCTGGGAACTGGCGAGCCACCTGTGCCCCTCTGGCCTCGGGCTTGCTTGGCTGCTGCTCGCCGCATGGGCTGTAGCAGCCGCCCTGCGGAGCACTGCCCTGGGCCGCTCCCCGAGCCGGGGGCTGCTGGGTTTTGTCTTGAAACCCAGCTGACTTGGGGGAGCCTGCTCCACCCCCCTGGAGGCTGCGGGGCCGGGGCCGGGTGCGAGGCTCTGCTCAGCACCCTTGAGTCTCTCGTGCTTTGATTTAGCTCCAGCCTCCCCTCTGGCCCCGATCGGCAGCCTGCTCTCGGCACGCCAGGCCTGGTGCCCCGGCTCTCCCCGTGCCAGAGCAGGAGTGGGGTGGAGGGCAGCCTGCTCTCCCGGGGACCCTGGCACTAGCACGGTGCCTGCAGCAGGCCCAGCAGGCCCTCTCCCTGCGGCTCCTCCTCCTGGGGTAGCTTGCTGGGGAGCTGGGCCCCCAGCCCCTGGGAGGGAGCTGAGGCTGCCCCTGGCTCCAGCCTTGTCCACCTGAGCTTGCTTATCAGCCGCCTCCTCCCCTGACAACATGCCCAGGGACAGAGCTGGCAGCACAGTGGTGCTGGGTGAGCCGCGCCTTTCCCCGCAGCCCGAGCGCCCCGCGGGCCCGGCCCCGCCTTTCCCCGCAGCCCGAGCGCCCCGCGGGCCCGGCCCCGCCTTTCCCCGCCGCCCGAGCGCCCCGCGGGCCCGGCCCCGCCTTTCCCCGCAGCCCGAGCGCCCCGCGGGCCCGGCCCCGCCTTTCCCCGCAGCCCGAGCGCCCCGCGGGCCCGGCCGCGCCTTTCCCCGCCGCCCGAGCGCCCCGCGGGCCCGGCCCCGCCTTTCCCCGCAGCCCGAGCGCCCCGCGGGCCCGGCCGCGCCTTTCCCCGCCGCCCGAGCGCCCCGCGGGCCCGGCCCCGCCTTTCCCCGCAGCCCGAGCGCCCCGCGGGCCCGGCCCCGCCTTTCCCCGCAGCCCGAGCGCCCCGCGGGCCCGGCCCCGCCTTTCCCCGCAGCCCGAGCGCCCCGCGGGCCCGGCCCCGCCTTTCCCCGCAGCCCGAGCGCCCCGCGGGCCCGGCCGCGCCTTTCCCCGCAGCCCGAGCGCCCCGCGGGCCCGGCCGCGCCTTTCCCCGCAGCCCGAGCGCCCCGCGGGCCCGGCCCCGCCTTTCCCCGCAGCCCGAGCGCCCCGCGGGCCCGGCCCCGCCTTTCCCCGCAGCCCGAGCGCCCCCCGGGCCCGGCCCCACCTTTCCCTGCAGCCCGAGCGCCCTGCGCCCAAGCCAGCCCAGGGGACGGCTCGCTGCCCTAGAACCTGCCCTTTGTGGGGCGCTTGGTGCTTTGGGGGCGCCAGGTGCCTGTGCATCTCTGCTAACGAGCCGTCCTGGCAGGAACCATCTGCCTCCCTGTACCTGGGGCCTTGCTGCGGACACCTCCAGGGGGGTGCCCTGTCCCACCGGCCGTGCCCCAGGGGCCGCTTCTCTCCCCGAGCGAGGGCCGCAGCCGCTTGCCCCCCGGTCGGGGCCCCCCTGGCCGCAGCCTTGGCCACGCTGCGCCCACAGCCTGCAGGCTCGTTGGCGGGAGTCCCGCTTGCCTCTGGGCTGGGCTGTGGCTGGCGTCGGGCTGCGGGGAGCCGGCCCCGCTGGGTCCCTGGGCGCTGGGAGTCCGGCCACCCGCTCAGCGTGGCCGGGGGGGTCAGGGCGGAGGGCTGGCGAGCACAGCCAGCCCCCTAGCGTTCAGTCTGGGCCAGTGTGGGGCCCCAGCTGGGAGCCCTGGGGCCAGCTCCCAGCCCAGCTACCCAGCAGCTGGCATTCCCGCTCCTGCCTTTGCCCAGTGTCCACCATCTGGCCCCAGTGGTGCCTAGCTGGCCTCCTGGCGGGGAGGGGCAGCGGCTGTCCCCTGCACTGCTGCCGAGTCGGGCTGCTCCTTGGCAGGGAGGCGGGCGCCTGTACTGCTGGGCCGGGGCCAGGCACCGGTTTCCTGCCCCCCGTGAGGTTTGACTTTACTGCATAGCGATGTATCGTTACACCAATAAAGTTTGTCTGTGACTGACCCTCTTCCTGGAAAGGCTCCCCCAGGGCGCCGGGGAAGGAGGGTCTGCAGGGGGGGGATCCCCATCCCTGCTCCTCCAGGTGGGGCAATGGCAGCTGCCCAGCAGGGCTGCTCCTCCGCACCCCTCCCCTGTGCCCCTGCCCGGCAGCACGCGCTCTGGAGCCTCCGCGTGTCGGCCTGAAGGGGCAGCGTCTCCCGGCTGGAGCTCGTCACGCAGAGGAAAACGGGCGAAGGAATCCGCTCACCGTCCCATCGCCCGGTGCCCGGTGCCGGCGGGGAACGGAGGCTGCTCCGCTCTGCAAGTCGGGATGGAGGTGGCGCCAGGTCCCGCTTTACACCCTTGCCCCAGGGCCAGCCCCACTCCTCTTGCTGTGGAAAGCACTGTCCCCGAGGAGTCCCCCGTCCCTGCAGCCCTCGGTCCTTCGAAACAGGCACCTTCGGGCGGACCCGCTGGCGGAGGCAGCTGACTCCTGGGTTTACCCACAGAAGCTGCTGCCCCGTTTGGTGCTGCAGGACTCCTGGTTTTTGCAGAGCCAGACCAAGGCAGCAGCCTCTCCGAGAGCGGCCATGCCCCATGCGGCTCGCAACGGTCCTCCGCTGGGGCCTGGCAGCGCCCGAGGGGCACGTGGGGTCAGGTGCTGCCCCGACGAGCCCTCCTGGCGCCAGGCCGGCCGGGCGTCCTGCTTACAACTTGCCCTACAGAAATGCCCCCGCATGGCGTGAGCGGAATCAGCGACTCGCCAGCGTTTCTCCGAGCCCTCGCTCGGCCCCCTTTACAGCCGTTACAGCCCCAGCTTGGCTCGGCCAGGTCTTTGGCACCAGGGTGCCTGGAGGGCTGGGGCAGCGGGTTTGCGGCTGTTGCTGGAAGCTCCTCCCAACTTGGGACAGCGGGGGAGAGCCCACAGGGGTTGTGCGCAAATCTCACCCCCCGGCAGCTGGGGGGTCAGGGCACGTCTGTGCTGGGCGGTGGCAGGGTGGGGTGTGGGAAGCAGGCTGCTTGGCAGAGGGGCTGGGGGTCGAGGGGGACAGTCTAGGCCATGGGCTCGTGCACAGCCGCTGCCAGCCCAGGCCAGCAGGATACGAGCCAGCCGGCACTGTCCTAGCACAGCCCAAGGCCCTGGCAGCCTCCTGGGGGCGTGAGCCGGGCGCCCTGTGGGCTCCCCGCTGGCCATGGAAACCGGGCCTGCTGCTGTGGGGCTGGGACGCCTTCCGCCTCGGGCCCCAGCACTCATCCTTCCAGGCCAGATACCCAAGGTCCTCCTCCCCCCCCCCCCCCCCGTGCCTGCAGAGCTCTCAGGCCGGCTGCCCCACGCCCCCCCCCCCCCCCCACTGCCTGCAGAGCTCTCAGGCCGGCTGCCCCACGCCCCCCCCCCCCCCGTGCCTGCAGAGCTCTCAGGCCGGCTGCCCCACGCCCCCCCCCCAGTGCCTGCAGAGCTCTCAGGCCGGCTGCCCCACGCCCCCCCCCCCCCCCCAGTGCCTGCAGAGCTCTCAGGCCGGCTGCCCCACGCTTCCCCCCCCCCCCCAGTGCCTGCAGAGCTCTCAGGCCGGCTGCCCCACGCCCCCCCCCCCCCCCCAGTGCCTGCAGAGCTCTCAGGCCGCCTGATGCCCAGTCCCCAGATCAGGTGCCTGTGCCCCCCCCAGCACCAATCCCCCCAGGCCAGACACCTGCCCCCAGCCGGGCGGCGCTAGGAAGCCTCTGGCCGTACACAGAACCGTCTCCACGGCGACCTGCCCGTCCCGCTCTGGCCGCAGGCAGGGTGGGTGGGGCGGGCGTAAGAGCTGGTGCTGGGTATCTGGGGGAGCTCGGCCGCAGCTGGGGGGGGAGTTTGGGTGGCAGGCCGGGGTGGGGGAGGACACCCGCTGGCTCTGTGGGGGGGCCGGCAGCAGGTGGGGGGCGGCACCCGGCCTCACACTGAGCTCCCCCCGAACCCCACTGGCAGCTCCCACCCCTGGCCTGACACCGGGCTCCCCCCTGCAGGTGCCACCCCCCAGCCTGGGCATCCACCGCCCTGGCCTGCCACCCGAACCCCCCCCACCTGTGGCCGAGCTTCCCCAGAGCCAGTGGCGTTCTAAGGGGGGGCTCGGTGTCAGGCCGGGGGGGAGATGCCAGTGGGGCTCTGGGGGGGGGGGGCTCGGTGTCAGGCTGGGGGTGGGGCGATGCCAGTGGGGCTCTGGGGGGGGCTTCCAGTGGGGCTCTGAGGGGGGCTTGGTGTCAGGCCGGGGGTGGGGCGATGCCAGTGGGGCTCTGGGGGGGATCGGTGTGAGGCCGGGGGGGAGATGCCAGTGGGGCTCGGGGGGATCGGTGTCAGGCCGGGGGGGAGATGCCAGTGGGGCTCGGGAGGGATCGGTGTGAGGCCGGGGGGGAGATGCCAGTGGGGCTCTGGGGGGGGGCACGGTGTCAGGCCGGGGGGGAGATGCCAGTGGGGCTCGGGGGGATCGGTGTGAGGACGGGGGGGAGATGCCAGTGGGGCTCTGGGGGGGCACGGTGTCAGGCCGGGGGGGAGATGCCAGTGGGGCTCGGGGGGGATCGGTGTGAGGCCGGGGGGGAGATGCCAGTGGGACTCTGGGGGGGGCTCGGTGTCAGGCCGGGGGGGAGATGCCAGTGGGGCTCTGGGGGGGGATCGGTGTGAGGCCGGGGGGGGGGGGGGAGATGCCAGTGGGGCTCTGGGGGGGGCTCGGTGTCAGGCCGGGGGGAGATGCCACTGGGGCTCTGGGGGGGGATCGGTGTGAGGCCGGGGGGGAGATGCCAGTGGGGCTCTGGGGGGGATCGGTGTCAGGCCGGGGGGGAGATGCCAGTGGGGCTCTGGGGGGGGATCGGCTTCCAGTGGGGCTCTGAGGGGGGCTTGGTGTCAGGCCGGGGGTGGGGCGATGCCAGTGGGGCTCTGGGGGGGATCGGTGTGAGGCCGGGGGGGGAGATGCCAGTGGGGCTCGGGGGGGATCGGTGTCAGGCCGGGGGGGAGATGCCAGTGGGGCTCTAGGGGGGGATCGGTGTCAGGCCGGGGGGGAGATGCCAGTGGGGCTCTGGGGGGGGGATCGGTGTCAGGCCGGGGGGGAGATGCCAGTGGGGCTCTAGGGGGGATCGGTGTCAGGCCGGGGGGGAGATGCCAGTGGGGCTCTGGGGGGGGATCGGCTTCCAGTGGGGCTCTGAGGGGGGCTTGGTGTCAGGCCGGGGGTGGGGCGATGCCAGTGGGGCTCTGGGGGGGATCGGTGTGAGGCCGGGGGGGGAGATGCCAGTGGGGCTCGGGGGGGATCGGTGTCAGGCCGGGGGGGAGATGCCAGTGGGGCTCGGGGGGATCGGTGTCAGGCCGGGGGGGAGATGCCAGTGGGGCTCTAGGGGGGATCGGTGTCAGGCCGGGGGGGAGATGCCAGTGGGGCTCTAGGGGGGGATCGGTGTCAGGCCGGGGGGGAGATGCCAGTGGGGCTCTAGGGGGATCGGCTTCCAGTGGGGCTCTGAGGGGGGCTTGGTGTCAGGCCGGGGGTGGGGCGATGCCAGTGGGGCTCTGGGGGGGATCGGTGTGAGGCCGGGGGGGAGATGCCAGTGGGGCTCGGGGGGATCGGTGTCAGGCCGGGGGGGAGATGCCAGTGGGGCTCTGGGGGGGCACGGTGTCAGGCCGGGGGGGAGATGCCAGTGGGGCTCGGGGGGATCGGTGTGAGGACGGGGGGAGATGCCAGTGGGGCTCTGGGGGGGCACGGTGTCAGGCCGGGGGGGAGATGCCAGTGGGGCTCGGGGGGGATCGGTGTGAGGCCGGGGGGGGAGATGCCAGTGGGACTCTGGGGGGGGCTCGGTGTCAGGCCGGGGGGGAGATGCCAGTGGGGCTCTGGGGGGGGATCGGTGTGAGGCCGGGGGGGAGATGCCAGTGGGGCTCTGGGGGGGGCTCGGTGTCAGGCCGGGGGGGAGATGCCACTGGGGCTCTGGGGGGGGATCGGTGTGAGGCCGGGGGGGAGATGCCAGTGGGGCTCTGGGGGGGATCGGTGTGAGGCCGGGGGGGAGATGCCAGTGGGGCTCTAGGGGGGATCGGTGTCAGGCCGGGGGGGAGATGCCAGTGGGGCTCTGGGGGGGGATCGGTGTGAGGCCGGGGGGGAGATGCCAGTG
Organism: Pelodiscus sinensis; assembly: GCF_052426305.1. NCBI lineage: Eukaryota > Metazoa > Chordata > Testudines > Trionychidae > Pelodiscus > Pelodiscus sinensis. Next base: position 1,795,872 of record NC_143053.1, read on the forward strand.
GGGTTCTAGGGGGGGCTCGGTGTCAGGCCGGGGGGGAGATGCCAGTGGGGCTCTGGGGGGGGATCGGTGTGAGGCCGGGGGAGATGCCAGTGGGGTTCTAGGGGGGGCTCGGTGTCAGGCCGGGGGGGAGATGCGAGTGGGGCTCTGGGGGGGGATCGGTGTGAGGCCAGGGGGGGAGATGCCAGTGGAGTTCTAGGGGGGCTCGGTGTGAGGCCGGGGGGGAGATGCCAGTGGGGCTCTGGGGGGGGATCGGTGTGAGGCCAGGGGGGGAGATGCCAGTGGAGTTCTAGGGGGGGCTCGGTGTCAGGCCGGGGGGGAGATGCCAGTGGGGCTCTGGGGGGGGATCGGTGTGAGGCCGGGGGGGAGATGCCAGTGGGGTTCTAGGGGGGGCTCGGTGTCAGGCCGGGGGAGGAGATGTCAGTGGGGCTCTGGGGGGGGATCGGTGTGAGGCCGGGGGGGAGATGCCAGTGGGGCTCGGGGGGGATCGGTGTGAGGCCGGGGGGGAGATGCCAGTGGGGCTCTGGGGGGGCACGGTGTCAGGCCGGGGGGGAGATGCCAGTGGGGCTCGGGGGGGATCGGTGTGAGGCCGGGGGGGAGATGCCAGTGGGACTCTGGGGGGGGCTCGGTGTCAGGCCGGGGGGGGAGATGCCAGTGGGGCTCTGGGGGGGGATCGGTGTGAGGCCGGGGGGGAGATGCCAGTGGGGCTCTGGGGGGGGCTCGGTGTCAGGCCGGGGGGGAGATGCCAGTGGGGCTCTGGGGGGGATCGGTGTGAGGCCGGGGGGGAGATGCCAGTGGGGTTCTAGGGGGGGCTCGGTGTCAGGCCGGGGGGGAGATGCCAGTGGGACTCTGGGGGGGGCTCGGTGTCAGGCCGGGGGGGAGATGCCAGTGGGGCTCTGGGGGGGGATCGGTGTGAGGCCGGGGGGGGAGATGCCAGTGGGGCTCTGGGGGGGGCTCGGTGTCAGGCCGGGGGGGAGATGCCAGTGGGGCTCTGGGGGGGGATCGGTGTGAGGCCGGGGGGGAGATGCCAGTGGGGCTCTGGGGGGGATCGGTGTGAGGCCGGGGGGGAGATGCCAGTGGGGCTCTAGGGGGATCGGTGTCAGGCCGGGGGGGAGATGCCAGTGGGGCTCTGGGGGGGGATCGGTGTGAGGCCGGGGGGGAGATGCCAGTGGGGTTCTAGGGGGGGCTCGGTGTCAGGCCGGGGGGGAGATGCCAGTGGGGCTCTGGGGGGGGATCGGTGTGAGGCCGGGGGGGGAGATGCCAGTGGGGTTCTAGGGGGGACTCGGTGTCAGGCCGGGGGGGAGATGCCAGTGGGGCTCTGGGGGGGGATCGGTGTGAGGCCGGGGGGGGAGATGCCAGTGGGGTTCTAGGGGGGGCTCGGTGTCAGGCCGGGGGAGGAGATGTCAGTGGGGCTCTGGGGGGGGATCGGTGTGAGGCCGGGGGGGGAGATGCCAGTGGGGCTCGGGGGGGATCGGTGTGAGGCCGGGGGGGAGATGCCAGTGGGGCTCTGGGGGGGGCACAGTGTCAGGCCGGGGGGGAGATGCCAGTGGGGCTCGGGGGGGATCGGTGTGAGGCCGGGGGGGAGATGCCAGTGGGACTCTGGGGGGGGGCTCGGTGTCAGGCCGGGGGGGGAGATGCCAGTGGGGCTCTGGGGGGGGATCGGTGTGAGGCCGGGGGGGAGATGCCAGTGGGGCTCTGGGGGGGGCTCGGTGTCAGGCCGGGGGGGAGATGCCAGTGGGGCTCTGGGGGGGGATTGGTGTGAGGCCGGGGGGGAGATGCCAGTGGGGTTCTAGGGGGGGCTCGGTGTCAGGCCGGGGGGGAGATGCCAGTGGGGCTCTGGGGGGGGATCGGTGTGAGGCCAGGGGGGGAGATGCCAGTGGGGTTCTAGGGGGGGCTCGGTGTCAGGCCGGGGGGGAGATGCCAGTGGGGCTCTGGGGGGGGATCGGTGTGAGGCCAGGGGGGGAGATGCCAGTGGAGTTCTGGGGGGGCTCGGTGTCAGGCCGGGGGAGGAGATGTCAGTGGGGCTCTGGGGGGGGATCGGTGTGAGGCCGGGGGGGAGATGCCAGTAGGGTTCTAGGGGGGGCTCGGTGTCAGGCCGGGGGAGGAGATGTCAGTGGGGCTCTGGGGGGGGCTCGGTGTGAGGCCGGGGTGGGAGATGCCAGTGGGGCTCTAGGGGGGATGCCAGTAGGGCTCTGGGGGGGGCTCGGTGTGAGGCCGGGGGGGGAGATGCCAGTGGGGCTCTAGGGGGGATGCCAGTAGGGCTCTGGTGGGGGCTCGGTGTGAGGCCGGGGGGAGATTCCAGTGGGGCTCTGGGGGGATTGGTGTGAGGCCGGGGGGGAGATGCCAGTGGGGCTCTGGGGGGGGATCGGTGTGAGGCCGGGGGGGAGATGCCAGTGGGGCTCTGGGGGGGATCGGTGTGAGGACGGGGGAGATGCCAGTGGGGCTCTGGGGGGGCTCGGTGTGAGGCCGGGGGGGGAGATGCCAGTGGGGCTCTAGGGGGATGCCAGTAGGGCTCTGGTGGGGGCTCGGTGTGAGGCCGGGGGGGGAGATTCCAGTGGGGCTCTGGGGGGATTGGTGTGAGGCCGGGGGGGGGAGATGCCAGTGGGGCTCTGGGGGGGGATCGGTGTGAGGCCGGGGGGGAGATGCCAGTGGGGCTCTGGGGGGGATTGGTGTGAGGCCGGGGGGGGGGGAGATGCCAGTGGGGCTCTGGGGGGGGATCGGTGTGAGGACGGGGGGGAGATGCCAGTGGGGCTCTGGGGGGGCTCGGTGTGAGGCCGGGGGGGAGATGCCAGTGGGGCTCTGGGGGGGGCTCGGTGTGAGGCCGGGGGGGGAGATGTCAGTGGGGCTCTGGGGGGGGATTGGTGTGAGGCCGGGGGGGAGATGCCAGTGGGGCTCTAGGGGGGATGCCAGTAGGGCTCTGGGGGGGGCTCGGTGTGAGGCCAGGGGGGGGAGATTCCAGTGGGGCTCTGGGGGGATTGGTGTGAGGCCGGGGGGGGGGGGGAGATGCCAGTGGGGCTCTGGGGGGGGATCGGTGTGAGGACGGGGGGGAGATGCCAGTGGGGCTCTGGGGGGGCTCAGTGTGAGGCCGGGGGGGAGATGCCAGTGGGGCTCTGGGGGGGCTCGGTGTGAGGCCGGGGGGGAGATGCCAGTGGGGCTCTGGGGGGGATCGGTGTGAGGCCGGGGGAGATGCCAGTGGGGCTCTGGGGGGGGCTCGGTGTGAGGCCGGGGGGGGAGATGCCAGTGGGGCTCTGGGGGGGGCTCGGTGTGAGGCCGGGGGGGGGAGATGCCAGTGGGGCTCTGGGGGGGGATCGGTGTGAGGCCGGGGGAGGAGATGCCAGTGGGGCTCTGGGGGGGGCTCGGTGTCAGGCCGGGGGGGAGATGCCAGTGGGGCTCTGGGGGACTGAGGAGGTGCCAGCGGGGCCGACGGGGGGAGGTTGGGGCGATGTTGCTGGGCAGGAGGGTCCGTCCTGGGCTCTGCCATGGGCTCCCTCTTGCCCCTCAGAGGCTGCGAGTGGCCGAGGCGCCCCGGCCTGCCAGGCCTGTCACGGGGCGGAGGGATGGACGGCTGCCCCACGGCGACGCTCCCAGCCATGGAGGAGTCAGGAGGATCGCAGAATAGTGGCTGTGAGTCGCCCCAGTGCTGCCGGCTCCGCCTGGGTGCCCCTTGGCTCCCCCTCTTCTGCTCTGGCGCCCACCGGCGCCCCTCCTCCGCCCCGGCGCCCCTCCTCCACCCGGGCACCCACCGGCACCCCTCCTCCGCCCCGGCGCCCCTCCTCCACCCGGGCACCCACCGGCGCCCCTCCTCCGCCCCGGCGCCCCTCCTCTGCCCCGGCGCCCCTCCTCCACCCGGGCACCCACCGGCGCCCCTCCTCCGCCCCGGCGCCCCTCCTCCACCCGGGCACCCACCGGCGCCCCTCCTCCGCCCCGGCGCCCCTCCTCCACCCCGGCGCCCCTCCTCCACCCGGGCACCCACCGGCATCCCTCCTCCGCCCCGGCGCCCTCCTCCACCCGGGCACCCACCGGCGCCCCTCCTCCGCCCCGGCGCCCCTCCTCCACCCGGGCGCCCACCAGCACCCCTCCTCCACCTCGGCGCCCCTCCTCCGCCCCGGCGCCCCCTCCTCCCCTCTGGCACCCTGCCCTCTGCCTGAGCACCCACCGGTTCCCCTCCTCCACCCCAGTGCCTCCTCCTCCACCCGGGCGCCCACCGGCACCCCTCCTCCACCCCGGTGCCTCCTCCTCCGCCCGGGCACCCACCGGCGCCCCTCCTCCACCCCGGTGCCTCCTCCTCCGCCCGGGCGCCCACCGGCACCCCTCCTCCACCTCGGTGCCCCTCCTCCGCCCCGGTGCCCCTCCTCCACACCGGTGCCCCCTCCTCCCCTCTGGCACCCTGCCCGAGCACCCACCGGCGCCCCTCCTCCACCCCGGCGCCCCTCCTCCGCCCCGGCGCCCTTCCTCCGCCCCGGCGCCCCCTCCTCCCCTCTGGCACCCTGCCCTCTGCCTGAGCACCCACCGGCGCCCCTCCTCCGCCCCGGCGCCCCTCCTCCGCCCCGGCGCCCCCTCCTCCCCTCTGGCACCCTGCCCTCTGCCTGAGCACCCACCGGTTCCCCTCCTCTGCTCCAGTTCTCCCCCCCGCCTGGGTGTCTACTGGCACCCCTCCTCTTTCCTGGTGCCCTCCCGCCGCCTGGGCGCACACCAGCACCCCCTCTTCTGCCCCGGTGCCCCCTGGCCCTTTGGCCGCCCCTCCCTGTCCCGCTCTCCGTGCCTCCGCCAGAGCCGGAGATGCAGTCGGGGGCCCTGAGAGCCGGGCCCCTCCGACCCAGGGCCTTCCCCCAGTCCCACCGTCCCTGCTTCGCGCCAGTCGCCCCCTTCCCAGCTCTGGCCGGCGTCCCGGGGGCTCAGCCCTGGCGTGGGCCCAGCGAGGGGCGGGCGGTGCTGTACCGGGGAGAGGGGCTGCCTGGGGTGTCCCAGCCTCTTTCCCTGCCCCAGCCACGCCCAGCGCCTTGAGCCACCAGAGCGGCCAGCCGGGGTCGAGAGAGGAGGAGACGCCTCCGACGAGCGCCCGCCGGCTCTGGGCCGTGCTGCGGGGGGGCTTCCGGACGGCTCTGGAGAAGGTAGGTGGGGGGCCCCGCGGGAGCTGGAGACGGGGGGGAGGCTGCTCTCCCGCCGGCCCTTGGGGATCTCTGCTCCACCCGCCCCTCCGGAGCCAGCCGTGTCCGGCAGCGCCCCCGCCCAGGGCTTCTGGCCTGACCCACCCTGCCCGCTCCTCGTGGGGCTTAGCCCCGGCCCTCCCAGCCGCAGTGGGGCCGCCCCGCCGCACCCAGACATTCCCTGGAGGTTTCTCCTGCTCCGCCGCCAGCGGGGTCTGCTCCCACATGTGGGCCGGAGCCAGGGGCTTGGTGCCCCGTCCATGCACCCTGTCCAGGTGCTGCTTGGCCCGGGACGTGCAGGGGTTCGGGGGGCTGCCCGGGGGGGGACGTGCCGGGGCCCGGGGAGCCGCCCGGGGGGGGACGTGCCGGGGCCCGGGGGGCCGCCCGGCTGGGGACGTGCAGGGGCCCAGGGGGCCGCGGGGGGCCCGCCCGGCGGGGGACGTGCAGGGTTCCGGGGGGCCGCCCGGGGGGGGACGTGCAGCGGCCCGGGGGCCGCCCGGCGGGGGAAGTGCCAGAGTCCGGGGGGCCGCCCGGGGGGGGACGTGCAGGGCCCGGGGGGCCGCCCGGCGGGGGACGTGCAGGGTTCCGGGGGGCCGCCCGGCGGGGGACGTGCAGGGTTCCGGGGGGCCGCCCGGCGGGGGACGTGCCGGGGCCCGGGGGGGCCCGCCCGGCGGGGGACGTGCAGGGTCCGGGGGGCCGCCCGGCGGGGGACGTGCAGGGTTCCGGGGGGCCGCCCGGCGGGGGACGTGCAGGGCCCGGGGGGCCGCCCGGCGGGGGACGTGCAGGGTTCCGGGGGGCCGCCCGGCGGGGGACGTGCAGGGCCCGGGGGGCCGCCCGGCGGGGGACGTGCAGGGTTCCGGGGGGCCGCCCGGCGGGGGGGGTGCCGCCCGGCGGGGGACGTGCAGGGTCCGGGGGGCCGCCCGGCGGGGGACGTGCAGGGTTCTGGGGGCCCGCCCGGCGGGGGACGTGCAGGGTTCCGGGGTGCCGCCCGGCGGGGGACGTGCAGGGTTCCGGGGGGCCCGCCCGGCGGGGGACGTGCAGGGTCCGGGGGCCCGCCCGGCGGGGGACGTGCAGGGTCCGGGGGGCCGCCCGGCGGGGGACGTGCAGGGCCCGGGGGCCCGTTACCAGTGGAGCGGCGCAGGGGCGAGGGGCGAGTGGCACTGCCTGACCCCCGCGCTCCCCGGCAGATGAAGAAGGAGGAGCTGAAGGCAGCTCAGCTGACCCACGGCCTCCAGCACGTGCGGCACCTCAGCTTCCCGCAGCGCCTGCGCCAGGTGGCCTACAACAGCCGCGCCGGGCTCTTCGTGGTGCTGGACGAGCAGAGCCGGCTGCACCTGCACAAGGAGGACGGGTGGCTCGGCCACAGCGCTCCGGCCCTGGGGCCGCTGGCCGGCCTGCTGTACGCCAGCCAGGTCGATAAGTACGTGGCCTGGGACCAGGCCAGCTTGCAGGTGCTGGGCCCGGCCTTCGAGGTCCTCTCCAAGGTGCCGGCTCCGCACGGCGTCCGCTGCTGCCTCTACAGCCCGGTGCTCACGCAGGTGGTGACCGCCGGGGCGGGCAGCCTGTCCATCTGGGCCTTCCGCTACGGCTCCCGCCAGCTGCACTGCCAGCTCACCGTGCAGCAGGGCCTGTGCCCGCACGACGCCTTCACCCGCCTGGCCCTGGACACCGGCGCCCGCCAGCAGTGCTACGCCGCCTGCGGCACCGGCCTGGCCGTCCTCAGCGTCTCCCAGGGCAAGCTCCTCACCTACCAGAGGGACCTGCACACCAGGTAGCGGCTGCTCCGGGGGCCGGCCATGGGGGGCGGGGCTGGGGGGCGCGCGTGGCTGGGACGGGCCAGTCCCACTTGGCACCGCTGGGGCTCCGCAGTGCGCGCTGGGCCCGCCAGCCTCCCCGAAGCCCCTGTTCAGAGCCTGCTCCTGTCTCTGGGGCCAGAAAGTGAGACAGGCCCACGGGCTGGGACAGGCTGCGGGTCCCTCTCTGAGCCAGGCCTGCCCCCTGGGACAGGCTGCGGGTCCCTCTCCGAGCCAGGCCTGCCCCCTGGGACAGGCTGCGGGTCCCTCTCCGAGCCAGGCCTGCCCCCTGGGACAGGCTGCGGGCCCCTCTCCGAGCCAGGCCTGCCCCCTGGGACAGGCTGCGGGTCCCTCTCCGAGCCAGGCCTGCCCCCTGGGACAGGCTGCGGGCGCCTCTCCGAGCCAGGCCTGCCCCCTAGGACAGGCTCCGGGCCCCTCTCCGAGCCAGGCCTGCCCCCTGGGACAGGCTCCGGGCCCCTCTCCGAGCCAGGCCTGCCCCCCGGGACAGGCTGCGGGTCCCTCGCCGAGCCAGGCCTGCCCCCCGGGACAGGCTGCGGGTCCCTCTCCGAGCCAGGCCTGCCCCCCGGGACAGGCTGCGGGTCCCTCTCCGAGCCAGGCCTGCCCCCCGGGACAGGCTGCGGGTCCCTCTCCGAGCCAGGCCTGCACCCTGGGACAGGCTGCGGGTCCCTCTCCGAGCCAGGCCTGCCCCCTGGGACAGGCTGCGGGTCCCTCTCCGAGCCAGGCCTGCCCCCTGGGACAGGCTCCGGGCCCCTCTCCGAGCCAGGCCTGCCTGGGACAGGCTGCGGGCCCCTCTCCGAGCCAGGCCTGCCCCCTGGGACAGGCTGCGGGTCCCTCTCCGAGCCAGGCCTGCCCCCTGGGACAGGCTGCGGGCCCCTCTCCGAGCCAGGCCTGCCCCCTGGGACAGGCTGCGGGTCCCTCTCCGAGCCAGGCCTGCCCCCTGGGACAGGCTGCGGGTCCCTCTCCGAGCCAGGCCTGCCCCCTGGGACAGGCTGCGGGCGCCTCTCCGAGCCAGGCCTGCCCCCTGGGACAGGCTGCGGGCGCCTCTCCGAGCCAGGCCTGCCCCCTGGGACAGGCTCCGGGCCCCTCTCCGAGCCAGGCCTGCCCCCTGGGACAGGCTCCGGGCCCCTCTCCGAGCCAGGCCTGCCCCCCGGGACAGGCTGCGGGTCCCTCGCCGAGCCAGGCCTGCCCCCCGGGACAGGCTGCGGGTCCCTCTCCGAGCCAGGCCTGCCCCCTGGGACAGGCTGCGGGTCCCTCTCCGAGCCAGGCCTGCCCCCTGGGACAGGCTGCGGGTCCCTCTCCGAGCCAGGCCTGCCCCCTGGGACAGGCTGCGGGTCCCTCTCCGAGCCAGGCCTGCACCCTGGGACAGGCTGCGGGTCCCTCTCCGAGCCAGGCCTGCCCCCCGGGACAGGCTGCGGGCCCCTCTCCGAGCCAGGCCTGCCTGGGACAGGCTGCGGGTCCCTCTCCGAGCCAGGCCTGCCCCCTGGGACAGGCTGCGGGTCCCTCTCCGAGCCAGGCCTGCCCCCTGGGACAGGCTGCGGGTCCCTCTCCGAGCCAGGCCTGCCCCCTGGGACAGGCTGCGGGTCCCTCTCCGAGCCAGGCCTGCTCCCTGGGACAGGCTGCGGGTCCCTCTCCGAGCCAGGCCTGCCCCCTGGGACAGGCTGCGGGCCCCTCTCCGAGCCAGGCCTGCCCCCTGGGACAGGCTGCGGGTCCCTCTCCGAGCCAGGCCTGCCCCCTGGGACAGGCTGCGGGTCCCTCTCCGAGCCAGGCCTGCCTGGGACAGGCTGCGGGTCCCTCTCCGAGCCAGGCCTGCCCCCTGGGACAGGCTGCGGGTCCCTCTCCGAGCCAGGCCTGCCTGGGACAGGCTGCGGGCCCCTCTCCGAGCCAGGCCTGCCCCCCGGGACAGGCTGCGGGTCCCTCTCCGAGCCAGGCCTGCCCCCTGGGACAGGCTGCGGGCCCCTCTCCGAGCCAGGCCTGCCCCCTGGGACAGGCTGCGGGTCCCTCTCCGAGCCAGGCCTGCCCCCTGGGACAGGCTGCGGGTCCCTCTCCGAGCCAGGCCTGCCCCCTGGGACAGGCTGCGGGCCCCTCTCCGAGCCAGGCCTGCCCCCTGGGACAGGCTGCGGGTCCCTCTCCGAGCCAGGCCTGCCCCCTGGGACAGGCTGCGGGCCCCTCTCCGAGCCCGGCCTGCCCCCTGGGACAGGCTGCGGGCCCCTCTCCGAGCCAGGCCTGCCCCCTGGGACAGGCTGCGGGCCCCTCTCCGAGCCAGGCCTGCCCCCTGGGACAGGCTGCGGGCCCCTCTCCGAGCCAGGCCTGCCCCCTGGGACAGGCTCCGGGCCCCTCTCCGAGCCAGGCCTGCCCCCTGGGACAGGCTGCGGGCCCCTCTCCGAGCCAGGCCTGCCCCCTGGGACAGGCTGCGGGCCCCTCTCCGAGCCAGGCCTGCCTGGGACAGGCTCCGGGCCCCTCTCCGAGCCAGGCCTGCCCCCTGGGACAGGCTGCGGGCCCCTCTCCGAGCCAGGCCTGCCCCCTGGGACAGGCTGCGGGTCCCTCTCCGAGCCAGGCCTGCCCCCTGGGACAGGCTGCGGGTCCCTCTCCGAGCCAGGCCTGCCTGGGACAGGCTGCGGGCCCCTCTCCGAGCCAGGCCTGCCCCCTGGGACAGGCTGCGGGTCCCTCTCCGAGCCAGGCCTGCCTGGGACAGGCTGCGGGTCCCTCTCCGAGCCAGGCCTGCCTGGGACAGGCTGCGGGCCCCTCTCCGAGCCAGGCCTGCCCCCTGGGACAGGCTGCGGGCCCCTCTCCGAGCCAGGCCTGCCCCCTGGGACAGGCTGCGGGCCCCTCTCCGAGCCAGGCCTGCCCCCTGGGACAGGCTGCGGGTCCCTCTCCGAGCCAGGCCTGCCCCCTGGGACAGGCTGCGGGCCCCTCTCCGAGCCAGGCCTGCCTGGGACAGGCTCCGGGCCCCTCTCCGAGCCAGGCCTGCCCCCTGGGACAGGCTGCGGGCCCCTCTCCGAGCCAGGCCTGCACCCTGGGACAGGCTGCGGGTCCCTCTCCGAGCCAGGCCTGCCCCCTGGGACAGGCTGCGGGCCCCTCTCCGAGCCAGGCCTGCCCCCTGGGACAGGCTGCGGGCCCCTCTCCGAGCCAGGCCTGCCCCCTGGGACAGGCTGCGGGCCCCTCTCCGAGCCAGGCCTGCCCCCTGGGACAGGCTGCGGGCCCCTCTCCGAGCCAGGCCTGCCCCCTGGGACAGGCTGCGGGCCCCTCTCCGAGCCAGGCCTGCCTGGGACAGGCTGCGGGCCCCTCTCCGAGCCAGGCCTGCCCCCTGGGACAGGCTCCGGGCCCCTCTCCGAGCCAGGCCTGCCCCCTGGGACAGGCTGCGGGTCCCTCTCCGAGCCAGGCCTGACCCCCGGGACAGGCTGCGGATCCCTCTCCGAGCCAGGCCTGCCCCCTGGGACAGGCTGCGGGTCCCTCTCCGAGCCAGGCCTGCCCCCCGGGACAGGCTGCGGGTCCCTCTCCGAGCCAGGCCTGCCTGGGACAGGCTGCGGGCCCCTCTCCGAGCCAGGCCTGCCCCCTGGGACAGGCTCCGGGCCCCTCTCCGAGCCAGGCCTGCCCCCTGGGACAGGCTGCGGGTCCCTCTCCGAGCCAGGCCTGACCCCCGGGACAGGCTGCGGGTCCCTCTCCGAGCCAGGCCTGCCCCCTGGGACAGGCTGCGGGTCCCTCTCCGAGCCAGGCCTGCCCCCGGGACAGGCTCCGGGCCCCTCTCCGAGCCAGGCCTGCCCCCTGGGACAGGCTGCGGGTCCCTCTCCGAGCCAGGCCTGCCCCCTGGGACAGGCTCCGGGCCCCTCTCCGAGCCAGGCCTGCCCCCTGGGACAGGCTGCGGGTCCCTCTCCGAGCCAGGCCTGCCCCCTGGGACAGGCTGCGGGCCCCTCTCCGAGCCAGGCCTGCCCCCTGGGACAGGCTGCGGGTCCCTCTCCGAGCCAGGCCTGCCCCCTGGGACAGGCTGCGGGTCCCTCTCCGAGCCAGGCCTGCCCCCTGGGACAGGCTCCGGGCCCCTCTCCGAGCCAGGCCTGCCCCCTGGGACAGGCTGCGGGTCCCTCTACGAGCCAGGCCTGCCCCCTGGGACAGGCTGCGGGCCCCTCTCCGAGCCAGGCCTGCCTGGGACAGGCTGCGGGTCCCTCTCCGAGCAAGGCCTGCCTGGGACAGGCTGCGGGTCCCTCTCCGAGCCAGGCCTGCCTGGGACAGGCTGCGGGTCCCTCTCCGAGCAAGGCCTGCACCCTGGGACAGGCTGCGGGTCCCTCTCCGAGCCAGGCCTGCCCCCTGGGACAGGCTGCGGGCCCCTCTCCGAGCCAGGCCTGCCTGGGACAGGCTGCGGGTCCCTCTCCGAGCCAGGCCTGCCTGGGACAAGCTCCGGGCCCCTCTCCGAGCCAGGCCTGCCCCCTGGGACAGGCTGCGGGCCCCTCTCCGAGCCAGGCCTGCCCCCTGGGACAGGCTGCGGGTCCCTCTCCGAGCCAGGCTGCCTGGGACAGGCTGCGGGTCCCTCTCCGAGCCAGGCCTGCCTGGGACAGGCTGCGGGTCCCTCTCCGAGCCAGGCCTGCCTGGGACAGGCTGCGGGTCCCTCTCCGAGCCAGGCCTGCCTGGGACAGGCTGCGGGCCCCTCTCCGAGCCAGGCCTGCCTGGGACAGGCTGCGGGCCCCTCTCCGAGCCAGGCCTGCCTGGGACAGGCTGCGGGTCCCTCTCCGAGCCAGGCCTGCCTGGGACAGGCTGCGGGTCCCTCTCCGAGCCAGGCCTGCCTGGGACAGGCTGCGGGCCCCTCTCCGAGCCAGGCCTGCCTGGGACAGGCTGCGGGTCCCTCTCCGAGCCAGGCCTGCCCCCTGGGACAGGCTGCGGGTCCCTCTCCGAGCCAGGCCTGCCCCCTGGGACAGGCTGTGGGTCCCTCTCCGAGCCAGGCCTGCCTGGGACAGGCTGCGGGCCCCTCTCCGAGCCAGGCCTGCCCCCTGGGACAGGCTGCGGGCCCCTCTCCGAGCCAGGCCTGCCCCCTGGGACAGGCTCCGGGCCCCTCTCCGAGCCAGGCCTGCCCCCTGGGACAGGCTGCGGGCCCCTCTCCGAGCCAGGCCTGCCCCCTGGGACAGGCTGCGGGTCCCTCTCCGAGCCAGGCCTGCCCCCTGGGACAGGCTGCGGGTCCCTCTCCGAGCCAGGCCTGCCCCCTGGGACAGGCTGCGGGTCCCTCTCCGAGCCAGGCCTGCCCCCTGGGACAGGCTGCGGGTCCCTCTCCGAGCCAGGCCTGCTCCCCGGGACAGGCTCCGGGCCCCTCTCCGAGCCAGGCCTGCCCCCTGGGACAGGCTGCGGGTCCCTCTCCGAGCCAGGCCTGCCCCCTGGGACAGGCTGCGGGCCCCTCTCCGAGCCAGGCCTGCCCCCTGGGACAGGCTGCGGGTCCCTCTCCGAGCCAGGCCTGCCCCCTGGGACAGGCTGCGGGTCCCTCTCCGAGCCAGGCCTGCCCCCTGGGACAGGCTGCGGGTCCCTCTCCGAGCCAGGCCTGCTCATTGGGTTGTAGATATAGATCTTGTTGTTATGGTAACTGAGTAGGTTCTTGGGACCTTTTATGCACCCCCGGGGGCGCACTAAGGTTTTGTGCCTCCTGTGTGGCCAGTTCCATGCAGACCCCAATATGAATGGCCTTCTGCGGGTGAGCTGAGCTTCTGTTAACAGACGCCTCCGTATAGCTTCACTGTGCCGGCCACACACTAACCTGTCCCGTAGGGCATCATTCAACATCTCCTGAAATTCACAGTGTTCAGCAAGCTTTTCCAAATTGGCTACAAATTGTACAATGGTTTCACTTTCTTTTTGGTCTCTGCTATGGAACCTTTCTGCAATGACCAATGGGTTTGGAGCATAATGTGACCCCAGGATTCCCACAATGTCGCTGTAAGATTTGGTCTCTGGCTTAACAGGGAGCAGCAAACTGCGTAGCAGAGAGTAGGTCTTAGCCCCTACAACACTTCAAATATTGGCACCTTCTTCTCTTGGTTAATGTCATTTGCAATAACAAACAGTTCAAAGCGCTCAGTATGTACCTGCCATGGCTCTACAGTCTCCTCAAAAGGTCCCAGTGGCCCTGTAAGTGTAGCCTGGCTGCTGCACTCCCCCCTTTTTTTACTTTTCCAGTCTCTGGGCTCCTTGATCTTAGTTTCAGTTTGCTCAGTGCAGCCTCAGTTCTTACCCCACCTTCCAGAACAGCAGAAAGAGTTTGTTTTCTTACATTGACTTCTACTTCTCTTGTTGCTGGAGGCAGCACAGGCATCCCACCCTCGTCGCCACTTGTTCTGTCGTGGGGAGTCTCACAGCATAGGAAGAAGTGAGTGGAAAGGCAGAGAGCTGGAGTAGTTGCAAGTGTCCATTTTATTGCATAGCACAGAACTAACTAGAACAAGCCCAGACTAGCTGGGCTGACCCCAGTGACCTACTCAGTTACCCTAACAACAAGATCTAGATCTACAACCCAATATACAACACCTGGGACAGGCTGCGGGTCCCTCTCCGAGCCAGGTCTTCCTGGGACAGGCTGCGGGTCCCTCTCCGAGCCAGGCCTGCCTGGGACAGGCTGCGGGTCCCTCTCCAAGCCAGGCCTGCCCCCTGGGACAGGCTGCGGGTCCCTCTCCGAGCCAGGCCTTCCTGGGACAGGCTGCAGGTCCCTCTCCGAGCCAGGCCTGCCTGGGACAGGCTGCGGGTCCCTCTCCGAGCCAGGCCTGCCTGGGACAAGCTCCGGGCCCCTCTCCGAGCCAGGCCTGCCTGGGACAGGCTCCGGGCCCCTCTCCGAGCCAGGCCTGCCTGGGACAAGCTCCGGGCCCCTCTCCGAGCCAGGCCTGCCTGGGACAGGCTCCGGGCCCCTCTCCGAGCCAGGCCTGCCCCCTGGGACAGGCTGCGGGCCCCTCTCCGAGCCAGGCCTGCCCCCTGGGACAGGCTCCGGGCCCCTCTCCGAGCCAGGCCTGCCCCCTGGGACAGGCTGCGGGCCCCTCTCCGAGCCAGGCCTGCCCCCTGGGACAGGCTGCGGGCCCCTCTCCGAGCCAGGCCTGCCCCCTGGGACAGGCTGCGGGCCCCTCTCCGAGCCAGGCCTGCCCCCTGGGACAGGCTGCGGGCCCCTCTCCGAGCCAGGCCTGCCTGGGACAGGCTGCGGGTCCCTCTCCGAGCCAGGCCTGCCTGGGACAGGCTGCGGGTCCCTCTCCGAGCCAGGCCTGCACCCTGGGACAGGCTGCGGGCCCCTCTCCGAGCCAGGCCTGCCCCCTGGGACAGGCTGCGGGCCCCTCTCCGAGCCAGGCCTGCCCCCTGGGACAGGCTGCGGGCCCCTCTCCGAGCCAGGCCTGCCCCCTGGGACAGGCTCCGGGCCCCTCTCCGAGCCAGGCCTGCCCCCTGGGACAGGCTGCGGGTCCCTCTCCGAGCCAGGCCTGCCCCCTGGGACAGGCTGCGGGCCCCTCTCCGAGCCAGGCCTGCCTGGGACAGGCTGCGGGCCCCTCTCCGAGCCAGGCCTGCCCCCTGGGACAGGCTGCGGGCCCCTCTCCGAGCCAGGCCTGCCTGGGACAGGCTGCGGGTCCCTCTCCGAGCCAGGCCTGCCTGGGACAGGCTGCGGGTCCCTCTCCGAGCCAGGCCTGCACCCTGGGACAGGCTGTCGTTTCATGGGTGCTCCAGCCGAGGCAGCCCTGCTGGGCGCCCAGAGTCCAGGCACCAGGCCCTGTGCCCCAGGGCTGGTGCAGCACGGTGTGACCCCGCATTGCCCAGTGACCCCCTCACGCCTGCCTCTCCCCAGGGCCATCACTGACGTCACCTACTGCGAGGCGGGGGCCTGCGTGGTGACCGCCTCCCGCGACACCACCATCAAGGTGTGGGACGAGAAGCTGCAGATCCAGACAATCTTCGTGGGGCACACTGGTGAGAGGGAGGCACCCAGAGTGCCGGGCCCCTTCCCCATGGGGGGCAGACAGGAGAGCTGTCTGAAGCTGCTGGTCTCTGCCCCAGATCCCTGCCTCGGGCCGCCTTGGGGTGCACCTGTGCCCTGCCCCCTGCCTGGCCCTGGAGACGGGGGTGGGGCTGCCCACACCCTAGGCTTTGCTCTGACCCAGCCCCCTTCCCTTCCCCCCGGCAGGGCCCGTGACGGCGGTGACCATCTTCCCCCAGAGGCCCCTGGTGCTCTCTGCCTCCCAGGACGGCACCATGCGCACCTGGAACCTGCAGACCATCGACCAGGTGGACGAAATGCAGGTGGTGGAGGTGGTGGAGCAGCTGCAGACGCACCCGGAGGAGGGCTACATGGTCTCGCTGTCCGGCTCCACCATGGACCTCTGGAAGGTCAATCAGCTGTACGCGCTGCACACCCGGCTGGGGGCCGCCGTGACGCGCCTCAGCACCGTGGACCTGAGCGCGGTGGGCAGCTTCCCGGTGCGGGCCGTGTGCGTGTGCCGGGACTCCTGCGTGCGCCTCGTGGCCGCCCACACCGGCCAGGTGCTCTGCACGCTGCTGCTGGACAGGTCCTGCCAGGCCCTGGCGGCGGCCTATTGCCTGCCCCGGGAGACCCTCTTTGTGCTGCTGGAGTCCGGCCAGCTCCTGAGGGTGAACGCCGCCGTCAGCCCCATGAGCGTCAGGAAGACGGTGGCGCCCTGGAGCGAGTCGGAGCGGCCCAGCTGCCTGCTCCTCTACAGCCACCTCGTGGAGCCCGGCAAGGCCTACGCCCAGTGGCGGGAGGTCGTGGAGCAGAAGGGGGACAGGAAGGCTTGGGCCCAGCTCCCACTGAAGCTGCAGGACAAGAACAGGTAAGAGTTTGACCCAGCGCTGCTCCCCAGCCTGGGCCCTGAGATGGGGCGCTCCAGGGAGCCGGGCAGGGTGCTGTGGGGGCGGGAGGGGCAGTTCCAGCCTCTCCCAGCAGGGGGCGCTGCAGGGAGCCGGGCAGGGGGCTGCGGGGGCGGGAGGGGCCGTTCCAGTCTCTCTCAGCAGGGGGCGCTGCAGGGAGCCGGGCAGGGTGCTGCGGGGGCGGGAGGGGCAGTTCCAGCCTCTCCCAGCAGGGGGCACTCCAGGGATCCGGGCAGGGTGCTGCGGGGGCGGGAGGGGCAGTTCCAGCCTCTCCCAGCAGGGGGCGCTGCAGGGAGCCGGGCAGGGTGCTGCGGGGGCGGGAGGGGCAGTTCCAGTCTCTCTCAGCAGGGGGCGCTGCAGGGAGCCGGGCAGGGTGCTGCGGGGGCGGGAGGGGCAGTTCCAGCCTCTCCCAGCAGGGGGCGCTGCAGGGAGCCGGGCAGGGTGCTGCGGGGGCGGGAGGGGCAGTTCCAGCTTCTCCCAGCAGGGGGCGCTGCAGGGAGCCGGGCAGGGTGCTGCGGGGGCGGGAGGGGCAGTTCCAGCCTCTCCCAGCAGGGGGCGCTGCAGGGAGCCGGGCAGGGTGCTGCGGGGGCGGGAGGGGCAGTTCCAGCCTCTCCCAGCAGGGGGCGCTGCAGGGCGCAGGCCAGGCGCTGGCTGAGGGGCGCCCCAGAAGTGCTAGGGGGCAGCTCCCCACGACCGTGCGGAGGGCCGGGGGCCGCGCTGCGGCTGAGCCGTGTTGCCCGCAGGTACCTGCCGGTGCTGGGCCTGGAGGACGGCTCGCTCTGCGTGGTGCAGTGGTTCACCGGGCGCATCCAGTACCGGGTGGAGGCTCACGAGGCGGCGCGGGTGACTGCGCTGGCTGCCTACCCCCTCAACAGCTGGATCATCTCAGCAGGTGAGCAGGGAGCCCCGGGCCCAGCAGGGCTCTGTGCCCTTTGGGGGCCCAGGGAGCCCCGCCCGGGGGCCGCGACGGCCTGGACAGGGCCCTGGGGAGCCCCCACACCTGGAGACATTCAGCTCCTGGGGCTCCCAAAACCCAGCCCTTGAGGGAGGGGCCTGCAGGGCAGAGGAGGGAACGCACTGACAGCAGGAGACGCCATGGGCCTCGGGCGTAGCGGGGCAGGGGCGGGGGCGGGGCAGGTGGCCCGGAGACCAACTGTTCCCCACATCCCAGGAGGAGGGCAGATGTTTCCCTTGCACCCAGGGGGCAGGGCGTCCCTCGTGCCTGGAGGGGAGGGGTGTCAGGGCGTTCCCTCTACCCAGGGGGGCAGAGCGTTCCCTCGTGCCTGGGGGGGCCTGGGCGTTCCCTCATGCCGGGGGGGGCAGGGCGTTCCCTTGGGGGGGGGGCAGGGCGTTCCTTCGTGCGGGGAGGGCAGAGCGTTTCCTCATGCCCGGGGGGGGCAGGGCGTTCCTTCGTGCGGGGGGGGGCAGGGCGTTCCTTCGTGCGGGGGAGGGCAGAGCGTTTCCTCGTGCCCGGGGGGGGCAGGGCATTCCTTCGTGCGGGGGGGGCAGGGCGTACCCTAGTGCCTGGGGGGGGCAGAGCGTTCCTTCGTGCGGGGGGGGCAGGGCGTACCCTAGTGCCCGGGGGGGCAGAGCGTTCCTTCGTGCGGGGGGGGGCAGGGCGTACCCTAGTGCCTGGGGGGGGGCAGAGCGTTCCCTCTGCCTGGGGGAACAGAGCATTCCCTCGAACCCGAGGCAGGGTGGGGCAGGGAGAGGCAGGGCCGGGCAAGGCTGGGCAGAGCGGGGGGGGACAAGCCAGCAGTGCCCCTCTGCTCGCAGGTGACGATCGCACGGTGAAGGCCTGGCGCATCTTCCCCTACATTGACGAGTGCCTGACCCTGCTGCTGAGCTTCTCCTGCCAGCACCCCGTGCTGCACATGTGCCCGCTGGGCTCCACGCTGGGCACCGCCATCCAGGACCCCAACAGCGCCACCTACAGCATCCTCCTGTACGACCTGCTGGCCCAGACCCTCCAGGAGCACAGCCCCGAGGATGACCCCCTGGACGAGATCACGGGTGAGAGCCCGCTGCCCTTGGGGCCTGCAGAATCAACAGCTCGGGTCCACTTGTTGCCCATGACGGTCCATGTGCTGCAGATAGGCCACGTGGCACGCATGGTCCACGTGGTGTGGCTGGGCCATATGCTGCAGATGGTCCACATGACGCAAGTGGTGCAGATGATTCACGTGGCGCAGATGGGCCATATGCTGCGGATGGTCCACGTGGCGCGGAAGGGTCATATGCTGCGGATGGTCCACGTGGCGCGGAAGGGCCATA
The DNA here is from genome assembly GCF_052426305.1 of Pelodiscus sinensis. Taxonomy (NCBI): domain Eukaryota; kingdom Metazoa; phylum Chordata; order Testudines; family Trionychidae; genus Pelodiscus; species Pelodiscus sinensis. The sequence continues at coordinate 1,813,924 of NC_143053.1, forward strand.
TGCTGCGGATGGTCCACGTGGCGCGGAAGGGTCATATGCTGCGGATGGTCCACGTGGCGCGGAAGGGCCATATGCTGCGGATGGTCCACGTGGCGCGGAAGGGTCATATGCTGCGGATGGTCCACGTGGCGCGGAAGGGCCATATGCTGCGGATGGTCCACGTGGCGCGGAAGGGCCATATGCTGTGGATGGTCCACGTGGCGCGGAAGGGTCATATGCTGCGGATGGTCCACGTGGCGCGGAAGGGTCATATGCTGCGGATGGTCCACATAGAACCATAGAATCATAGAACCACAGAGCTGGAAGAGACCTCAGGAGTCGTCAAGTCCAGGCCCCTGCTCTAGGCAGGACCAATCCCAACTAAATCAACCCGGCCAGGGCTTTGTCAAGCCAAGACTTAAACACCCCTAGGGATGGAGACTCCACTGCTTCCCTAGGGAACCCATTCCAGTGCCTCACTACCCTCCTAGGGAAATAGTTTTTCCTAATATCCAACCTGAACCTCTCCCACCACAACTTGAGCCCATTGCTCCTTGTTCTGCCACCTGTCACTACTGAGAACAGCCTCTCTCCATCCTCTTTGGAACCTCCCTTCAGGGAGTTGAAGGCTGCTATCAAATCCCCCCTCACTCTTCGCTTCTGCAGACTAAACAGACCCAACTCCCTCAGCCTCTCCTCACAGGTCATGTGCTCCAGACCCCTCATCATTTTGGTTGCCCTCCGCTGGACCCTCTCCAATGCGTCCACATCCTTTGTGTAGTGGGGAGAGGGGGACAGAACTGGACACAATACTCCAGATGTGGCCTCTCCAGAGCCGAATAAAGGGGAATAATGACATCTCTGGATCTGCTGGCAATGCTCCTCCTAATGCACCTAATATGCCATTAGCCTTCTTGGCTACAAGGGCCCCTGTTGACTCATCTCCAGCTTCTCATCCACTGGAACCCCCAGGTCCTTTTCTGCAGAACTACTACTTAACTGGTTGGTCCCCAGCCTGTACCAATACTTGGGATTCTTCCCCCCCAAGGGCAGGACTCTGCACTTGTCCTTGTTGAACCTCATCAGATTTCTTGTGGCCCAATCCTCCAATTTGTCTATTTCACTCTGGACCCTATCTCTGCCCTCCAGCGTATCTACCTCTGCCCCCAGCTTAGTGTCATCCGCAAACTTGCTGAGGGTGCAATCCATCCACTCATCCAGGTCATTAATAAAAATATCGAACAAAACCGGTCCTAGAACCGAACCTTGGGGCACTCCGCTAGAAACCGACCGCCATCCTGACATCGAGCCATTGATCACTACCCGCTGGGCCCGGCCTTCTAGCCAGCTTTCTATCCATCTTACCATCCATTTATCCAATCCACATTCCCTTAACTTGCTGGCAAGAATATTGTGGGAGACCGTGTCAAAAGCCTTGCTACAGTCAAGGTCTATCACATCCACTGCCTTCCCCATGTCCACCGAGCCAGTTACCTCATCATAGAAGCTAATCAGATTGGTCAGGCACGACTTGCCCTTGGTGAATCCAGGCTTCTTTAAAATACTGCCAGCTGTCCTGGACTCCTTTCCCCTTCATGTTAACATCCCAGGGGATTCTGCCCATCAGATCTCTGAGGGAGTCAAAATCTGCTTTTCTAAAGTCCAAGGTGTGTATTTTACTACTCTCTTTCCTTCCTTTGGTCAGGACCCTGACATCTACCATCTCATGATCACTGCTTCCCAGGTTGTCACCCACCTCTGCTTCCCCTATTAGTTCCTCCCTGTTTGTGAGCAGAAGGTCAAGCTGCGCACGGCCCCTGGTCGGTTCCTTCAGCACTCGTACCAAGAAGTTATCCCCAACGTTCTCCAAAAACTTCCTGGATTGCCTGTGTACTTCCGTATTGGTTTCCCAGCAGATGTCAGGGGGATTAAAGTCCCCCACGAGAACCAGGGCCTTTAAACTTAACCCATAGACTCTCAACAGGTTTTTCTTCCTCTTTATACTGGAGTTCAGGGCAATCGAAGTGCTCTCTTACATACAGTGCAACTCCTCCTCCTTTTCTCCCCTGCCTGTTTTTCCTGAACAGTCTATACCCTTCCATGACAGCGCTCCAGTCATGCGAGTCATCCCACCAAGTCTCTGTTATCCCAATTCAATCATATTTCTTGGTCTGGGCCAGGGCCTGCAGTTCTTCCTGTTTGTTGTCCAGGCTTCTCGCATTAGTGTACAAACACTTCAGGTAACCAGTTGATCGTCCTATCTTCTCCATTCGAAACAGGGGTCCTCCTTTCTTGCCCCTTCCTCTCTGCATTTCTTCCCGGTATCTGACTTTCCCACTCCCCTCAGGGTTTTGGTCACCGTCCCCTGACGAACCTAGTTTAAAGCCTCCTCACTAGGTTTGCAAGCCTGCCCGCGAAGATTCTCCTTCCTCTCTTCGTTAGGTGGATCCCATCTCTTCCTAACAATCCTTGCACCCGGAACAGAGTCCCATGGTCGAAGAAACCAAAGCCCTCTCTGCGACACCACCTGCGCAACCACGCATTGACGTCCTCAATTCGACGATCCCTGCCCAGTCCTTTCCCTTCAACAGGGAGGATGGACGAGAACACCACTTGCGCTCCAAAGTCTTGGATCTTTCTTCCCAGCGCTACATAATCCGCAGTAACCCGCTCAAGGTCATTCTTGGCCGTATCATTCGTTCCTACATGGAGAAGCCAGAAGGGGCAGCGATCCGAAGGTTTGATCAGCTTGGTAAGCCTCTCAGTGACATTCTGAATGCGAGCTCCCGGTAAGCAGCACACCTCTCGAGATTCCAGGTCCGGACGGCAGAGGGATGGCTCAGTCCCTCTTAGGAGGGAGTCCCCGACCACCACCACCTGTCGTTTCCTTTTGGGGGTGGTGGCCGTGGAACCCCCATCCCTAGGACTACGCATCCCATGCCTTCCAGTAGATGGTGTTCCCTTCTGGTTTCTTCCTTGTGAGGTCCCTTCCAGAGCTTTCAGCACTGCAGAGCCTGTGGAGAGAGCCTGAAAGCGATTGCTTACCTCTATAGCATCGGGGGATTCCCGTGTTGGCCTTTTTCCCCTTCTAGAAGTTACATGCTGCCAGTTCTCTTCTTGGTCATGTACTGCCCTCTCTGGCTCCTCTGCCTGCCGTGCTTGAAGGATTAAACGCTGCCTTCTATCGAGGAGTCTTCATCCTCTCTGATCGAGCGTAGGGTCGACACTTGGGCCTCCAGTCCTCTAATTTTCTCTTCTAAAATGGCGACCAGCTTGCACTTAGTGCAGATGAAATCCGTGAGGAAGACAAACATGGCACACGCTGTGCAGGTAACAACAGCGGACCCATCACCATCCATCGCTGCTGTCCTGTTCGCAGGCTCCTTGGTCGCTTGCCCACTGCCTTATAAAGCCCTTGGTCCACATGGTGCAGATGGTCCACGTGGCGCAGATGGGCCATACGCTGCAGATGGTCCCTGTGGCGCAGATAGTTCACGTGGCGCAGATGGGCCATACGCTGCGGATGGTCCATGTGGCACAGATAGTTCACGTGGCGCAGATGGGCCATATGCTGCGGATGGTCCATGTGGCGCAGATAGTTCACGTGGCACAGATGGGCCATACGCTGCGGATGGTCCATGTGGCGCAGATAGTTCACGTGGCGCAGATGGGCCATATGCTGCAGATGGTCTATGTGGCGCAGATAGTTCACGTGGCGCAGATGGGCCATACGCTGCAGATGGTCCATGTGGCGCAGATAGTTCACGTGGCGCAGATGGGCCATATGCTGCGGATGGTCCACGTGGCGCAGATAGTTCACGTGGCGCAGATGGGCCATACGCTGCGGATGGTCCATGTGGCGCAGATAGTTCACGTGGCACAGATGGGCCATACGCTGCGGATGGTCCATGTGGCGCAGATAGTTCACGTGGCACAGATGGGCCATACGCTGCAGATGGTCTATGTGGCGCAGATAGTTCACGTGGCACAGATGGGCCATACGCTGCAGATGGTCTATGTGGCGCAGATAGTTCACGTGGCACAGATGGGCCATACGCTGCAGATGGTCTATGTGGCGCAGATAGTTCACGTGGCGCAGATGGGCCATACGCTGCAGATGGTCTATGTGGCGCAGATAGTTCACGTGGCGCAGATGGGCCATACGCTGCGGATGGTCCATGTGCCAGATAGTTCACGTGGCACAGATGGGCCATACGCTGCAGATGGTCTGTGTGGCGCAGATAGTTCACGTGGCACAGATGGGCCATACGCTGCGGATGGTCCATGTGCCAGATAGTTCACGTGGCGCAGATGGGCCATACGCTGCAGATGGTCTATGTGGCGCAGATAGTTCACGTGGCGCAGATGGGCCATACGCTGCGGATGGTCCATGTGCCAGATAGTTCACGTGGCACAGATGGGCCATACGCTGCAGATGGTCTGTGTGGCGCAGATAGTTCACGTGGCACAGATGGGCCATACGCTGCAGATGGTCTGTGTGGCGCAGATAGTTCACGTGGCACAGATGGGCCATACGCTGCAGATGGTCTATGTGGCGCAGATAGTTCACGTGGCACAGATGGGCCATACGCTGCAGATGGTCTGTGTGGCGCAGATAGTTCACGTGGCACAGATGGGCCATACGCTGCAGATGGTCTATGTGGCGCAGATGGTCCATGTGGCACGGATGGGCCTTTCCTGAGGGGCAGGGTTAATGTGCCCAGCTGGAGACTTGCACGTCAGACTAGTTGTCTCTCTCCTCTCTGGCAATTGGCATGCAGCTCCCCAGCCAAGATGTGGGGGACACGTTGTTGCAGGCCACGTGACACAGGGTATGTCTACACTACCCTAGTTCGAACTAGGAGGGTAATGTAGGCAACCGGAGTTGCAAATGAAGCCCGGGGTTTGAATTTCCCGGGCTTCATTTGCATGTTGCTGGGCGCCGCCATTTTTAAATGTCCGCTAGTGCGGACTCGGTGCTGTGCGGCTACACGCGGCAGGACTAGCTAGTCCGGACTAGGCTTCCTATTCCGAACTACCGTTACTCCTCGTGAATAGGAACTAGGGTGGTAGTGTAGACATACCCACACTGTGCTGGCTTGAGCCCAGAGCCTGGCTGAAGGGGGCTGTGACAAATGGGCACTGGGGCACTGCTGAGAGCATCAATTCAGGGGAAGCTCTAAGGCACCAAACACGTCCGCTCACCACACTGGCCAGCATCACTTGAGCAGCCGGGATCTGAGGGGAGTCGGTCAGAAGGTTTATAACCTCTTCCCTGTGTAAGGGGGGGCTGGGTGGGGCACAGGGAGCACTGGGGTGTCTGAGGGGAGGTGGGGGATGGGTTATAACCTCTCCCCTGTGTAAGGTGGGGCTGGGGGGCACAGGGAGCACTGGGGTGTCTGAGGGGAGGTGGGGGGATGCGTTGGGTACCACTGGAGTACATATTTATAATTTCACACCCAGACATTATACAGGTATATGAAGAGCATATACAGAATTAGTAGAACATGAGCTTTCATTTGACACCTCACATGGCTCCCTTTGTACCACTTTTGGGGCAAACGCCCCCCCCCCATGGGTGCAGCAGTGACCTGGCTGCTTCCCTAAAATCCAGTAACGTGACACCCCCAATGCAAAATTGATGCAGGAAGTGATGCCAGTAACATCACTGAGGGCATCACAGGCCTCCCCATGTTTTGGCTCTGTGTCATCACCTGTCCTAATCCAATGTTAGATACCACAGTACAGAGCTGGATGAGTGTGTGAGAACCCAGTTTGCCTAAAATAGGCTTCATTACTGCAATGTCCGACATAGCTACAGCCACGTCCTTGCATTGGCTTAGGATCCCAAGGGAAAACTTGGTAAAACCCAGAGCTAATTGGATCTGCCTTTGTAGCACGATCCCCATGTGTGTCATGTGCCTTTGCCCAGAGCTAAAGAAAATCATAAATCTATTCATGCCAGCTTCGGCAACTCTCTGAATGCCAATTAATATTGTGTTAATGCAGGCATTCTCATCCCAGATAGTGTAGGCCTTTTTGCACTTAGCCACAAAAACAAAATGGTGATGTGCCTCAGTTTCCCTTTTCACACAGCACCTTCTGGCTGGAACCTTCTTTGTCCTGTAAGAAGTTCCAAGGCCAGTTACAAGCATTAACCATGAACTAGCAACATCCCGTCTGCCGTTTGGAACACCTCCTGGCAGATCACATGGCTTCTCCAGATCAGTTTGCACACTGAACATCTTTCCGTTGGGGAGTAACAACAGCATGTTGGCTACAGAAGTGAAAAACAATTCCAGCCCGGGGCATGCTGACAGCACTTTCCTTCCCGCCACGTCTTTGGCTCCACACCATCAGCATTTTGATCCTGCAGGTGCAAACTGCAAGTCGTCTTTGCCAAATCAAGCTCTGCCCCTCCCCAGTCCTGTGGGCTCAACACCTGACCTGGCAGAGATAGGGCTGGCTGGGTGTATCTCCCTGTTTCACACTAGCCATAGAATTCTCCCCTCCCCCCACTCAGCAGCCCAGACCCCCTTCTGATCCCCTGCTTCCAGCTTCAGTCGCTGCTTCCTCATGGAACCAGCTATCAAACTCCCCAACTGATTACGAGTGGCCAGAGACGGGAGCGTAACCGCCATCTCCTGCATCCTAGGGAGAGTGACCACACAGCTGTTCTGCTCTGCACACTTAGCTACCCAGCCCTTCTCCTGGATCTGAGACACTAACTTCCCACTCTCCTCCTTCACCTGGGAACAATCCTGTCCCACACACACTGGCTTCCCCGCAAGCTGGTCACACACAGTCACTGGGTCATCAGCCTGCTCCAGTTCTCTGGCTGTTCCTGTCTCATCTGGAACAACCCTCAGTCCCTCCGAGACCTCTCCACCACCCTCCACACTGGGTTTCCCTGAACCCAAGTCAGTGGAGTCACTGTTAAAAGAACGATTCTGTCCGTCAGGCACTGACACAAGTGCCTCACACGACAAACTGCTGCCCTTTACAGGCAGAGCTTTCTCCTGGATGCCTCCTCCAAGCCAGGCATTGCCCCCTCTCTGTCACAGCGAACTGCTTGCTACAAGCACTGCCAGGACTCTCCTCCCTCTGAGCTTCCTCAAGCAACAGTTCACCCTTCCCTGGCTCCACAGCAGCATCACCCTGCTGAGCCACCACCAACTCCTCCTGTGACTCTTCCACTCCCTGGGTCATCTCTGGCCCCTCCGGTGGATTCACAGACAATCCCCTCTCAGGCACAGACAGACTCACAAGAGACAGGGACAGAGACATCTTCACTCCCTGTGCAGCTCTCCAGATGGCTGTAAACTCCCACACAGTCATTAGGCACCAATGTTAACAGGCCCTCATTCCCTCCTTGTGCCTGGGCTAAGGGGTCACCCTGGTCCCGCAGAGTCGCTCCCCCCTCTTCCAGCAACACAGCAGCACCAGGCAAAAACTCAGTGCCACAGCTGTCTGATCTCTGGGGTTCTGGCAAAACACTGCCTGGATCTACCCGAGTCACAGCATCCTCCTCCCCAGCAGACACAAACCCAGGCCCTCCCCTTCCTGGGCCGTAGCCGTATCCAGATCTAACTCGGGGGCAACAGCCCTGCTCTCGTCCATCACGGGCTGTGGGGCACCTTCCTCAGACAAAGGAAGAAACCCTTCCCCACACACAGCCAGACAACCAGAGACAGCTTCTCCTTTGTCCCCATACTTCTGGCTAGTCTCAGGCACGCAGCTAGCAGCTGAGACAGCTTCCTTCACTGCCCCACTGCTACTTCCACCAGCCAAACCGCCAGCTTGCACACACTGTGCTTCTTCACACAAATCACTTTCAGTTTGTGCAGGTTCAATTCCACAAACCTCACCAGCCACCAGCTCCTCACCCTTCAGAACTTTCTCTTTTTTCTTAGCTAAAACTCCGCTCTGGCCAGCCACTCCAGACTGCCCCAGAGAAACCTTTCCCCGATTTCTGGGCTTTTCCCACCCTGGTTTCGATTTCAGCCTCGCCTTTGAGGCATTAGACAGGCCCTCACTTAGTGCTCACTGCCCCCCTGCACAGAGCCACAACTATCCGCCACAGGCAAACATTTGGAGACACTTTCCCCTTGGTTACAGCAAGACTGACCAGCCCCAGAAAACTTCCCAGAGTCACCCGTACCCCCCTCACAGCCCCCATACATGCTTTGGGGCTGGGCTACAACATTAGCTGGGTTAAAAGCATTCGCCAGGTCATCGTCACACCACACGGTCACACATCGACCTTTCCGGAGGGGACAATCCCTTTTGTGCTTCTATTCTCTTAGGCTGAAGTCCAAATCCGGCAGCTTTTTCCTCGGCTTGTCTGATTTCTCTCTACAACTTTGCCATTTTCTCTGCATGTTTTCGCTGTGGCCTCTGCTCTCTTTCAGCGGCTTCTCGGTCTTTTTCAGCCATTTCCCTGGCTAGCTTCTGCTCTCTCTGTTCTGCTAGCAGACGAAACTCCTCCCGTTCTCGTTTATATCTCACTTGCAGTCTCCTCACTGGACCCTGCACTCTGATTTCTTCTGCAGCATTTCTGGCAATTAACAAGGATGCCGGCTCTGGATAAGACACTTCCTCACTAAAGGCCTTGCCTCTGTTCCAGCACAAGGCTTCCAGAGCCTCTCTGTCCAGACTCTCATACTGTAGCCGACTCATTGCAGTGGCTCTTTACCCAACCAAACTCTCAACACCAAAAATCAAATGTAGACAGCGTGGGGTCCTGATCCAAAGCTCAAATGACCAAGATCTGTGGATCCTGCCGACTACGCCACTGTGACGGACCGGGCCGGGTCTGGGCTCAGCTGAGGGCGTCCGCTCAGGGTGAATTGCTCAAATTTGGGGCTCTCTATTGCTCCCAGACTGGAGACCTTCCCAAATAGGCAACAAACCAGTCCCACATAGCGCTTCAGCTGCCTGCTCGGCCAGGTAGAAGCCTCATGAGCAAAACCCTTCCAACACCCCAGCACTATCCGTGCCCCAGATGGCCCCGGGCCTCATGCACAGGTGAGGGGTCTTAGAGCCCAATCTCACCTTCCCCGAACGGGTTCTTCCAGTTCCGAGAAACCAGCCTCAGATCCCAGGTCATAGAATCATAGAACCATAGGGCTGGAAGAGACCTCAGGAGTCATCAAGTCCAGCCCCCTGCTCTAGGCAGGACCAATCCCAACTAAATCAACCCAGCCAGGGCTTTGTCAAGCCGAGACCTAAACACCCCTAGGGATGGAGACTCCACTACTTCCCTAGGGAACCCAGCCCAGCGCTTCACCACCCTCCTAGGGAAATAGTTTTCCCTAATATCCAACCTGGACCTCTCCCACCACAACTTGAGACCATTGATCTGTCACCACTGAGAACAGCCTCTCTCCAGCCTCTTTGGAACCTCCCTTCAGGAAGTTGAAGGCTGCTCTCAAATCCCCCCTCACTCTTCGCTTCTGCAGACTAAACAGACCCAAATCCCTCAGCCTCTCCTCATAGGTCATGTGCTCCAGCCCCCTAATCATTTTGGTCGCCCTCCGCTGGACCCTCTCCAATGCGTCCACATCCTTCCTGTAGTGGGGGGCCCCAGAACTGGACACAATACTCCAGATGTGGCCTCACCAGAGCCGAATAAAGGGGAATAATCACTTCTCTGGATCTGCTGGCAATGCTGCTCCTCATGTACCCCAATATCCCATTAGCCTTCTTGGCTACAGGGACACACTGTTGACTCAATTTACACTCTGGACCTTACCCACAAATCACGCTGGGCCAATCCTTTAGAATCTAACACCTAAAGGTTTATTACTACAAGAAAGAAAAGCCTGAGAGTGAGGTTGTTAAAGGATCGTACGTTACATGCACCGAATCTCCCAGTTCTCGCTGCAGGCTCTAGCAGAGATGTTACAGCTGCTGGCTTAAAAGTCCTTGGTGCACATCCTATGCCAGGATGGGTCCACAGTTCTTCCCGGCTCCTCAGTCCCTTCACTGCTGCCTCTGGGATGAAGAGCTGAGCTGAGCACCAAGGTGGAGTCAGCCACATGACATCTTTATATCCCCTCCTGGCTTCTTCCAAGCTGACTAGAGTCACATGGCCAGGGGCCAGGTGTGTCTTTGGCTTCCCGAGGTCCATTGTTCCCTGGAGCGTTGCTCATTAGCATGTCCATGGGCAAACATTCCCAGCCCATTGCTCTGCCTCAGACAGAGGATCTTTCAGCATCAACACAGAGTCCATGTTCATAACTCCACACCCAGACATTATACCGGTATATGAAGAGCATGTAAAGAATCAGTAGAAAGTAGCTTCTATTTGACACCTCACATGGCCCCTTTGTACCCACTTTTGGGGAAACCCCCCCCATGGGTGCAGCAGTGATCTGGCTGCCCCCCTACAATCCAGTAAAGTGACAGTAGCCCCTAGGTATCAGCCCCCATTCTTGGGGTGTGTCCTTGGCCTGTGGAGGGCTATTGTTCCACGGAGACTTGCTCATTAGCATGTCCATGGGCTGAGCTTCTTCGCCCATTGCTCAGCCACATAGAGAGAAATATTCAGTATCCACACAGAATACAGGCTTATAAGGTCACACACAGACCGTATACAATCTCAGGAATAGCATCTATAGAATCAGTAGAAGATGAGCTTTCATTTGACACCTCGCACGGACCCCTTTGGGCCAACTTTTGGGGCAAGCACCCGCCCTCCCACGAGTGCAGCAGTGATCTGGCTATCCAGTAAGGTGACACCTCCCAGGCTCTACTCTCCATGGAATGTCTCTGGACGGGCCACGCAGCCCCACCAGCCCTTCCCGGCCAGGCTGTCTGCTCTGGGGTCACTTCAGGAGCTGCCAGTGACAGATGGACACGGCCCGTGGTCGGACTCTCCAGTTCAAATGTGGCACCTGCACACAAATAGTCCAACCGGAACCAGCGAGCCCCGAGCTTTACAGATGCCTCCGTGGGCTTCTGTACCAGTTTGTGCCAACAGAGAGCCGTGGTCTGTGCGCCCCGCTCACGCCCTGGTAGCGTCACATGCTCCAGGCAGGCAGGCCGGGCTGGTCCCAGTGACGCTGTCAGGGCTCCCTTGAGACAAGCGGCCCTGGGCCTGCATTGGCCCCGGGCCTGCCGGTGTCGCAGTGTCCTGTGGGCCGTGCCTGGCCTGGCTGGGACATGGGGCTGTTGGTGCCCACGGGGCGTGCCGTGCATGCTGGCTCATGGCAGCTCCTTCCTGCCCCACAGGCCTGTGCTGCTGCCCCATGCTGAAGCTCTTTGCGTCCGCCAGCAGGGACGGGTCGGTGAAGATCTGGACCGCCCAGAACCAGCTGCTCCGGTGAGAGGCCGATACTCCTGCCGAGCCGGGCCGCTGGCCCCGCCCCACAGCCTGCCCCTGCTGCGGCTGCTGGGGACTTGCGTGGGTCTCATGGCCCCGGCGAAGGGGTTGGCACGCCCCCACCGCTGCCCAGCGTGAAGCCAGCTCCCGGGCTCCAGGGAGCTGAGCCGGCTCAGCCCACGGCAAACGCCCCTGCACCCTCCGCCCCCCAGTGGCCAGTCAGCACGAGCGCTGGAGCCACCAGGCCTGGTGTGGGGCTGCCATGGCAACGGTGCCCGGGGCCCTTTCCACTGTCTCTGGCACCGCCTCCCACGGGCAGCCACGGGCTGCCTGGCCACGCCGGGGCCTGGCAACTCGCTCAGCCTGGGGCTGACGGGCCCTGCCTCCCCAGGCCCAGCTCCGGCCATTTGCACAGCTGCCCCTGCTCCTCCTCCTGGCCCGCCACTCCACCTGCCCCACGCCCCCACAACCTCCTGGGCTGCCCCCCAGCTCGGTATCATCAATCTCAAGGACGGGCCTGGGGACAGGAAGCCACAGAGAGACCCAGGAGCCCCAGCTCCACCCTGTACATTAGCCACAACCACCCCCACCTTTGAAGGGCAGATCCCAGCAGGCAGCGTCCCCTTCACAGCCCCCCTGGCAGGTCGATGGCAGCGTTTGCTCTGCCAGTGGGGTCCTGGGCTGAGAACTTGGCGTGGCTGCCGAGGGGGCCCTGCCACGGGGCCCTGGGCTGAGCACATGGCACGGCTGCCACGGGTCCCTGCCACGGGGCCCTGGGCTGAGCACATGGCACGGCTGCCACGGGTCCCTGCTACGGGGTCCTGGGCTGAGAACTTGGCGTGGCTGCCGAGGGGTCCCTGCCACGGGGCCCTGGGCTGAGCACATGGCACAGCTGCCGAGGGGGCCCTGCCACGGGGCCCTGGGCTGAGCACATGGCACGGCTGCCACGGGTCCCTGCCACGAGGCCCTGGGCTGAGAACTTGGCACGGCTGCCGAGGGGGCCCTGCCACGGGGCCCTGGGCTGAGCACATGGCACGGCTGCTGGGGGGGCCCTGCCACGGGGCCCTGGGCTGAGCACATGGCACGGCTGCCACGGGTCCCTGCCACGGGGCCCTGGTCTGAGCACATGGCACAGCTGCCACGGGTCCCTGCCACGGGGCCCTGGTCTGAGCACATGGCACGGCTGCCACGGGTCCCTGCCACGGGGCCCTGGTCTGAGCACATGGCACGGCTGCCACGGGGCCCTGCCACGGGGCCCTGGGCTGAGCACTTGGCATGGCTGCTGGGGGGGGCCTGCCACGGGGCCCTGGGCTGAGCACTTGGCGTGGCTGCCACGGGTCCCTGCCACGGAGCCTCTCTCCTCAGGCACCTCAAGCTCAACACCATCCCGGAGAGCCTGGCCTTTGCCAATGAGTGCGGGGACCTGCTGCTGGGCGTGGAGCAGCACCTGTACCACATCCACCACAGCAAGTACCTGCCCAGGCCCTATCTCACCAAGGTACGGGCATGCGCGGGGTGTGGGCGTACGGGCCAGGCTCCTCAGGGCACCTGCCGCCAGGGCCAGGCCAGACCCGCCAGCACTGGGCACTGCTCGGACACAGTCTGCTGGGAGAGGTGGGGCCGGAGTCCCTGGGAGCTCCCCCATAGCCAGCACCCTGTCCCTCCCCCCACAGCGCCCCCTGCTGGGAGAGGTGGGGCCGGAGTCCCTGGGAGCTCCCCCATAGCCAGCACCCTGCCCCTCCCCCCACAGCGCCCCCTGCTGGGAGAGTTGGGGCCGGAGTCCCTGGGAGCTCCCCCATAGCCAGCACCCTGCCCCTCCCCGTACAGCGCCCCCTGCTGGGAGAGGTGGGGCCGGAGTCCCTGGGAGCTCCCCCATAGCCAGCACCCTGCCCCTCCCCCCCACAGCGCACCCTGCTGGGAGAGGTGGGGCCGGAGTCCCTGGGAGCTCCCCCATAGCCAGCACCCTGCCCCTCCCCCCACAGCGCCCCCTGCTGGGAGAGGTGGGGCCGGAGTCCCTGGGAGCTCCCCCTATAGCCAGCGCCCTGCCCCTCCCCCCACAGCGCCCCCTGCTGGGAGAGGTGGGGCCGGAGTCCCTGGGAGCTCCCCCATAGCCAGCGCCCTGCTCCTACCCCCACAGCGCCCCCTGCTGGGAGAGGTGGGGTCGGAGTCCCTGAGAGCTCCCCCATAGCCAGCACCCTGCCCCTTCCCCCACAGCGCCCCCTGCTGGGAGAGGTGGTGTCGGAGTCCTTGGGAGCTCCCCCTATAGCCAGCGCCCTGCCCCTCCCCCCACAGCGCCCCCTGCTGGGAGAGGTGGGGTCGGAGTCCTTGGGAGCTCCCCCTATAGCCAGCGCCCTGCCCCTCCCCTCACAGCGCCCCCTGCTGGGAGAGGTGGGGCCGGAGTCCCTGGGAGCTCCCCCATAGCCAGCACCCTGCCCCTCCCCCCACAGCGCCCCCTGCTGGGAGAGGTGGTGTCGGAGTCCTTGGGAGCTCCCCCTATAGCCAGCACCCTGCCCCTCCCCCCCACAGCGCCCCCTGCTGGGAGAGGTGGGGCCGGAGTCCTTGGGAGCTCCCCCTATAGCCAGCACCCTGCCCCTCCCCCCACAGCGCCCCCTGCTGGGAGAGGTGGGGTCGGAGTCCTTGGGAGCTCCCCCTATAGCCAGCACCCTGCCCCTCCCCCCACAGCGCCCCCTGCTGGGAGAGGTGGGGCCGGAGTCCCTGGGATCTCCCCCTATAGCCAGCACCCTGCCCGTCCCCCCCACAGCGCACCCTGCTGGGAGAGGTGGTGTCGGAGTCCTTGGGAGCTCCCCCTATAGCCAGCACCCTGCCCCTCCCCCCACAGCGCCCCCTGCTGGGAGAGGTGGGGCCGGAGTCCCTGGGAGCTCCCCCATAGCCAGCACCCTGCCCCTCCCCCCACAGCGCCCCCTGCTGGGAGAGGTGGGGCCGGAGTCCCTGGGAGCTCCCCCTATAGCCAGCACCCTGCCCCTCCCCCCACAGCGCCCCCTGCTGGGAGAGGTGGGGCCGGAGTCCCTGGGAGCTCTCCCTATAGCCAGCACCCTGCCCCTCCCCCCACAGCGCCCCCTGCTGGGAGAGGTGGTGTCGGAGTCCCTGGGAGCTCCCCCATAGCCAGCACCCTGCCCCTCCCCCCACAGCGCCCCCTGCTGGGAGAGGTGGTGTCGGAGTCCCTGGGAGCTCCCCCTATAGCCAGCACCCTGCCCCTCCCCCCACAGCGCCCCCTGCTGGGAGAGGTGGGGCCGGAGTCCTTGGGAGCTCCCCCTATAGCCAGCACCCTGCCCCTCCCCCCACAGCGCCCCCTGCTGGGAGAGGTGGGGTCGGAGTCCTTGGGAGCTCCCCCTATAGCCAGCACCCTGCCCCTCCCCCCACAGCGCCCCCTGCTGGGAGAGGTGGGGTCGGAGTCCCTGGGAGCTCCCCCATAGCCAGCACCCTGCCCCTCCCCCCACAGCGCCCCCTGCTGGGAGAGGTGGTGTCGGAGTCCCTGGGAGCTCCCCCATAGCCAGCACCCTGCCCCTCCCCCCACAGTGCCCCCTGCTGGGAGAGGTGGGGTCGGAGTCCCTGGGAGCTCCCCCATAGCCAGCACCCTGCCCCTCCCCCCACAGCGCCCCCTGCTGGGAGAGGCGTGGCCCGAGGTGCTGAGACGCTGAGCAGGGGCTGCCGGGGCCGGTTCTCTTCCAGCCAGGCCACGGTGGGTGGCTGTGCCGGACTCAGGCCTCTCTCCCCTGCAGCTGCTCTGCCTTAGCGTCCGGGAGCCCCTCCAGGACCCTCCCCTGCCCACCAGCGAGAGCTCCCTGCGGCCCCTCAGCAAGGACGCCAGACAGCGGCTGCACCTGGAGCCTCGCTCCCTTTCCATCAGGTGAGCCCAGCCGGGGGGCTGCCCCATGGCCGGGCCAGGGCCCCCGAGCACCTGCCAGCCCAGGCAGCAGCACGTACCCAGCCCCACCCTGCCATGGCCGGAGCACCTTCCCCTGCTGTGCCCCCGGGCGGGGTCTGCAGGCTCCATCCCTCGTCCCAGCGCCCGCGGGGCAGAGGAGTCTCTGCTGGATGCCTCTCTGCCTGGGAGCAGTGTGGGGGGTGGGCACCAGAGCACAGGGCGGGACCCAAAGGGAACTGCAGCCACTTCCCCCCCCCCCCACACATGCACACGGGGGACAGACGGATTGCTGACAGACGGGCGGACACGCAGGCAGGACCCCCGACCTGCGCGACCCTCGCTGGGGAGGCCCCGGTGGTCCTGAATCTCGGCTGCGGCAGGACAAGCTGGGTCCGCGTTGCCAGGGGAGGGGCCGCCCAGCACCTGCTGCCCTGGGGGCGCTCCGGCAAGGGAGGGGCCACGTGGGGCACGGGCTGGTCTCAGACCCCGCAGGGCACCGGGCTGGTCTCTGGCTTGGTGGGGGGCGAGGGCCACGCCTGAGGGGAGCTGCTGCCCTGGGGGCGCTCCGGCCAGGGAGGGGTCACGTGGGGCACGGGCTGGTCTCTGGCTTCGTGGGGGGCGAGGGCCACGCCTGAGGGGAGCTGCTGCCCTGGGGGCGCTCTGGCCAGGGAGGGGCCACGTGGGGCACGGGCTGGTCTCAGACCCCGCAGGGCACCGGGCTGGTCTCTGGCTTCGTGGGGGGCGAGGGCCACGCCTGAGGGGAGCTGCTGCCCTGGGGGCGCTCCGGCCAGGGAGGGGCCACGTGGGGCACGGGCTGGTCTCTAGCTTCGTGGGGGGTGAGGGCCACGCCTGAGGGGAGCTGCTGCCCTGGGGGCGCTCCGGCCAGGGAGGGGCCACGTGGGGCACGGGCTGGTCTCAGACCCCGCAGGGCATGGGCTGGTCTCAGACCCCGCAGGGCACCGGGCTGGTCTCTGGCTTGGTGGGGGGCGAGGGCCACGCCTGAGGGGAGCTGCTGCCCTGGGGGCGCTCCGGCCAGGGAGGGGCCACGTGGGGCACGGGCTGGTCTCAGACCCCGCAGGGCACCGGGCTGGTCTCTGGCTTCGTGGGGGGCGAGGGCCACGCCTGAGGGGAGCTGCTGCCCCAGCCGCAGGGGCCACGGCCAGTGGAGGGGCACTGACCGGCGTGTCCCGACAGGTCGCCTGCGCCCTTGCTGCGCCGCAAGCCCCAGGAGGACGAGGACTGGTCCTGGGCGCTCGAGGAGAAGGAAGAGGTGAGGCCTGGTGGCGGGGGGCAAGCTGCAGGCGCTGCCTCCCCCAGCGTGGGCCCGGAGCGCCTGAGTGAGGGGCCACAGCCCCGTCCCGCTGGCCCAGCAGTGGAGCTTCCACCCTGCGGGGATGAGGTGGGAGGGGTGCGAAAGGGAGACGGACCCTGCTAGCCAGTGGGGACGCAGACGCCCCCCCCCCCCCGCTCCTCCCCTGCTGCTCAAACCGGCCTCTCCCTGCCACCCTTTGGGCTGGCGCATGAAATCCAGGCTCCAGCCTGCGGCCTGGTCTCGGACGGGGCCAAGGGCTGGCCCCATGCCTCTGGCTCAGCCCGCCAGCCCCTGCGCAGCCCCATCTGCTGCTCGCTTGGCGGGCTGTGCCATGTGGGGACAGCCTGAGCCCTGCCCCTCGCGGGCTCCCCAGCCGGCAGTGAGCGCGGCCTGTCCACATTGCAGGCTTGTGCCCAGCTGGCGGCGAGGGACCAGGACCTGCTCCTTCTGCAGCAGGGGAAGCTCGCGGCCACCAGGAGGCCCCCGCTGAACAAGAAGCTGCAGGACGAGGCCTTTGAGTGCTACATGCACCTTGTCTACAGGCAGCAGCCGAAGGTCCAGGTCAGCGCGCCCGCTAACACGCTCCGTCCTTGGGCCATGTCAGGCGAATGCGCCCCCCTCCCAGGCGGGTGGAATTCTCCTTGGGCGGGTTGAAATGTGCGACCCCATTCCTGGGGCAGTGTGTGTGAGTGTGGATGTGCACCCCCAATACAAACCAACCACACACACCATTTCAAGCAGGCCATAGGTGTGGAAGAAAATTCATTACAACAAGGGCTAATGTGATGGACCGGGCCAGGTGTGGGCACAGCTGAGGGCGTCCGCTCAGGGCGAATTGCTCAAATTCAGGGCTCTCTACAGCCCCCAGACTGGAGACCTTCCCAAACAGGCCACAAACCAGTCCCACGGAGCGCTTCAGCTGCCTGCCTGGCCAGCCAGAAG
The DNA here is from genome assembly GCF_052426305.1 of Pelodiscus sinensis. Taxonomy (NCBI): domain Eukaryota; kingdom Metazoa; phylum Chordata; order Testudines; family Trionychidae; genus Pelodiscus; species Pelodiscus sinensis. The sequence goes on from NC_143053.1 coordinate 1,831,369, forward strand.
CCTCAGGAGCAAAACCCCCTGACACCCCAGCAATATCCATGCCTCAGATGGCCCCGGGCCTGCCCACAAGTGTGGGGTTTTAGGACCAATCTCACCTTCCCCGAACAAGTTCTGTCCAGTCCCAAGAAACCAGCCACGGATCCCGGCCAATTTACTCTCTGGATCTTACCCACAAACCACGCTGAGCCAATCCTTTAGCATCTACCATCTAAAGGTTTATTACTACCAGAAAGAAAAGTGCAAGAGCAAGGTTGTTAGAATCATAGAATAATAGGACTGGAAGGGACCTCGAGAGGTCATCGAGTCCAGCCCCCCGCCCTCAAGGCAGGACCAAGCTCCGTCTACACCATCCCTGACAGATGTCTATCTAACCTGTTCTTAAATATCTCCAGAGAGGGAGATTCCACCACCTCCCTTGGCAATTTATTCCAATATTTGACCACCCTGACAGTTAGGAATTTTTTCCTAATGTCCAATCTAAACCTCCCCTGCTGCACTTTAAGCCCATTACTCCTTGTCCTGTCCTCAGAAACCAAGAGGAACAAATTTTCGCCTTCCTCCTTGTGACACCCTTTTAGATATTTGAAAACCGCTCTCATGTCCCCCCTTAATCTTCTTTTTTCCAAACTAAACAAGCCCAGTTCATGAAGCCTGGCTTCATAGGTCATGTTCTCTAGACCTTTAATCATTCTTGTCGCTCTTCTCTGTACCCTTTCCAATTTCTCCACATCTTTCTTGAAATGTGGCGCCCAGAACTGGACACAGTACTCCAGCTGAGGCCTAACTAGTGCAGTGTAGAGCGGCAGAATGACTTCACGAGTTTTGCTTACAACACACCTGTTGATACAACCTAGAATCATATTTGCTTTTTTGGCAACAGCATCACACTGTTGACTCATATTCAACTTGTGGTCCACTCTGACCCCTAGATCCCTTTCCGCCATGCTCCTTCCTAGACAGTCGCTTCCCATCTTGTATGTATGGAACTGATTGTTCCTTCCTAAGTGGAGCACTTTGCATTTCTATTTATTAAACCTCATCCTGTTTACCTCTGACCATTTCTCTAACTTGCTAAGGTCCTTTTGAATTATGTCCCTATCCTCCAAAGAAGTTGCAACCCCACCCAGTTTGGTATCATCTGCAAACTTAATAAGCGTACTCTCTATCCCAATATCTACATCATTGATAAAGATATTGAACAGTACGGGTCCCAAAACAGACCCTTGAGGAACTCCACTTGTTATCCCTTTCCAGCAGGATTTAGCACCGTTAACAACAACTCTCTGACTACGGTTATCCAGCCAATTATGCACCCACCTTATCGTGGCCCTATCTAAGTTATATTTGCCTAGTTTATCAATAAGAATATCATGCGAGACCGTATCAAATGCCTTACTAAAGTCTAGGTATATGACATCCACCGCTTCTCCCTTATCCACAAGGCTCGTTATCTTATCAAAGAAAGCTATCAGATTAGTTTGGCATGACTTGTTCTTCACAAACCCATGCTGGCTATTCCCTATCACTTTATTACCTTCCAAGTGTTTGCATATGATTTCCTTAATTACCTGCTCCATTATCTTCCCTGGGACAGACGTTAAACTGACCGGTCTGTAGTTTCCTGGGTTGTTCTTATTCCCCTTTTTATAGATGGGCACAATATTTGCCCTTTTCCAGTCTTCTGGAATCTCCCCTGTCTGCCATGATTTTTCAAAGATCATAGCTAAAGGCTCAGATACCTCCTCTATCAGCTCCTTGAGTATCCTGGGATGCATTTCATCAGGACCTGGTGACTTGCTGACATCTAACTTTCCTAAGTGATTTTTAACTTGTTCTTTGTGTATCCTATCTTCTAAACTTACCCTCTCTCTGCTTGTATTCACTACGTTAGGCACACCTCCAGACTTCTCGGTGAAGACCGAAACAAAGAAGTGATTGAACATCTCCGCCATTTCCAAGTTTCCTGTTACTGCTTCTCCCTTCTCACTGAGCAGTGGGCCTACCCTGTCCTTGGTCTTCCTCTTGCTTTTAATGTATTTATAAAAGGTCTTCTTGTTTCCCTTTATGCCTGTAGCTAGTTTGATCTCATTTTGTGCCTTTGCCTTTCTAATCTTGCCCCTGCATTCCCGTGTTGCTTGCCTATATTCATCCTTTGTTATTTGTCCTAGTTTCCATTTTTTATAGGACTCCTTTTTATTTTGAGATAATGCAAGATCTCCTTGTTAAGCCAAGCTGGTCTTTTGCCGTATTTTCTATCTTTCCTACACAGCGGAATTGTTTGCTTTTGGGCCCTTAACAACGTCCCTTTGAAATACTTCCAACTCTCCTCAGTTGTTTTTCCCTTCAGTCTTGCTTCCCATGGGACCTTACCTACAAGTTCTCTGAGCTTATCAAAATCTGCCTTCCTGAAATCCATTACCTCAATTGTGCTGGTATCCTACAGTACATGCATCGAATCTCCCAGTTCTCGATGCAGGCTCTAGCAGAGATGTTATAGCTGCTGGCTTAAAAGTCTTGAAGCACATCCCACGTCAGGATGGGTCCACAGTACTTTCCGGCTCCTCGATCCCTGCACTCGTGCCTCTGGGATGAAGGGCTGAGCTGAGCACCAAGGTGGAGTTGGCCTCATGGCATATTTCTATCCCCTCCTGGCTTCTTCCAAGCTGGCGAGAGTCACACGGCCAGTGGCCAGTTGTGTCTTTGGCCTCCAGAAGCCCATTGTTCCCTGGAGCATTCCATGGGCAAACATTCCTGGCCCATTGCTCTGCCTCAGACAGAGAATCTTTCAGCATCAACACAGAGTCCATATTTATAGCTCCATACCCAGACATTATACAGGTATATGAAGGGCATATACAGAATCTGTAGATAATAAGCTTTTGTTTGACACCTCACATGGCCCCCTTTGTATCAATTTTTGGGGCAAACACCCCCCCCCATGCATGCAGCAGTGATCTGGCTGCCCCCCTCAAAATCCAGTAACATGACAGCTAGTTAACAAGGAGCAATGCTTACGATATTTAATATGAAGTGAAATAAAAAAGAAAATTAACACTCCCCTTGGAGTACATGTACCTTTCTAACAGCTCATGCTAGCACTTGCTACTTCTGACTCCTAAGAGCCAGACCTCTACCACATAGCAATGATCTGGCCTTAATGCAATACAACTGACCATGTATTAATTAGTAACATGTGAGTTAAAAACGTATTAAGATCAGAGCTTTAGATCTCTGCAACACGCCAACAAAATCTTGTTGAAAGAATCCTTTTCTTTCTTACCTTAAGCCATTAACACCTAAGTCAGCTTTGTTGGAAATATGATCACACACGTGTCCTGGCACACGCATACCCCCTGCAGCCTGCCCCCAACCCAGACAGCCAGAGGGGACTGCAGCAAGCGAGTCAGACACCCCAAACAAACAAACTGGTCCGGCCTCCACCTCACTGCACAGATGCCAGCACCCAAACCCCTCCTCATTTTTGTCACTCTTTTGTAGTGCTGAGGTCCCTTTTTTGAGACGGGGTTCTGGGTGGAGGCGTCGCATGGATTTATTCAGTGGCAGAAGAGATTCTCTGTTGCACTTTGTGCGCTCACATGAAGGCAGGCAACTGAAAAGTAGAGAATGTTCTAAGGGCTTTGGTACCAAGGTCTGAATACTCAGACGGGAGGCCCGGAGCCTGAACCACGGATGTTGCTATAACAGGCTGCACAGAACCAGTGGAGTGAGGCTACTGGGTGGGACCAGCGGAAGGGCAGAGCTGGTTGTGTTTACGGGGCAGGGGTGCAGTGTGTGATAGCCAGCGGGGCGGCGCATTAGTAACATTGAGATGACTCAGTGCCCTCGGCTCTCGCTGGAGTGGTTCCCGGCTCTTGCAAGAGGAATGCAGCCGTGGGAGTGAATTCCGGCTGCCTGGGCAGGGCGCTGAGGGTGCCTTCAAACTGCTCAGGGTGACGGGCGAGGCTGCACAGAGACACGTCAGCCGTGGGTCAGTTTTCAGAGCGGAGGGCCCCAGGGGCGCAAGGGCCAGGGCTGCTCGCCCGCGATCTGGGGAAGGGGGAGGTGGCAACGATAGAAAGGACTCAAGACGGTACAACCTGAAGCGCCACAAAGGGACCCCCCAGCCCTGGGCGCCAGGGCAGCGCCAGGGCAGAGCTGCTAACTACAGAGCGATGCACACTAGAAGCCATCAGCCCCACTCTGCCTGCCGGACGGTGGAGTCTCAATGTCCTGACCAGCCCCAGGACTGCAGGATTCATGGAGGCCAGCTCCACCCGTGACTGCTAATCTCGGTCAGGGCGGGCCCTGGCCTCATGCTCTGGGGGCCCCGAGGCCTCTGGCAGCCAGACGCAGGGATGGGGGACAAAGGGAGCTTGCTCTGTTCGGATCCATTCCTCCGGCCAGGACGGCTGCCGGCAGACGGGCGCCGGGCTCGTGGGCCATTGGCTGACCCAGCCTGCCTGCTCCTGCACCGTGTCTCCGGCTGGGACTGAAAGCGGCGGCTCTGCCCCCGGTGGGGTGGAGGGAGTGTGGCCGCGTGAGCTCTGCCGGGGAGCTGGGGCCATTCACCCCCGGAGGGATCGGAAACGCCCTCCCTTGGGAAGCTGAGCGTGCGGTGTCCCTGGCCACGCCCGCGCTTGCAGGGGGCGGCAGGTTGTGCAGCCGTGGCCGCGTGGCAGCGCCGCCCCCGATGTGTGCGGTGCGGAGAGCGTGGCACGTGGGCCAAGCGCCTGGCTGGGCCCTGGCCAAGGAGCGGGCTGATTGCTCCCTCCTGCCTTTCCATGCAGATCCCCCGCAACGACGCCTTCAACGCAGACGCGGTGCTGGAGGCCTGTGTCCTTGGCGCGTCGGAGCCATGCCTCTATGTCCCGGGCACGTCCTGCCTGTTCCTGGGGGCTGGCCACAGCAGCACGGAGGGGAGCGCGGCCCACCAGCCTCCCACGGTGAGCGTTCAGCCCGGTGCTGACGGCAAACGGCCCACACCCGCCCCCAGCTCAGCGCCTGGCCCGCTGGGCCCACTGGCACGGCCTGCCCCGGCCGGGACACTGAGCACTAGGCCGTGCTGTCTCCACTCTGACCGGAGAGCTGAGAGGTCACCTGCCCCAGAGCACGGCGCATGACCCCTGGCTTCTGGGAGGAGTCAGGCCCCCCTCTCTCCCCAGTCGCAACAGTCCCTGCCCCTCCCTGTGTTCTCGCCTCCCTTCCCTTCCAGCTCCCTGGCCGCGGGGCCTGAGCTGTGTCCGCCTCGGCAGGGATGCAGCGTCTGGCTGTGTGTGCCTGTGTGCGTGTGAGGGGTCACGTGGAGTGCATGGCAGGGATGTCCATGTGTGTGATGGGAGTGTGTGTGTAGAGGGGGGGGTCTGTGTGTGTGCCTTTGTGTGCGTGAGGTGTGGGGGGATGCCTGTGTGTGGGGGAGGTTCATGTGGGGGGTGTGTGGCCATGTGTGGGGGGAGACGTCTAGGTGTGTGGGGGAGATGTCTCTGTGTGTGTTTGTGTGTGTATGTGAGGTGTGTTTGTGAGGGTATCCGTGTGTGTGTGTGTCCGAGTGTGTATCTGGGGGGGAATGCGGGTGTCCGTGTGTGTGTGTGTCTGTGTGTGTGTCCGAGGTGCGTGTGCGGGTGTCCGTGTGTATATGTCAGGGGTGTGGGTGTGCGTGCGTGGGTGTGAGATGTCGGTGTGTCCCTGTGCGTGTAAGGTGTGCGCGTGTCCACGTGTGTATGGTCTGGTCGGAGCCGCAGCCCCAGCCTGGGACTTCCCAAGCTCCCTGCCTGCATCTCGCCTGCTCCGGACCCAGCCCAGCCCAAACGTTGGCCCCAGGCTGGAGCTGCTCCTGGTGCAGGGCCCTGCACCGGCACATTCACACCCAGCGCCTGCATCCCCAGGATCCCGCGCCAGACGGGCCTTGCCGGGAAGACGCCCCGGAGCCGCGCGCAGCCCCTCGCTCCCATGCCGCCCTCCCACCCCCCCGGGTTCCCCGAGAGCTGCAGGACTCCGTGCACCGCACCTCGCCAGCCACGACCCGGAGCCAGATCTCCCAGGTAAGAGCCTGGACCGGCGCCGAGCGGGCGTGGGAAAGGCAGCAGGTCCCCTGCTGGGTCTGCTCTCCCCTGGGTCTGGGCGGGGGCAGGGTACCTGTGGGCTGGGCGGGGGGCAGGGTACCTGTGAGCCGGGCAGGACCCGTCTGCAGGGTTGTAGGGTCTTTTGCCAGGGAAGAGCCTTCCCCAGTAACGCCCTTGTCCCCTGTGTATGGCCCGTCCCATGCGGCTCACCCTGTTGGCCAGGCCAGGCGGGTCTGTGTGTCAGGTGTGTGTCCGTATGGCTGTGAGATGTGTGAGTGTCTGTGTGTGAGGTTCATGGGTGTGCGATATCTGTATGTGTCCGTGTGTGTATGGGGGGGATGTCTGTGCATGTGTGCGTGGGTTCATGTGGGTGATGTGTATGTGTGTGTGTGAAATGTCCGTGTGTGTGTGTGTGTGTGTGTGTGTGAGGGGTGTGTGTGTGTGTGTGTGAGGTATGGTGCCCGTGTGTGTGTGAGGCATGTGTCTGTCCGTGTGTGTGTGCCCATGTGCGTGTGTGAGGCGTGTGTCTGTCTGTGTGTGTGTGCCCATGTGCGTGTGTGAGGCGTGTGTCTGTGTGTGTGTGCCCATGTGCGTGTGTGAGGCGTGTGTCTGTCTGTGTGTGTGTGTGAGCCGCGGCCCCCGTCTGGGACTTTCCCCTCTCCCAGCGGGTCCGTGCTCCAGACCCAGCCCAGCCCAAACCCAGGGCCCCAGGCTGGAGCTGCTCCCGGCGCAGGGCTGCCCCGGCGGTTGCCCCATGGGCTTGGCCTGCCCCGCACTGGCTGCTCCCAGTGCAGGGCCCTGCACCGGCACATTCACACCCAGCGCCTGCGTCCCCAGGCTCCCGCGCCAGACGGGCCTTGCCGGGAAGACGCCCCGGAGCCTCGCGCAGCCCCTCGCTCCCGTGCCGCCCTCCCACCCCCCCGGGCTCCCCGAGAGCTGCAGGACTCCGTGCACCGCACCTCGCCAGCCACGACCCGGAGCCAGATCTCCCAGGTAAGGGCCTGGACCGGCGCCGAGCGGGCGCGGGAAAGGCAGCAGGTCCCCTGCTGGGTCTGCTCTCCCCTTGGCCTGGCCTGCAGCAGGGATTCCGTGGGCCAGTGGAGGGCAGAGGTCACGTGGGCCGGTGGGGGCAGAGGTCCTGTGGGCCGTCTAGGGGCAGGGTTCCCATGTGCCAGTGGGGGCAGGGATCCCGTGGGCCGTCTAGGGGCAGGGTTCCCGTGGGCCGTCTAGGGGCAGGGTTCCCGTGGGCCGTCTAGGGGCAGGGATCCCGTGGGCCGTCTAGGGGCAGGGATCCCGTGGGCCGTCTAGGGGCAGGGATCCCGTGGGCCGTCTAGGGGCAGGGATCCCGTGCTGCGTACCTGGAACTGCCTGGCACCTGGGTGTTACCCCGTGTCAGGGGGTCCGCACCCCCGTGCGCCTCAGTGCCCCCTGACTGTCTTCATATAGCCCATTTCAGGGCAGAATACAGTCTGTATGGGTTGCTCATCATAGGCACATGGGCTTATCTCCGTGGCCCTGCTTACCTGTCTCCACGCCCGGGCCTTTCCTTCGACCCCTCCTCAGGGTAGCCTTAGCTGGCCTTCTCCCAGCTCTCACTGGCTAGCCCCAGCAGGTCTCCCTCCGGGGAGCTCCTGCTTCCTCCACAGCCAGTCCCTCACTGGCCCCTCTCCTCCTCCTGAGCAACCTGGGCTTCTCTATATATACACAAGCCAGCTGTGCTCCTACTCGCCCTAATGGATTCAGCTGGCTTCTACCAGCCATTTGTGCAGTCCTGGATCTTTGCCAGCTGGGCCCTCTCTAGCCCTAATTAGCTCCCGCTGGCCTTCTCTCTGTTAGCCCCGGCTCCGGGCCGGAGTCCGAGTATTAAAGGGCCAGTGCAGGGCAGGCGCCCTGTCACACACCTTCCCCTTCGGACTGAGCTTCCCTTCTTCGGCCGGCCTCCACCCGGCCTCCCCTATGCCCTCTCTCAGGGTCTGGTTTCTCCTCCTGGCCCCACCACCGCCAGGTCTGCCCTCGCTGCCTCAGAGCACGCCCCACAATGTCGGAGTGTTGGCCGGTGCACTCCCCAGAGGGCCACCCCGTCAATGTTAGTGTGGGGCGGCAATGCCCCATCGCTCACCCCCTTTTCCAGCACTCCAGCCCTTCCCGCCAGCTCGTTAGTCTCTATGGACCTAGAAAAAAAGTCGGCATTGTTATGGGCTTTCCCCGGTCTGTGGCAGACCTCAAACTTATATGGTTGTAAGGCCAAATACCACCTCATAATCCTAGGGTTGGTCTCCTTCATTGTCTGCAGCCATCGTAAGGGCGCATGGTCCGTTACTAATGTGAACGTTCCCCCTAGCAGGTAATAGCGCAGGGTCTCTATCGCCCACTTAGCTGCTAGGGCCTCCTTTTCAATCGTGGCATACTGTTGTTCCCGTGGGAGTAATTTTCTACTTAAATACAGGATGGGGTGTTCCTCCCCTTCCTGCTCCTGTGACAGTACGGCTCCGATCCCTCTATCTGACGCATCTGTCTGTACTACAAACGGTTTTGTAAAATCGGGTTGATGGAGAACCGGTGACTGCGTCAGTTGGTATTTTAACGCTCTAAACGCATTTTCGCACTGCGAGGTCCACTGGACTCTTTGGGGTCTTGTATTCTGGGTCAGATCTGTCAAGGGCGCTGCAATCGTGGCGAAATTGGGTATAAATCTCCGGTAATATCCGGCTAGACCCAGAAACTGGCGGACTTGCCTTTTTGTGGTGGGGGCTTTATAATCTCGCAGGGCTTGCACCTTGTCCACCTGGGGTTTTATCCTTCCCCGTCCCACCCGGTAGCCTAGGTAGGACACCTCTCTTTGTCCAAAATGGCACTTACTTGGGTTAGCCGTGAGCTTGGCCGTGGCCAGCGCCCCAAGGACCGCCTTCAAATGCCGCAGATGTTCCGTCCAGGTTTCACTAAAAATGACAATGTCATCAATGTATGCGGCCACATACTCACGATGTTCCTGTAGTACCCTGTCCATTAGCCTCTGGAACGTCGCTGCCGCCCCATTCAATCCGAAAGGCATGGTGTTGAATTGGAACAGGCCAAAAGGCGTGGCAAACGCAGTCTTGCTCTCTGAGGCGGGTGTCAGGGGAATTTGCCAGTAGCCTTTGGTTAGGTCTAGCGTAGATATGTAGTGGGCCTTGCCCAGCCGCTCCAGCAGTTCGTTTACTCGTGGCATAGGATATGCATCAAATCGCGAGATTGCATTAATCTTCCGAAAGTCTATGCAAAATCGTATAGTGCCGTCGGGTTTAGGCACCAATACAATGGGGCTACGCCACTCACTCTTAGATTCCCTGATCACCCCCATTTGCAGCATCCGCTGCAGCTCTTCCTGAACTGGTCTCCACATTTTCCGGGGCAGGGGTCGTATGTGGTCCCGGATCTTCTTACCTGGGGTTGTCGCAATGTGGTGACTCATCAAGGGGGTCTTACCCGGTTGTGTGGTTAGGACCTGGTCAAAATCCCGAAGGAGGGAGTTCAGCTCCTTCTGCTGTTCTTCCGTCAGTTCGGCCCCAATGTGCGCTGTCCCTTCTGCCTTCAAGTCGCCTCCCCAGGGTCCGAGTTCCGGTTCTGGTGGCTGTAAGGTAATAAGCATACCCTCTCGGGCGTTCCACTTCTTTAGTAAATTGACATGATAAATTTGTTTGTCCTTTCGTTTTCCCGATAATTTGATTTCATAATCCACTGGACCTACCTGCCGTAGAACCTCAAAGGGCCCTTGCCATTTGGCCAACAATTTTGAGTCTGGCGCCGGTAATAGCAGGAGTACCCTGTCCCCCGGTTGGAATGTCCTGGGTTTGGCGCCCCTGTCATAATACTGGGCTTGCTTATTTTGGGCCTGAAGGAGGTTCTCCCTAGCTAGCTCCCCTACAGTCCGGAGTCGCCTTTGCAAGTCCAAGATATAGGGCACTGTACCCGTCACCCTGGAATCCTGTTCCTCCCAGTTCTCCCGCAATAAGTCCAGGATCCCCCGGGGTTGGCGGCCGTAAAGCAACTCAAATGGAGAGAATCCCGTTGAGGCTTGGGGCACCTCTCGTACCGCAAACAACAGTGCCGGTAGTAATAAGTCCCAATCCTTTGGGTCGAGCTCCACAAACCGCCGCAACATACTTTTTAATGTCTTATTGAAACGTTCAACAAGTCCATCTGTTTGCGGGTGGTAAACTGAGGTACGCAGGGTCTTAATGTTTAAGAGGCGGCAAAGCTCCGCCATCAGTTTGGAAGTCACATTGGTCCCTTGGTCAGTTAATATCTCCCTGGGGAGTCCCACCCGGGAGAATACCTGTACCAATTCACGCGCCAGCGTCGCCGCCAGCGTGTTCTTAAGGGGGACCGCCTCAGGGTATCGGGTGGCATAGTCGATTATGACCAGTATATACTGGTGCCCCCGTCGGGACCTCTCCAGGGGACCTACCAGATCTAAAGCCACCCTGTCAAATGGCACCTCCACCACGGGAAGAGGGACTAGAGGGGCTTTCGGCACTCCTCCCTGAGCCGTCCGTTGGCATTCAGGGCAGGACTCACAGAAGTCTCTGAGGGTATGTCTACACTACCCCGCTAGTTCGAACTAGGAGGGTAATGTATGCATACCGCACTTGCTAATGAAGCCCGGGATTTGAATTTCCCGGGCTTCATTAGCATAAGCGGGGAGCCGCCATTTTTAAATCCCCGCTGCTTCGAACCCCGTGCAGCGCGGCTACATGGGGCTCGAACTAGGTAGTTCGGACTAGGGTGCCTATTCCGAACTACCGGTACACCTCGTTTCACGAGGAGTAACGGTAGTTCGGAATAGGAACCTAGTCCGAACTACCTAGTTCGAGCCCCGTGTAGCCGCGCTGCACGGGGTTCGAAGCAGCGGGGATTTAAAAATGGCGGCTCCCCGCTTATGCTAATGAAGCCCGGGAAATTCAAATCCCGGGCTTCATTAGCAAGTGCGGTATGCATACATTACCCTGCTAGTTCGAACTAGGAGGGTAGTGTAGACAGACCCTGACCTCTTTATAAATCCCAGGCCAAAAGAACCGCTGCATTAGGCGTTGTAGGGTCTTCTCTCGCCCCAAATGTCCAGCCCAGGGGTTCGCATGTGCTAGGTCTAGTACCTGCCTCCGATACCGAGCGGGAACCAACAACTGGCTAACCTCTGTCTGCCCGTCGGTCGACCGGGCGATCCGGTATAGTCGATCGGCTCTTACCTCGAATCACGGTGCTGGTCGAACAGCTGCCCCCGTACTGGGGTCCCCAGTCTCTCTTGCCCCTTGTTCCCAGGCATGGGTTAAGGAGGGATCTTCCCGTTGGTCTCTCATGAAGTCCTCATCCCCTCCTATTTCCTCCGAACTGAGGATTTTCTCCGGGCACGGTTCCTCCTCGGGACCTTGGGGTGCTCCCCTTTCCCGGCCTTCCGTCCCTGCTGGTGATGGTGGCCCCTGCTTCTCCCAGTCTCGCAGGATGCGTCTGAAACCCGGCCAGTCCCGGCCCAGTAGCACTGGGTACACCAGCTTTGGGGCCAACGCTACCCTGCAGATCACCTCATCTACCCCATCCGACAACCGGACCCAACCCGTGGGGTAGGTGCTAACATCCCCATGGATGCATTGCATTGATATGGATCCCCCGGCCGCCTCCCACTCTGGGACCAGCTCGGATCGTACCATTGTCTGGCTGCACCCCGAATCTACCAGGGCGGTCACTGGCCTCCCCTCTAGCCATACCTGTCGGGTGATCTTTGTCCCGTCCCGCAGTCTTGCCCGTAGGTCAGCAGCCATCACCTGTCCATACGCACCCTCTGTGTGGGGGTCGTACCTTCGCTGGCCGCTTGATGGTCCCCGCCCCTCACGCGGCGGGGTAGGACCCCAGTCTGGGCTCCCTTGCGCGTTGGTTTCGCCCGGGCCCAAACCGCCTTCCGCCCGTCTCCTAGTTTCTCTTACCATCCCGGGTCGGTGGTTCTGAGTCCTTTCCCTGGCGGTTGGTTGCCGCCACCTTCCCCAGGTCCTCTCAGGGCACAGCCTCCGAATGTGGCCCGGCTTCCCGCAGGCCCAACATGTCCGCACCTCCCCTGTTGTCTTCACAGGGGCTGCTCTCCCTTTATCCCTATTAGCTGGGGGGGGCCTCCTGGCTCCCACCCCGTAGGGACACTCCCTCCTCAGGTGTCCCCTGTGTCCACAGGCAAAACAAGTTCTCAGGCGCGGCCCCAGCCCCCAACGCTTGGAGCCTGGTTTGCTATGGAGCTCGAGGTCACCCCTTTGTCGTGGCCTGCTCCCCTTTTCCCAGGGCCCCGCCTGTAGGGCCTCCCAGGCCCTCCAATACTTATTCATCATCCACTTTTTTTTTTTTTTTTTCCCCAACTCCCCGTTCCAGTCCTGTGGTCTACCGACCACTATTTACTCGCAATAAACCCCTTTTCTGTCAGGGTGGGGTTATACCGCCCGCATCCTCCACCATCTGTCAGGGGGTCCGCACCCCCGTGCGCCTCAGTGCCCCCTGACTGTCTTCATATAGCCCATCTCAGGGCAGAATACAGTCTGTATGGGTTGCTCATCATAGGCACATGGGCTTATCTCCGTGGCCCCGCTTACCTAAGCCAGGCTGCCACCTGTCTCCACGCCCGGGCCTTTCCTCCAGCCCCTCATCAGGGTAGCCTTAGCTGGCCTTCTCCCAGCTCTCACTGGCTAGCCCCAGCAGGTCTCCCTCCGGGGAGCTCCTGCTTCCTCCACAGCCAGTCCCTCACTGGCCCCTCTCCTCCTCCTGAGCAACCTGGGCTTCTCTATATATACACAAGCCAGCTGTGCTCCTACTCGCCCTAATGGATTCAGCTGGCTTCTACCAGCCATTTGTGCAGTCCTGGATCTTTGCCAGCTGGGCCCTCTCTAGCCCTAATTAGCTCCCGCTGGCCTTCTCTCTGTTAGCCCCGGCTCCGGGCCGGAGTCCGAGTATTAAAGGGCCAGTGCAGGGCAGGCGCCCTGTCACACCCCGTTATCGACGGTAAGAAGCCCCAAGCCCGGCGTCTCCGCTCAGGCACCGACCGGAGTGTCTGGCACAGGATGCATGGCAGCGCCCAGCCCGTGCCAGGCGTGTGCAGGCTCCAGGGAGGGCAGCAGCCCGGCCGTCCCGTTTGTGTCGGCTTTGTCCCAGACTCCTCCACCCCGTCCCCAGGCTCAGTCCGTCCTTGGTTCCTTTGCTTGGCGCCCAGGAAAGCCAGGCAGGGCTGCCCCCCCACCGAGCATGGGTAGTGGGGACGGGGCGCCCCACAGCAAACCTCTTCCTGCAGACGGAGGCCCGCGCCACAGCCCGTCCCAGAGCGCCGCGCCGGGGGTGGCTGGGCTCCTGGCTCCGCGCAGGACTCACCTCCGCGCTCCGGCCCCCACTTCCCTCCTCCACGCTGGGCAGGTCTCTGGCTCCTTGCTCGCACCGGTGGACCAGGCCTGCTGTGGGCTGGGTGCTGGTCCAGTCCCCCCCCCCGGCCTGTGTCCCCGCGCTCCCACTGCAGCCGACGACAGCGTGGAGAGTCACCCGCTCCTCTCTCCCCAGGCTCCCGCGCCAGACGGGCCTTCCCTGGAGGACGCCCCGGAGCCTCGCGCAGGCAGCAGCTCCCGTGTCGCCCTCCCACCCCCCCGGGCTTCTAAACTGCTGCAGGACTATGTGTGCCGCACATCGCTGGCCACGATCCGGAGCCAGATCTCCCAGGTAAGGGCTTGGACCGGCGCCGAGCGGGCGTGGGAAAGGCAGCAGGTCCCCTGCTGGGTCTGCTTTCTGCTCCACCTGGCTGGGGGCAGGGATCCCGTGGGCCAAGCGGGGGCAGAGATTCCGGGGCTGGCGGGTGCAGAGATTCTGGGGCTGGCGGGGGCAGGGATCCTGTGGGCCGGTGGGGGTAGGGATTCCGGGGCCGGCGGAGGCAGGGATCCCGTGGGCTGGCGGGGGCAGGGATCCCGTGGGCTGGCGGGGGCAGGGATCCCGTGGGCTGGCGGGGGCAGGGGTGCTGTGGTTTGGCAGCTGGCCGGCAGGCTGGGCAGTGATGCTGTGGTGCTGCCGGGGCCGTGGCCGTGGCCGTGGCCGTGGCCCGTGGCATGTGGTGGGAGGGAGGGCGGAAGGAGGGGACTCTCGCGGGGGCAGCAGCCTGTGCAAGGTGAATAAATCCCTTGTGCCCAGGCTCGCCAGGCAGCCACAGCAGCCAGCCAGAGCCAGCACAGCAGCCTCCGGAGCCCGTCGTCCTCGCGGCAGGTCGGCCCCTCCCCCTCTCGGCACATCAGCCAGCTCTCCCAGGTGAGCCCAGGGCTGAGCAAACCTGCCTGGGGCGCCCGCGCAAACACCTGCCAGCCTCGCTCAGTGTCCCTCCGGCCGCCGGCGCAGGCTCAGCACGTCCCTTCCCCGCCTGCCGGCCGCACGGCCTCCTTCCCTCCAGACTCAGCGGCCCTCGTGGCAGCCCCCGCCCGCAGGCCACAGGAGTTCCTTGGTGGGGTTGCATGGCTTAGCTGGGGCACGGGAGGCAGAGCAGCCAGGCAGCCCGGGGCCCCTCGGTGCGGGAGGCGGAGCGGCCGGGCAGCCCGGGGCCCCTCGGTGCGGGAGGCGGAGCGGCCGGGCAGCCCGGGGCCCCTCGGTGCGGGAGGCGGAGCGGCTGGGCAGCCCGGGACCCCTCGGTGCAGGAGGCGGAGCGGCCGGGCAGGCCGGGGCCCCTCGGTGCGGGAGGCGGAGCGGCCGGGCAGCCCGGGGCCCCTCGGTGCGGGAGGCGGAGCGGCCGGGCAGCCCGGGGCCCCTCGGTGCGGGAGGCGGAGCGGCCGGGCAGCCCGGGGCCCCTCGGTGCGGGAGGCGGAGCGGCCGGGCAGGCCGGGGCCCCTCGCCGGTGGTTGAGGAGCGGCTGTGCGGCCCGGCCCGGTTCCCCTCGCCGGTGGTTGCGGAGCGGCTGTGCGGCCCGGCCCGGTTCCCCTCGCCGGTGGTTGAGGAGCGGCTGTGCGGCCCGGCCCGGTTCCCCTCGCCGGTGGTTGCGGAGCGGCTGTGCGGCCCGGCCCGGTTCCCCGGGGCGGTGGTTGCGGAGCGGCTGTGCGGCCCGGCCCGGTTCCGTTTGGCAGTGGTTGCGGAGCGGCTGTGCGGCCCGGCCCGGTTCCCCGGGACGGTGGTTGCGGAGCGGCTGTGCGGCCCGGCCCGGTTCCCCTGGGCGGTGGTTGCGGAGCGGCTGTGCGGCCCGGCCCGGTTCCCCTGGGCGGTGGTTGCGGAGCGGCTGTGCGGCCTGGCCCGGTTCCCCTCGCCGGTGGTTGAGGAGCGGCTGTGCGGCCCGGCCCGGTTCTCCTGGGCGGTGGTTGCGGAGCGGCTGTGCGGCCCGGTTTGGTTCCCCTGGGTGGTGGTTGCGGAGCGGCTCTGCGGCCCGGCCCGGTTCCCCTCGCCGGTGGTTGAGGAGCGGCTGTGCGGCCCGGCCCGGTTCCCCTGGGCGGTGGTTGCGGAGCGGCTGTGCGGCCCAGCCCGGTTCCCCTGGGCGGTGGTTGCGGAGCGGCTGTGCGGCCCGGCCCGGTTCCCCTGGGCAGTGGTTGCGGAGCGGCTGTGCGGCCCGGCCCGGTTCCCCTGGGCGGTGGTTGCGGAGCGGCTGTGCGGCCCGGCCCGGTTCCCCTTGGCGGTGGTTGCGGAGCGGCTGTGTGGTTCCCCGGGGCGGTGGTTGCGGAGCGGCTGTGCGGCCCGGCCCGGTTCCCCGGGGCGGTGGTTGAGGAGCGGCTGTGCGGCCCGGCCCGGTTCCCCGGGGCGGTGGTTGAGGAGCGGCTGTGCGGTTCCCCTGGGCGGTGGTTGCGGAGCGGCTGTGCGGCCCGGCCTGGTTCCCCGGGGCGGTGGTTGCGGAGCGGCTGTGCGGCCCGGCCCGGTTCCCCGGGGCGGTGGTTGAGGAGCGGCTGTGCGGCCCGGCCCGGTTCCCCGGGGCGGTGGTTGCGGAGCGGCTGTGCGGCCCGGCCCGGTTCCCCGGGGCGGTGGTTGCGGAGCGGCTGTGCGGTTCCCCTGGGCGGTGGTTGCGGAGCGGCTGTGCGGCCCGGCCCGGTTCCCCGGGGCGGTGGCTGCGGAGCGGCTGTGCGGCCCGGCCCGGTTCCCCGGGGCGGTGGTTGCGGAGCGGCTGTGCGGTTCCCCGGGGCGGTGGTTGCGGAGCGGCTGTGCGGTTCCCCGGGGCGGTGGTCTGCCCTACTCCTGGGGAGCCAGCTGCTCTGAGTCGCTTGGGTTCCGTCTCTCAGGACTGGTCTTACCTCCGAGCCCGCCGGCTGACGTCCGGCTCCGTGCCCAACTCGGTGGTGCTGCAGCAGTTGCGGAGCCAGGAGGAGGTGGAGTCGCTGGTGGCCATGTGGATGGTCGAGGTAGGGCAGCGTGGCTGGTCTGGGGAGGACTCGCGCTCCCTAGGCAGAGCGCCCGACACCCCCCCGCTCTCCGACCGCCCCATCTGCGTTCGGCCCTTCCCGAGTCTCCCCGGTCCTTGCCCTGCAGTGAGGCTCAGCAGCCGGGGGTGCAGGGAGCCGGCTGGGGCGCTGGCCTGGGCCCCAGGGGAAGCGCAGGGGCCTGCAGGCTGAGCCTGAGCCCTCTCAATGCACAAAGCCAAGAGGAGCCTGGAGCCGCCTGTCCACAGACCGAGGGTGGCGCCCGAGCTCGCTCCGGAGAGCAGAGTCCTGTGGCCAGTGCTAGTCTCCCCCCTGCTCCTCCGTCCTGGGCAACCGGGCAGCCTCCCCCGCAGAGCCAGGCCCGATGGCTCTGTCCCAGCCGGCGCCCTGGAGTCCCAAGGTCAGGCCCCTGCGCCAGTGGAGAGCTGGCCAGGCTCTTCTCACGGGTCTTGTGTCAGCTCCCGGCCACCTGCCCTCCGCACCTCTGTTTCCCGCCCCTCCTGGCCGCCTGCTCCCCCTACCCCTGTCCCCCGCCCCTCCCGGACGCCTGCCCCCCTGTCCTCTGCCCCCCCCGGCTGCCTGCCTCCCCGCCATCCCCTGCTCCTCCCAGCCACCTGCCCCCCACTCCCGTCCTCTGCCCCCCCCGGCCGCCTGCCCCCCCCATCCCCTGCTCCTCCCGGCCACCTGCCCACCCCCGCCCCTCCTGGACGTGTGTCCCCCCGTCCCCTGCCCCCTCCTGGCTGCCTGCCCCCCCCGTCTCTGCCCCTCCCGGCCGCCTGTCCCTGTGACGGACCGGGCCGGGTCTGGGCACAGCTGAGGGCGTCTGCTCAGGGCGAATTGCTCAAATTCGGGGCTCTCTATAGCCCCCAGACTGGAGACCTTCCCAAATAGGCCACACACCAGTCCCACAGAGCGCTTCAGCTGCGTGCCTGGCCAGACAGAAGCCTCCCGAGCAAAACCCCCTGACACCCCAGCAATATCCGTGCCCCAGATGACCCTGGGCTTATACACAGGTGGGGGGGTCTTAGAACCCAATCCCACCTACCCCGAGCAAGTTCTGTCCGGTTCCAAGAAACCAGCCACAGATCCCTGATCAATTTACCCTCTGGACCTTACCCACAAATCACGCTGGGCCAATCCTTTAGCATCTAACATCTAAAGAAAAGCCCGAGAGCGAGGTTGTTAAAGTATCCTACATTCCATGCATCGAATCTCCCAGTTCTCGCTGCAGGCTCTAGCAGAGATGTTACAGCTCCTGGTTTAAAAGTCCTTGGTGCACATCCTATGTCCGGATGGGTCCACAGGTCTTCCGGCTCGTGAATCCCTGCGAGGCCGCATCTGGGGTCAGGAGCAGATCTGAAGACAAGATGGAGGCTCCCACATGGCCTCTTTATCCCTCCTTCCTGGTCTCTTCTTGGCTGCAGCAGGTCACCTGGCCCGCGGCCTGTCCCTGTGTCCCTGCTGGCAGCCCCTAGGTATCAGTCCCCATTCTTGGGGTGTGTCCTTGGCCTGTGGAGGGCTGTTGTTCCACGGAGACTTGCTCATTAGCAGGTCCATGGGCTGAGCTGCTTCGCCCATTGCTCAGCCACAAAGGGTCTGTCTACACTAGCCCCTAGTTCGAACTAGGGAGGCTAATGGAGGCTTTCGAAGTTGCAAATCAAGCCCAGGATTTAAATATCCCGCGCTTGATTTGCGTCTTCCCGGCCGGGCGCCATTTTTGAAATGTACAAGTCCGGACTAACCGTCTTGCAGGAGGAATAACAGGCAGTTTGATTTAGGGCTTTAATACGAAATACCGGGTCCCTGCCACGTGTAGACGCGGGCGGATAGTCCGGACTTGTACATTTCAAAAATGGCGCCCGGCCGGGAAGACGCAAATCAAGCGCGGGATATTTAAATCCTGGGCTTGATTTGCAACTTCGAAAGCCTCCCTAGTTCGAACTAAGGGGCTAGTGTAGACAGACCCACACAGAGAAACATTCGGTAGCCACACACAGCACATGCTTATAACTTCACACACAGACATTATACATCTATGGACTCAGTAGAAGATGAGCTTTCATTTGACACCCCACATGGCCCCCTTTGTACCAACTTTTGGGGCAAACACCCCCCCCCCCATGGGTACAGCAGTGATCCGGATGCTCCCCTCAAAATCCAGTAAATGAATGGAGCTGCCTATCTCCTAGAACTGGAAGGGACCTTGCAAGGTCATTGAGTCCGGTCCCCTGCCCTCACAGCAGGACCAAGTACCAGTCCTGACAAATTTTTGCCCCAAATCCCTAAATGGCCTCTGCAAGGATTGAACTCACAACCCTGGGTTTAGCAGGCCAATGCTCAAACCACTGAGCTATCCCTCCCCTCTAAACATGACCCTCCCAGGCCCCTACCCTCCAGCCCGTGCCCCTCTCAGCCGCCTGCCCCACCGTCCCATGCCCCTCCCAGCCGCCTGCCCCCCCATTCTATGCCCTTCCCAGCCTCCTGGCCTCCCCAGCATTCAGAGGTGGTGAGCTTGCCCCTTTTGGGTCTCTGTGGCCTGCGCTGGGCCGGGGCAGGGGCTGCAGCAGGCCGAAAGGGCAGCTCCTCGTTGCAGGAGGCGGGAGAGGCCGGCCCGGAGTGGGGGCAGGAGCTGGAGGAAGAGGACGAGGCGGCCTGGCGAGCGGCCACTCCGGAGGAGAGCTCCCGCCTCTCCCTGCCTGTGCCCCAGGGGAAGGAGGTAAGCGGGGCCGCCGGCCGCTGGTGGGAGACCCGCGCTCGGGGAGGGGGGTGGTTGGGCAGCAGGGCCAGCCCCAGCCAGGAGTCAGTCGGGGTCGTGCCAGGGGCTGTCTGCGGAGGGCGTCTCTGGCACGCAGGAGCCGGTAGCCAGGGGGAAGCGCCGGTCCCTGCGTGGGCCTTTCGCCCGGCCCCGAGCCCTCTGGCCGCAGGGCTCCTTGCCCGGGGCTCCCGCCTTGCAGCCCAGCCTGCTGCCCGCATGGCTCTGGGTGGCTGTGCCGAGCAGTCTGCACCCACCTGCTCTCTGCTCGCCCAGGCCAGGGAGGGTCAGAGCCGGGGTGATGGGGAAAGTCGGGCTGGGGGAGGCAAGACTCCAGCCCCGCCCCCATGGGAGCCAAGCCGCCCACGCCCTGCGCTATGGTCCTGGAGCACGGGGGCGGGGGAGCAACACTCCACCCCCGGTAGGTGTGGGCGGGGCCAGGCTGGTGGTTTGGGAAGGCAAAGCCCCCCCCCGCCTAGCGCTTTCCCACCGCGCTGCAGCCTCCTCTGCCTCCCTGGCTGCTGCGGCCTCTGGCTGCCAGGCCGGCTCTCCAGGCCTCCGCTCCCTGCTGCGCTCTGCTGAGCCCTCCCCGCCCGGCAACCCACTGGGCCCCGTGCCTGGGAGTGTGCGGAGAACGCGCCGCCCCGCTCACTGCTTCCGGGCTGCACCCAGCTTGTGTTTGCGCAGCGGCCCTCTGCGGCCCTGCGCTCCCGGCCTCGCTCCTCGGGGCACCTTCCTCCGGCTGCGCTGGAACGCGCCTCCTTCAGCACAGCACCTGCCACGGCGGGTCTGGGAGCTCCCCCAGGCGTGTGGCGCCCGCAGCTGCTCCAGCCACGTTTCGCCTGGTCTGCAGCCCCTTGACCGGCCCTTCCGGTAAGCAGATTTCACTCCCGCCAACATCAGCTGCATGGAGTGTGGGTAGCGATGCCCCGCCAGCCTTTCCCTCCTCCCACTGCTCTCTCATCCACGTGGGAAGGGCAGCGGGAAGGGGCGAGATACTCGCCGTTCTTTAACATCTTTTCACTGCACTCCTGCCCGTCAAGGAGGCATCGAATAACAACTGAGGAATCTCTCCGAGGGAAGGCAGCGATGGACGGTGATCGCTCTGCTGCTGTTACCTGCACAGCGTGTGCCGTGTTTGTCTTCCTCCCAGAAGAAAGAAGGGATTTCATCTGCACCAAGTGCAAGCTGGTCGCCATTTTGGAGGAAAAAATTAGAGGACTGGAGGCCCAAGTGTCGACCCTACGTTCTATCAGAGAGGATGCAGACGTCCTCGACAGAAGGCAGCGTTTAATCCTGAAGAGCCAGTGAGGGCAGTACAGGACCAGGAAGAGAACTGGCAGCATGGAACCTCTAGAAGAAGAAGGCCAACTCAGGCATCCCCCATTCCTGTAGAGGTAAGTAACCGCTTTCAGGCTTTCTCCACAGGCTCTGCAGTGCTGAATGCTTTGGCAGGGACCTCTCAGGGAAGAAACTGCAAGAGAACACCATCTACCGGAAGGCATGGGATGCATAGTCCTTGAGATGGGGGTTCCATGACCACCCCCCCCAAAAGAAGAAGACGGGTGGTGGTGGTCAGGGACTCCCTCCTAAGAGGGACTGAGCCATCCCTCTGCCGTCCAGATCTGCAATCTCGAGAGGTGTGCTGCTTGCCGGGAGCTCGCACTCAGGATGTGACCGAGAGTCTTCCCAAAGTGATCAAGTCTTCGGATCGCTGCCCCTTCCTGCTTCTCCACGTGGGAACTAGCGATACGGCCAAGAACGACCTTGAGCAGGTCACTGCAGGTTATGTAGCGCTGGGAAGAAGGATCAAGGAATTCGGAGCGCAAGTGGTGTTCTCCTCCATCCTCCCTGTTGAAGGGAAAGGACTGGGCAGGGATCGTCGAATTGAGGACGTCAATGCGTGGTTGCGCAGGTGGTGTCGCAGAGAGGGCTTTGGTTTCTTCGACCACGGGACTCTGTTCCGGGCGCAAGGATTGTTAGGAAGAGATGGGAGTAACAGTTAATCTGAACTAAGGATTTAAACTGCCACGTGTAGCTGCGGGCAGTTCATTCGGACTAAGGGGGTTTTAAAAATGGCGGCCGGATGGGAACATGCAAATAAAGCCTGGGATATTTAAATCCCGGGCTTCATTTGCAACCCCAGTTCCCTGATTCGCCTCCCTAGCTCGAATTAACGAGCTCGTGTAGACATACCCTGTGGGAAGGAGGTGGACAGCCCGTGGTGGGGAAAGAACAGTTTAGGAACAATTTAGAAAAGCTAAACGTACACAAATCCATGGCACCCGAGGGCACTGAGGGGGTTGGCAAATGAAGCCCTGAGCGGACACCCTCAGCTGTGCCCAGACCCAGCCTGGTCGTCACCTCCCAACACACCATCCCTGAACGAAGGCGTTTTCAATGAAAAGTAAAACAAAAGACGCTCTTGTGGGTCTGTCTCCACTGACACCCTCGTCCGAACTACGGTGGCTCATGTCGGCATTCGAACGGGCAAATGAAGCCGGGATTTAAATCTCCCAAGATCTCGGCAGCAGGCTGCACCAAGCCGTGTCATTGACCAGAAGAACATCAGAGCAGCCAGACTGGGTCAGACCCTCCAGCCCAGTGTCTGTCAGCCCACAGCAGCCAGCGCCAGGTGCCCCGGAGGGAGGGAACAGAGCAGGGAAGCATCACGTGACCCCTCCCCTGTCGCCCATTCCCAGCTTCTGACAAACAGGCCGGGGACACCCTCCCTGCCCATCCTGGTTAGCAGCCATTGATGCACCTGTCCTCCATGAATATAGCTACCGCTTTTCTGAACCCTGTTAAAGTCGTGGTCTTCACAACATCCTCAGGCAAGGAGTTCCACAGGTTGACTGTGCGCTGTGTGAAGAAAAACTTCCTTTGGTTTGTTTTAAAACCTGCTGCCTGTTCATTTCGTTTGGTGACCCCTAATTCTTATATTGTGGGAACAACTTTTCCTTATTTACCTTTTCCACACCACTCATGATTTTATAGCCCTCTATCATATCCCCCTTAGTCTCCTCTTTTCTAAACTGAAAAGTCTCCGTCTCTTTAATCTCTCTTCATACGGCAGCCGTTCCAAACCCCTCAGCATTTTTGTTGCCCTGTTCTGAACCTTTTCCAATGCCGATATATCTTATATGAGATGAGACGACCACATCTGTGCGCAGGATTCAAGCTGTGGGCGTCCCGTGGTTTTATACAGAGGCAATAAGCTCTTCTCTGTCTTATTCCCTATCCCTTTGTTAAAGATTCCTACCGTTCTGCGCACTGAGCGGATGCTTTCAGAGAGCTACCAACAATGACTCCAGGGTCTCTCTCTAGAGTAGTTGTAGCCAAATTAGTCCCCATCATGTTGCATGTGTAGTTGGGGTTCTCTTTGCCAACGTGCATTGTCCTTGTGAAGCTCTTCCCAGGCTGTTTCTGTCTGAACTCTCCTGAGCACTTTGGCGTCATCTGCACATTTTGCCAGGGCACGGTTTCTCTCCGCTCTGCTGGGCGTTGGTCCTGGAGAAGGACCCCTGTCCGGTTCCAGGCTGGGGGCAGGCCAGGCCATGCGGAGCCGCGGCACCGCTCGTCCCAGCTCCCGCATGCGCCTTACAAGCTTTGCAGCCGCAGCCCGCTCCCTGGGCCGTTCCCAGTCGGCACCCAGGGTGAGCGCGTCTGTGTACGTCGCAGCCCTGGGGCAGCCAGGGTGACCCACATGCCACATGCCAGGGGTGCTCCCAGCCTCGGCCGGGTGACCCCAACACGCGCCCAGCCCCCCACGCTGTGTCCGGCAGTCTCCAGCCCTCTCCTGGAGCCAGCAGTGAAAGTCCCCTAATGTGTCTTACGGGCCCCATTGCACCCCCGCTCCTTGCCGGCTCCGTCCATGGCTCCCTGCCGGCGTCTGCCACAGCACAGCCAGGGCGCCTGCTCCCTTCGCCTCGGCCAGGCCGCCCGCGGAGAGGAAGACGTCCCTGGCCGAGGCCCCGTCCCTTCCGAGCAGCCTGGCCTGCACTAGTGCCAGATGCACCCCAGGCTGCGTGCCCGGAAGTGGGAGGAGTGACGTGAGACAGACACTCAGACGAAAGTACAGGCAGACCGGTGCGGGCTAAGACCAGAGCCACGAGCTACAGGCTGCCCCTGGTGTCTCCCTGCCGGGTCTGCCATCCCCAGGCCCCCGGCTGACGCGCCGGCTTCTCTCCCAACCTGGCCGCGCTGTCCCAGACTCCCGCCCCGCTGAGTCGTACGCAGTGGGGCTCCCATCCTCCCCCTTCCCCAGTGTGGCAGGAGACGGGCCAAGAGCTGCCTGGGAGGACCTGGGTGGGAGCGGAGCAGGGGGAAGGGCTGCCCGCAGGGGACGAGTCCCCAGGCAGGCGGGGCCAGCGCTGAGGAGCATGGCCGGGGCGCTGGGCTTGGTGGGGGCCTGCACAGGCCAGCTGGTGCCGGCCGGGCTCCTGTCCTTGCTGCGGGAAGGCCTGATGGCAGGGCCTGCCGGCGGCCCCGGGTGGGGCAGGGCGCTGCTGACCCAGCCTGGCTCTCGTTGCAGAGCTTTCTCCTGACGCAGCCGGAGGAGCCGGGGCGCAAGCAGTCGCGGGGCAAGGTCCCGTTCTTCCTTCTGCAGTTCCAGGACACAGAATGGTTCCAGCGGCTCTTCCCCTTCCCTGGTGCCACGGTGAGCCACCCTGGCCAAACACGGCAGCACGGGCCTGGGCGCTGGGCGCCCGCTCGGTTTAACCCGCCTGTGCCCAGGGCTTGCTGTGCGGCCGAGGGCAGGCGAGTGCTCCGCCAGGGGAAGGAGCTCTGAGGTAGTGTGAGCAGGGCCCTGCACTGTGAGGCTAGAGAGCCGCGGAGGGCAGCCTGTGGCCGGCGGCTGCTCAGGGTGGCCCACCAGATGGTTCGTTACCGTCGCCCGTGGCCAGGGCTGCCGGACTCGCTGGTTCCGCCTGGCGGGTTTTTCCTGCCGTGTCACTAAAGCGGCACACGTGGAGCCAGGGCCCATGGCGGGAGGGGCGGGCTGGCTGCACCCAGCACTGAGGGTGAGAGCCGGGCTCCCTGCCTCTGATCCCAGTGCTGCTCTGGGTCAACCTGTACCCGCCCATGCTCTAGGCCCCCAGCACTGTGGGCACGACAAGCTTGTGGCCCCGGGAGATGGAGGGGGCCGCTCGTTCGCCTGGGCTGCCCCGGCTGAGAGCGCCGAGCGAAGTCCCGGGTGTGACCGTGATGTGTGTTTAGAAGCTGTCTGTCCCAGGCCCGTCCATCCTGGTGCCCGAAGTCCTGGCTTGTTCAGCCGGGCAGGAGGTGGCAGTGCCCACGTTGGCACGAGACATGGCGGACGCTCTGACACACCTGCAGCCAGCCCCCTGGCGATCACTACGGCTGCCCCCGGGGTGGGAACCCTCCCTCCCTTCTCCCACCTCTGCTAGGGGCTGCAAGGCCCTTTCCCTTCTCCCCGGAGGTTCGCTCCAGTTCTGCGGGTCGATTCGTTTCGCTGCCTCGTTCCCTGCCAAGGCTGCCCCGGGGCAGGCCTGGCTGGGGCGGGAATCAGGCAGCTGGAGTGGCTGTGGGGGCCTGAGGAGCGGAGGCCTCAGACGGGTCCCTTGCCCCTTGCAGGACTCCCTGCCCAGCCTGAGCCTGGGCGGGTTTGTGCGCCGGATCCTGGAGGCGCTGCTCGCCCTGGACTACCCCGCGCGGACGGACGCCGTTCAAGCCATCCTGACGCTGCACGAGCAGGTCGGGGTGGAGAACGGCCCAGAGGTCTGCAGAACCCTGCTGCACATCCTGAACCAGAGCAACCCTCCCACGCTGGCGGTAAGGCTCCCGGGCCCGGAGGGCCTAGCTCCCCCAGGCGTGCGAGGGCAGCAGTAACGCGTCCCCCCCGGCCGTGCGAGGGCAGCAGTAACGCGTTCCCCCCGGCCGTGCGAGGGCAGCAATAACGCGTTCCCCCCCGGCCGTGCGAGGGCAGCAGTAACGCGTTCCCCCCGGCCGTGCGAGGGCAGCAGTAACGAGTTCCCCCCGGCCGTGCGAGGGCAGCAGTAACGCGTTCCCCCCGGCCGTGCGAGGGCAGCAGTAACGCGTTCCCCCCGGCCGTGCGAGGGCAGCAGTAACGCGTTCCCCCCCGGCCGTGCGAGGGCAGCAGTAACGCGTTCCCCCCCGGCCGTGCGAGGGCAGCAGTAACGCGTTCCCCCCCGGCCGTGCGAGGGCAGCAGTAACGCGTTCCCCCCCGGCCGTGCGAGGGCAGCAGTAACGCGTTCCCCCCGGCCGTGCGAGGGCAGCAGTAACGCG
Organism: Pelodiscus sinensis; assembly: GCF_052426305.1. Lineage (NCBI taxonomy): Eukaryota > Metazoa > Chordata > Testudines > Trionychidae > Pelodiscus > Pelodiscus sinensis. The sequence goes on from NC_143053.1 coordinate 1,856,814, forward strand.
TTCCCCCCCGGCCGTGCGAGGGCAGCAGTAACGCGTTCCCCCCGGCCGTGCGAGGGCAGCAGTAACGCGTTCCCCCGGCCGTGCGAGGGCAGCAGTAACGCGTTCCCCCCGGCCGTGCGAGGGCAGCAGTAACGCGTTCCCCCCGGCCGTGCGAGGGCAGCAGTAACGCGTTCCCCCCGGCCGTGCGAGGGCAGCAGTAACGCGTTCCCCCCGGCCGTGCGAGGGCAGCAGTAACGCGTACCCCCGGCCGTGCGAGGGCAGCAGTAACGCGTTCCCCCCCGGCCGTGCGAGGGCAGCAGTAACGCGTCCCCCCCGGCCGTGCGAGGGCAGCAGTAACGCGTTCCCCCCCGGCCGTGCGAGGGCAGCAGTAACGCGTTCCCCCCGGCCGTGCGAGGGCAGCAGTAACGCGTTCCCCCCCGGCCGTGCGAGGGCAGCAGTAACGCGTTCCCCCCGGCCGTGCGAGGGCAGCAGTAACGCGTACCCCCGGCCGTGCGAGGGCAGCAGTAACGCGTTCCCCCCCGGCCGTGCGAGGGCAGCAGTAACGCGTTCCCCCCGGCCGTGCGAGGGCAGCAGTAACGCGTTCCCCCCGGCCGTGCGAGGGCAGCAGTAACGCGTTCCCCCCGGCCGTGCGAGGGCAGCAGTAACGCGTTCCCCCCGGCCGTGCGAGGGCAGCAGTAACGCGTTCCCCCCGGCCGTGCGAGGGCAGCAGTAACGCGTTCCCCCCCGGCCGTGCGAGGGCAGCAGTAACGCGTTCCCCCCCGGCCGTGCGAGGGCAGCAGTAACGCGTTCCCCCCCGGCCGTGCGAGGGCAGCAGTAACGCGTTCCCCCCCGGCCGTGCGAGGGCAGCAGTAACGCGTTCCCCCGGCCGTGCGAGGGCAGCAGTAACGCGTTCCCCCCGGCCGTGCGAGGGCAGCAGTAACGCGTTCCCCCCGGCCGTGCGAGGGCAGCAGTAACGCGTTCCCCCTGGGCCGTGCGAGGGCAGCAGTAACGCGTTCCCCCTGGGCCGTGCGAGGGCAGCAGTAACGCGTTCCCCCTGGGCCGTGCGAGGGCAGCAGTAACGCGTTCCCCCCGGCCGTGCGAGGGCAGCAGTAACGCGTTCCCCCGGCCGTGCGAGGGCAGCAGTAACGCGTTCCCCCCGGCCGTGCGAGGGCAGCAGTAACGCGTTCCCCCCGGCCGTGCGAGGGCAGCAGTAACGCGTTCCCCCCGGCCGTGCGAGGGCAGCAGTAACGCGTTCCCCCCCGGCCGTGCGAGGGCAGCAGTAACGCGTTCCCCCCCGGCCGTGCGAGGGCAGCAGTAACGCGTTCCCCCCCGGCCGTGCGAGGGCAGCAGTAACGCGTTCCCCCCGGCCGTGCGAGGGCAGCAGTAACGCGTTCCCCCCGGCCGTGCGAGGGCAGCAGTAACGCGTTCCCCCCCGGCCGTGCGAGGGCAGCAGTAACGCGTTCCCCCCCGGCCGTGCGAGGGCAGCAGTAACGCGTTCCCCCCCGGCCGTGCGAGGGCAGCAGTAACGCGTTCCCCCCGGCCGTGCGAGGGCAGCAGTAACGCGTTCCCCCCGGCCGTGCGAGGGCAGCAGTAACGCGTTCCCCCCCGGCCGTGCGAGGGCAGCAGTAACGCGTTCCCCCCCGGCCGTGCGAGGGCAGCAGTAACGCGTTCCCCCCCGGCCGTGCGAGGGCAGCAGTAACGCGTTCCCCCCCGGCCGTGCGAGGGCAGCAGTAACGCGTTCCCCACCCGGCCGTGCGAGGGCAGCAGTAACGCGTTCCCCCGGCCGTGCGAGGGCAGCAGTAACGCGTTCCCCCCGGCCGTGCGAGGGCAGCAGTAACGCGTTCCCCCCGGCCGTGCGAGGGCAGCAGTAACGCGTTCCCCCCCGGCCGTGCGAGGGCAGCAGTAACGCGTTCCCCACCCGGCCGTGCGAGGGCAGCAGTAACGCGTTCCCCCGGCCGTGCGAGGGCAGCAGTAACGCGTTCCCCCCCGCCGTGCGAGGGCAGCAGTAACGCGTTCCCCCCGGCCGTGCGAGGGCAGCAGTAACGCGTTCCCCCCCGCCGTGCGAGGGCAGCAGTAACGCGTTCCCCCCCGGCCGTGCGAGGGCAGCAGTAACGCGTTCCCCCCCGGCCGTGCGAGGGCAGCAGTAACGCGTTCCCCCCGGCCGTGCGAGGGCAGCAGTAACGCGTTCCCCCCGGCCGTGCGAGGGCAGCAGTAACGCGTTCCCCCCGGCCGTGCGAGGGCAGCAGTAACGCGTTCCCCCCGGCCGTGCGAGGGCAGCAGTAACGCGTTCCCCCCCGGCCGTGCGAGGGCAGCAGTAACGCGTTCCCCCCCGGCCGTGCGAGGGCAGCAGTAACGCGTTCCCCCCCGTCCGTGCGAGGGCAGCAGTAACGCGTTCCCCCCCGTCCGTGCGAGGGCAGCAGTAACGCGTTCCCCCCCGGCCTCTCTCCTCCCGGCCGTGCGAGGGCAGCAGTAACCCTTCTCCCCCGGCCTCTCTCCTCCCGGCCGTGCGAGGGCAGCAGTAATCCTTACCCCCTGGCCTCTCTCCCCCTGGCCGTGCGAGGGCAGCAGTAACCCTTCCCCCCCAGCCTCTCTCCTCCCAGCCATGCGAGAGCAGCAGTAACGTGTTCCCCCCCGGCCGTGCGAGGGCAGCAGTAACGTGTTCCCCCCCAGCCGTGCGAGGGCAGCAGTAACCCTTCCCTCCTGGCCTCTCTCCCCCTGGCCGTGCGAGGGCAGCAGTAACACGTTCCCTCCCAGCCGTGCAAGGGCAGCAGTAACGCATTCCCCCCCGGCCGTGCGAGGGCAGCAGTAACCCTTCCCCCCCGGCCTCTCTCCTCCCGGCCGTGCGAGGGCAGCAGTAACCCTTCCCCCCCGGCCTCTCTCCTCCCGGCCGTGCGAGTGCAGCAGTAACCCTTCCCCCCCGGCCTCTCTCCTCCCGGCCGTGCGAGGGCAGCAGTAACCCTTCCCCCCCGGCCTCTCTCCTCCTGGCCGTGCGAGGGCAGCAGTAACCCTTCCCCCCCCGGCCTCTCTCCTCCTGGCCGTGCGAGGGCAGCAGTAACCCTTCCCCCCCAGCCTCTCTCCTCCTGGCCGTGCGAGGGCAGCAGTAACCCTTCCCCCCCGGCCTCTCTCCTCCTGGCCGTGCGAGGGCAGCAGTAACCCTTCCCCCCCAGCCTCTCTCCTCCTGGCCGTGCGAGGGCAGCAGTAACCCTTCCCCCCTGGCCTCTCTCCCCCCGGCCAGGCGAGGGCAGCAAGGGGGAAGGGCGCGTCCAAATGACCCCGCAGAGGGAACGCAGACCCCCCTTTGTACAGCCCAGCACACGCTGGGGAAGCTGCAGCGCGGAGCCGGGATCTGGGGCAGGCCCAGCCTGCTGAGGGGCACCGTGCGCTGCTGGGATGGGGCGTGGCCATGGCTTGTGCACGGCTGTGTCTATAGACCTGTTGCCCTCTGCTCGCTGTGCTGCCGTGGCTGGGGCACAGCAGTCCGGGTGCTGCCGCTCCCTGCCTCCCTGCCGTGGGCCTTTAGAGAGGGCCGGTCTCGGCCACCCTGGCTCACTCGTCTGCACAGGCAGGAGGCTGCCCCGGGTGCCCTGCCCTCAGCAGCCAGCATCTTGCCCTGCGTTTTGCCCGTCCCAGCCGAGCCCAGGGCATCCCCAGGAAGCTGCTTCCCCCAGCACGGGGGCAGGCCAATGCCCCTCTCTCTCCTTGCAGGAGAGGACTCAGAGGAGGTTTGTGCTGACGTCCCTGAACGCTCTCCTGGCCTTCGGCAGAGACAGCCAGGAGCTGGTGCTGGAGCTGATGGCGTATTTCCTGTACAGTCCCGCCTCCAGCCGGTGAGTGCCGGGCCACGGGCCACGGGCATGGAGGGTGGGATGTGGACCTGCACGCTCCTGGACTCCAGGCCTGGGGGCACTGGCTGCCGGGGACACAGGGCCTCGCCCCACGGCTGCGATCGGTGCGCTGTGCTCAGAGGCTGTCCCAGGCTGGTACCAGCCCATCCCCTTCGCACCTGCTCCCCCAGCCAAAGGGCTGGGCCAGAGACCCCGCAGGCTGCAGAGAGCACAGCAAAGACAAAGCAAATCATATAGACCCCATCGTAGCTAGTGCAGCTCGTATAGGCCCCGTCGTAGCTAGTGCAGCTCGTATAGGCCCCGTCGTAGCTAGTGCGGCCCCTATAGACCCCGTCGTAGCTAGTGCGGCCCCTATTGACCCCGTCGTAGCTAGTGCGGCCCCTATAGACCCCGTCGTAGCTAGTGCGGCCCCTATTGACCCCGTCGTAGCTAGTGCGGCCCCTATAGACTCCGTCGTAGCTAGTGCGGCCCCTATAGACCCCATCGTAGCTAGTGCGGCTCGTACAGACCCCGTCGTACGACTACACGCGACACGAACTAGATAGTTCGGAATATGAAGCCTAGTCCAAACTATCTAGTTCGTGCCGTGTGTAGCCGCGGGCAAGGAGTCCACACTAGCGGACATTTAAAAATGGCGGCGCCCGGCAACATGCAAATGAAGCCCGGGAAATTCAAATCCCAGGCTTCATTTGCAAGTTTGTATGACTACATTAACCACCCTAGTTCGAACTAGGGGGGTAGTGTAGACAGACCCTCCTTTAGCATCCACCATCTGAAGGTTTATTACTAAAAGAAAGAAAAGCAGGAGAGTCAGGTTGTTAAGGCTAGTACATTACATGCATCGAATCTCCCAGTTCTCAATACAGGCTCTCAGCAGAGATGTGACAGCTGCTATCTTATAAGTCTCTGGTGCACATCCTGTGTCAGGATGGGTCCACGGCTCTTTCCGGCTCGTTGTTCCCTGCAAGGCTGCATCTGGGATCAGGAGCAAAACTGAAGACAAGATGGAGGGTGCCACATGGTGCTTATGTACCTCCCCTGGCATCTTCCAAGCTGTAGCAGGTCCCATGGCCAGTGGCCTGTCCTTGTGTCCCAAGCCAGTGATCATTCTTCTGGCTGGTCTGCCGTCATCCAGATTCATTCCCCGGGTGTGTCTTTGGCACCTAGAGATCTATTGTCCCTGGAGCCTCACTCATCACATAGTCATTGAGCAAACATTCCCGGCCCATGGCTCCGCCTCACACAGAGGATTTTCCAGCATCCACACAGAGTCCATATTTCTAACTCCACACCCAGACATTATACAAACACATGAAGAGCGTGTACAGAATCAGTAGAACAACAGCTTTCCTGTGACACCTCACATGGCCCCCCCTTTGTATGGACTTTCGGGGCACCCCCCCATGGGTGCAGCTGTGATCTGGCTGCTCCCCTTAAAATCCAGTAACGTGACATGCTGCCCCTATAGACCCCCTCGTAACTAACGCTGCCCCTATAGATCCCATTGTAGCTAGCGCTGCCCGTACACATTCCATCGTGCTGACTCCAGCCCCGGGGAACTCTGCCCTTGCGGGACAGGGCAGGCCCAGGTGTCTGAGCCAGGTCCCCTCTCTCTCCTCTGCTCCCCCACTGCTGCTGTGCACAGTCTGTTCTGGGCCCGGCAGCGGGGCCAGTGAGCCTGAGGGACCAGAGCAGGCGCCCGAGTGGGACTTGGGGCCAATGGCTGAGCAGGATCCAGGGCCAGCAGCAGAGCCCCTGGGTATCAGCAGGTCGGCAGCCAGGACCCCTGGGTGGCAGGGGCATGTGGCCAGGATGTCCAAAACCTGGGGGTGCCAGCACCGTGCCCCCCACTTCCTGAGCCTCAGAGATGGGGCAGGGCGGGACGCCCGGAGCAGGCACTAGCTGCCGGAGCTGGGCCCACAGACATGATGGCTGCAGGCAGCAGCAGAACACTTGCACCCCCTCCTGTGGCGGGCGACAGCCACCCCGCTATGTCCCAGGCACAGGCTGTGTCGGCCAGGTGGGGGGTACTGCCAGCCCCGGGGCGTCCGGCTGGTGCTGCCAGCAGCTCACGCCCACGCCCTTGGCCGGCCCTCAGATCCGTGTCCGCTGTCAGCCATTCGCAGCCCCCCGGCCTGATTTCACCCTTGCGCCCAGGGGCTCCGTGAGGGCTCTGTTCGCCGAGCTGGGCCTGGAGGATCCGCACAGCTATTTCTACAAGGAGATGGACTCCTGGGAGCAGGCCAGGGACCGGCCTGGCACCAAGGCGGCGCTGAGGCAAACCTGCGCGCAGTGGCTGGCAGGAGTCATGCAGGATTTCCAGGTGCCGCCTCTCTCCCGCGCAGTCCCGCACCCACGCCTCTGGCCCAGCGGGACAGCCCAGTGCGGGGAGAGCTCTGGCCCCGGCCTGGCGGGACAGCCCAGCGTGGGGAGAGCTCTGGCCCCGGCCCGGCGGGACAGCCCAGTGCGGGGAGAGCTCTGGCCCCGGCCCGGCGGGACAGCCCAGCGTGGGGAGAGCTCTGGCCCCGGCCCGGCGGGACAGCCCAGCGCGGGGAGAGCTCTGGCCCCGGCCCGGCGGGACAGCCCAGCGTGGGGAGAGCTCTGGCCCCGGCCCGGCGGGACAGCCCAGCGCGGGGAGAGCTCTGGCCCCGGCCCGGCGGGACAGCCCAGTGCGGGGAGAGCTCTGGCCCCGGCCCGGCGGGACAGCCCAGCGCGGGGAGAGCTCTGGCCCCGGCCCGGCGGGACAGCCCAGCGTGGGGAGAGCTCTGGCCCCGGCCCGGCGGGACAGCCCAGTGCGGGGAGAGCTCTGGCCCCGGCTCGGCGGGACAGCCCAGCGTGGGGAGAGCTCTGGCCCCGGCCCGGCGGGACAGCCCAGCGCAGGAGAGCTCTGGCCCCGGCCCGGCAGGACAGCCCAGTGTGGGGAGAGCTCTGGCCCCTGCCCGGCAGGACAGCCCAGCGCAGGAGAGCTCTGGCCCCGGCCTGGGCCCCACAGCTGCGGTGGCTTGGCAGCAGGATGCAGACTGGAGGTGGGGAACCGCTGGCCCACGATACATCTCAGGCCCAGGACAAGCCCCACCAGCTCCCTTCCCCAGGCCGTGGCAACCTGCGCTGAGCGGTGCCGGTGTAACTGCTGCCGGGCGGACTCGAACCTGCGTCCCTGGGGCTTATTGTAGGTGCCGCTCCACTACAGTGTGAGCTAAAAGCCCGCTGGCTCCCAGCTCCGGCTGCCGAGCTCCCTTGTTCTTATCTCGCTGTCCGTGGTCTGGGTGCCACGGCATGGGACAGGGACCCACGCTGGGTGGGTGGGTTACACCAGTGCTGAAGAGAGGGGCGTGGCCTGCCCCCCTCCCCCCCCCGCTGACAGGGTGGGCAAGCCCACGCCCACAGCAAGTGCCCAGGCACCTGGGGCTCGGATACCGTGGAGGCGGGGCACCAGCTGTATGCCATGGGGCATCTGCAGGGTGGGCCTCCTCCTGCTCTGAGGCTTGCTCCTGGCGAGGGGCGCAGCCCTATGGAGTGGCTGTGACACCTCACCCCAGTGGCGGCTCCGGGCCCACGTCTCCCCGCTCAGCGTGTCACTGGGCTGGCTTAATCCCCCTCCCCTTGTGCAGGCTAAGGGAGCCGCAGGGAGGAACAACGGCTTTCCGCTCGCTGCCAGCCCGGAGCCAATAGACGCCATCAACCATTTCTGTAAGATGCAAATGCAGAGGGACTTGGAGGCTCTGAGACAGCCACAGGCGGCTGGCGCGCAGGAGACCAAGAACACGGTGCTGGCCTGGCCTTCCGTCAGGAGGTGAGCCGCTCTGCGCGGGCTAGGAACAGCGCCAGCTGCCTGGTCACAGCGGCGGGGCCCTGAGTGGGCAAAGGGCTCTGCCAATCAGTTCTTACAAACCCTGGAGGCCAGGGGTGGGCCATAATTTGTGAAGGAGTCCCGGGCAGCCTGGAAGGGGCGGGGCCTCGGGCAAAAGGGGTGGGGCCAGGAGACTTCCCCTGCTCCCGCGCCCACAGACCCTGATTGGCATGAAGTCTATGCCCCCCAGCACCTAGAGAGAAATGCCAGCTGAACAGCCGGTGGTTCCCTCTGGTGCCATGCGCCCCTGGCAACAGGAAGAGACTTTGCCCGCTCCTCCCACCCCCAGGCCAATCAGGGTCTGTGGGCGGGGCAGCACAGGAAGTCTGCCCACAAGGGAACAGAGAACAGCCAGCTGTTTTGAACAGCCAGCAGTTCCCTCTGGTGCCACGTGCCCCTTGTGGGGGGAGGACACTTCATATGCTCCCCTGTCCCCGGGTCTCGATTGCCTTGGGGGTGGGGGCGCAGCAGGCATCTGCAGGCTGGATCAACCGGCTTGGCGGGCCAGATCCAGCCCGGCGGGCCGGATCCAGCCCACAGAGGCCCCTTTGCCCACTCCTGCGGTAGGCAAAGCAAGTCCCCAGTGCTCCGAAGGGCCGGGGGGAGGTGGAGTCTGACGGCCTTGCCCGGTGTCACTCTTACCTCTGTCGTACCCAGAACAGCGGTAGAAAGAGACACGGGGCCAGGCTCAGAGAGCTCACAGGCTGGACTTGATTTCTGAGTCCCAGCCTGCTGAGATATGGGAACCGCTAAGTAGGCCACCCTAACCCGTCCCTGTGCCCCGTAGGGATGAGTGCGATAACCAGCCGTGATCATTGCTGTAAAGCACGTCTGCAGCCCTAGGGTACGACCCCCGCAGCCGGCTCATGCCCTGCGGGGGCAGGGCTATGAAATCGCAGCAGAGATGCTTGGGCTCTGGCCCTGCCCCAGCCCACCCCGGACACGCACCCTGGTTTTACAGCCCTGCAGTGAAATGGGGCCAAAGGTCTCCGTGTCTCTGACCACACAAACCCGCGAGCAGGCAGGGAAATGGCAAGGGAGCCGTTCCAAAGCAAAGCAAGGAAACTCCTCCCCCCCCGTGGGACCAGCCCGTGGGTCTCCCTGACACAGAAAGGGGAGGGGGCAGGGACCCGGCCGCTCAGCCTGTCCGGAGCTGTTCTCGTGAACAATGGCAGACTCTGGAGCACTCCGTCCCCACACCACGTACGTCGGTCACAGGGTAACAGTGGGTCACGTGACACTGTAGGAGTCTCTGGGTTGCGCGCCGGCTGCTCCTGCATTGCACGCCACTTGAGAAACCTACAGTGAGCGCTCACGCAGAGCAGCTCTATGGGGTGGGGTGTCCTACACCCGCCCGGAGCAGGCTCACGCTAGCAGGTGCCCCTTCACACCCCTCCCACGCGTAAGAAGTCTCCAGCACGGCAGAGCGCTGGGACTAACCACTGCTTCTGTGCCAGGAGCCAGGCCATCCTGCGGCTAGGAGAGACCAATACTCTGGCCCGAAAGAGACCGTCCCAACGTAAGTAGCGGCTCTCGCCGTCTTCCCTTCGCTCCTGCACCGCCTGCGGGAGATGGATTTTCATAGGCAGCCCTCTTTCCTGCAGTGCCACCTTCTCCCTCGCTTTCTCTGCCCCTCCCCTCCATGGAGCCTGTCTCCTGTGTTAATAGCCACCCGAAAAACGCTTCCCCAGGGAGGAGCAGGGATCTGGATTTACTCTTGTAGACCTGCGGTCCGGGCAGTCCAAAGACACAGGGAGACGCGATTCTTTCCCCAGCAAGCTGGAAATGCAGCTGAAAGCCATACACAAGTGCAACAAACCAACCAGCCCCTGGGTATGGGCGGGGAGCTGAAGGGTTCCAGTTGCAATAACAATTCCACGAGTTTTCCGTGGACTGCCCGGGTCCCAGCTGGATCTATGGCCGGTTTTTAAAAGGACAAATAAATACACAAACAAGCAGGCGTTGGAAGTTCCCCACTGCCCAAGTGACCCTGGAGCCCTGAGCAGAGGGTACAAAACAACTCAAGATGTTGTCAGGGACCCAGGGTCACGAGGCCCAGGGCCAGGCACGCCCACCAGGCACGCTGGTGACTTGCGACGGCTGCTGACCTCTGACAGGGGCTCCCACCCAGGGATCGGCTGGTTGGACACCGGGGGTCTCGCGTGATCCCCAGCTTCTCTTTAACCCAAGGATAGGAATGGGGGTCCATGCAACTGGGCTCCCCTGCTTAGGGCTGCTTCCTCCGCGCTCCTGTGGATCTCCTGGGGCCCTGCCCCATCTGATTCCTGGTTTGCCCTCTGGCTTGGCTCAGCCTTTGATCTCCTGGGGCCCTGCTCCATCTGCCTCCGGACATGTGACTCTCAGTTGTGCCTTGTTTGCCTCCAGCTCTGACCTCCTGGGGTCTGACGTGGCCTGACTCCTGCTCTAACCACTAGGTCAGACCTCCCACACCCCAGCCGTGAGAGCCAGCTGGCTGGAGGCCTTTAAAAGCCTCCCCAGTTGAGATGGAAGGAGAGGGAGAGGTTGTCAGTAACCCAGAACAGCTCTAGAACAGAAGAGTGGGGTGGAGTCCCAGGAGGAGGGGCCAGGCCGGGCTTCCTAGCCCAGAAACCAGCTGCAAGGCCAATGCAATGGAGAGGCAGCAGGCTGGAAAGGAGCAGAACGAAGGCCAGTGCACAGCCAGCCTGCGGAGCTCACTGCCGGCAAGTCTGTGAAGGCCAAAAGTATAGTTGGGTCCAGCTAAGACTTAGCTAGGTACAGGTGGTCAGGTCCACTGCTGGCTGCTAGCCGAGACGGGCAGGGACACAGCCCCGTCCTCAGGAGCTACGTCTATACTGCAGGGTTTTGCGCAAGAAGTCTTTTCATAGAACCATAAAGCTGGAAGAGACCTCAGGAGTCAAGTGCAGCCCCCTGCTCTAGGCAGGGCCAATCCCAACTAAATCAACCCGGCCAGGGCTTTGTCAAGCCGAGACTTAAACACCCCTAGGGATGGAGACTCCACTACTTCCCTAGGGAACCCAGCCCAGTGCTTCACCACCCGCCTAGGGAAATAGTTTTTCCTAATATCCAACCTGGACCTCTCCCACCACAACTTGAGACCATTGTTCCTTGTTCTGCCACCTGTCACCACTGAGAACAGCCTCTCTCCATCCTCTTTGGAACCTCCCCTCAGGAAGTTGAAGGCTGCTATCAAATCCCCCCTCACTCTTCGCTTCTGCAGACTAAACAGACCCAAGTCCCTCAGCCTCTCCTCATAGGTCATGTGCTCCAGCCCCCTAATCATTTTGGTTGCCCTCCGCTGGACCCTCTCCAATGCGTCCACATCCTTTTTGTAGTGGGGGGCCCAGAACTGGACACAATACTCCAGATGTGGCCTCACCAGAGCCGAATAAAGGGGAATAATGACATCTCTGGATCTGCTGGCAATGCTCCTCTTAATGCACCCCAATATGCCATTAGCCTTCTTGGCTACAAGGGCACAGTTGACTCATCTCCAGCTTCTCATCCACTGTAACCCCCAGGTCCTTTTCTGCAGAACTACTACTTAGCTGGTTGGTCCCCAGCCTGTAACTATGCTTGGGATTCTTCCGTCCCAAGTGCAGGACTCTGCACTTGTCCTTGTTGAACCTCATCAGATTTCTTGTGGCCCAATCCTCCAATTTGTCTAAGTCACTCTGGACCCTATCTCTGCCCTCAAGCATATCTACCTCTCCCCCCAGCTTAGTGTCATCCGCAAACTTGCTGAGGGTGCAATCCATCCCCTCAGCCAGGTCATTAATAAAGATATTGAACAAAACCGGTCCTAGAACCGAACCTTGGGGCACTCCACTAGAAACCGACCGCCATCCTGACATCGAGCCATTGGTCACTACCCGCTGGGCCCGGCCTTCTAGCCTCTTTCTATCCATCTTACCGTCCATTTATCCAATCCGCATTCCCTTAACTTGGTGGCAAGAATATTGTGGGAGACCGTATCAAAAGCCTTGCTTTTGCAAAAGTGTTCTTGCACAAAACCTTCTTGTGCAAAAGTGCATCCACATCTCAAGAGAGCGTCCATGCTGCACAGATGCTCTTGCGCAAGAAAGCTCTGAAGGCCATTCACAGAATAGCCATCAGAGCACCTGTGCTTTCTCTGATGGGCTCTTTTTGAGCAAGAAACCCCTGTGAAGCATCCACACCTGCCTTTTTGCGCAATAGCTGTAGCGCAAAAAGGAGCTATGCCTCGTAGAAGGAGGATTACCTACACCGGAAAAGCCCTCTGTTCTGCCATTTTACTTGTGCAAAAGCGCATTTGAGGTGTGGATGCTCCGCAGGATTTTGTGCAAAAACAGCCATTTTTGTGCAAAAACCTCGCAATAGAGACATAGCCTGGGTGTTGTGAAACCTCCGACTGACAGAAGCTGTGACTAGATGAACTTGCCCTGTGGTGTGAACACCTGGCACTGCCTACTGTCAGAAGCCGGGTTACTGGACCAGGTGGACCACTGGTCTGACCCAGCATGGCCATTTTTATGTTGTGTGCCCTGCGTTAGCCGGTCATTTCTGGGGGCAGGGGTTGTGGGCAGTCCCAGTAGGTGCTCAACTGGCAATTTTAGGTGTATAGGAATATATGACAGTTGGTACCCAACTGCCACGTACGTTGGCCACCGGTAGGAGCACACACAAAGGAAAGAACTAGTCCCGACTACTCTGCACGTCTGTGCTCTTCTTTTTCAATATATTTTTGTTTCTCTCCTTTCAACACAGGGTTCTACCTCCCGCGCATCTTCCCACTCCCTCTGTTGAAGGGATTTGTGCATGCTATTAAATTGCCATTGCCACGGATCAACGTGAACCCATTCCCACCCGATCCTGACGTGCCAGCTGCGCAAACCATGTTCATCTCCATGGACCAGAAAGTCCGGAAATACTTCATCCCAAAGCTCTCCCTTGCAGACAGCTACCCCTGAAGACATGGCTGCCCTGGATGGCCCTGCATTGGCCTGACTCCTAGACTTGATCATTAGCAGAGGCCATTGAGTGCAGACTATAAACAGGCTCTTCTGGCTCTGTCTATAAGGAACTAAAGAAACAAGGTGCGGTGACGATGGGAGGCCCAGCTAAGAGCTGAACACCCACAGCTGGATGGAGCAAGCTCCACAACACAAAACGTGCGGGGGAAATAATAAATGTAGACTCAGGATTGTTCTATTCAGTAGCTGCATTGCGTCTCCCCTTCCCTTCTCTTGCGGCTGTGATGAAAAGTCATTGATTGAACATGGCTTTGTACCACACCCACGGAAGGGACCACGGCAACCTGTCGGAAAGGACTCTGCTCCCTCTCGGGCTTCCGCCTGCAGGAAGAGGAGGCGCAGGGCGGGTGGAGCGCCCTCATGCATAGGGAGGCAGGAGTGAGGATGCACACATACCCTGGCCAGCGGGAGAGCAGAGCCCATGGTGCAGGCTCCTTGAGGCCGTAGGCTTGGCAGCATTCCTCCCTGGTGCAACTCCATTGCAATCACTGGAGGTGGCGCGACTGGCCTGTCAGCCCTGACCTCAGCTTTTTTCTCAGGGTCAGATCCCTGGAAGGATCCCGTTGGGCGCCCGAACTCGTCAGTGCCCATGGAGCAGCACTAGTGGCAGAGCAGCTCAGCACGGCTGCAGGCCGGTGGGCTCCCGGGGTCCCTGGAGGCAGCACTAGTGGGCTCTCGGGGTCCCTGGAGGCAGCCTTTGCTCGGGGAAGCGGCTGGTCTCAGAGAGGGCATTCCGGTTCCCTAGAGGGTCTCTGCGAGGGACAAGGGGGCCCGGGGCACAGGCCTCGCCCCTCTGAAAACGGCCCTGGGCTGGGGCCACGCGTGGACACGCAGCGAGCCCGCTCCCCACGCAGGGTCCGCAGGACGCGGATGCCCAGAAGAAAGCAAGAGCCGCGCTGACTGCAACAGCCCGCTCGCCCCCCCCGCCGCAAGGAGCCCGGCTCCCGGACCCCCCCTCTCCCGCCCCTGGGGGCTGCACGCGGCTCAGCAGGCGCGAGGGCGACGAGCCCCGCGAGGAACAGCCGCTACCGGCCGGGGGCGGGGCCGCGGGGGGCGCGTGCCCGGGGCGGGGTTGGGGGGCGGGGCCGCGGGGGGCGCGTGCCCGGGGCGGGGAGGAGGGGGCGGGGCCGCGGGGGCGCGCTCCCGCCGTCGCCTTTCGGTTTCGATTCCCGCTCTGCCGCCCAAACCCGCCGCAGCCAATCGCCGCGCGCCACGTGGGCGGGAGAGGCCGGTGCGTGCGGATTGGCGGGCTGCCCCGGTCACGTGGCGCGCGGGCCGCGAGCGAGGCCGGGCGAGAGGCGAGGCCAGGCGGCCGGAGCGCGGGAGGCGGTGAGGTGCCCGTGGGGGGTGTCGCTGGGGGGCGGGGCGCGCGCCCGTGGGGGGGGGGCGGGGGGGGGGGGTGTCGCCTGGGGGGCGGGGCGCGCGCCCGTGGGGGTGTCGCTGGGGGGCGGGGCGTGTCACTGTCTGGGCTGGGGGGCGCTGTGCTGGCGGGGGGGGGTAACTTGCCTCACGCCCGGCCCCGCTGTAGGAGCCTGGCTAGAGAGCGGCTTGGAGGGAGATTAACGGGAGCGGGTTCAAACCAATAACAGAAAGTTCTTCACACAGCGTGTTGTCAACCTGTGGAACTCCTCGCCGGAGGAGGCTGTGAAGGCTAGGACTATAACAGAGTTTAAAGAGAAGCTAGATAATTTCCTGGAGGTTAGGTCCATAAAAGGCTATTAGCCAGGGGATAAAATGGTGTTCTTGGCCTCTGTCTGTCAGAGGCTGGAGAGGGATGGCAGGAGACAAATCGCTTGATCATTGTCTTCGGTCCACCCTCTCTGGGGCACCTGGTGCTGGCCACTGTCGGCAGACAGGATACTGGGCGAGATGGACCTTTGGTCTGACCCAGTACGGCCGTTCTTATGTTCTTATGGGATTTACTTGTTCCCACACCACAAGAGACACTGGTAGGTAGCAGGTTTAAAACAAAGGGTGACCCTTTCTAGTCCAGCTCCTCGGTACCTGACTGGTGCCAAACCATAGGAGGTCAATATTGTCTAGCAGCAGGGCCAACCCCTTCACTGCTTACTGATTTCTTAGGGATCAATTAGAGCTACATAGGAACACAGAACACTGAGAGCCAGGACTCTCAGCTGTAAGCAAACTTTCTGGGGCAGAGGGAAACGTAGCCACACCCATGATTAGTGGACGTCCAGATAACTAATATCATGCTGGATCACAGATATTGCTGGACTAGAGAAGTTCAACGTGTATTTCTTCACGCAGCGCACAGCCAAGGACTCCTTGCCAAACCAAAGCATGTTGTGAAGCTTAGGACTTTAACAGGGTTCAAGAAAAAGCTAGATAAATTCATGGTAGAGATAAGGTCCAGAGTGACTTAGACAAATTGGAGGATTGGGCCACAAGAAATCTGAGGAGGTTCAACAAGGACAAGTGCAGAGTCCTGCACTTGGGACGGAAGAATCCCAAGCATTGTTACAGGCTGGGGACCAACCAGCTAAGTAGTAGTTCTGCAGAAAAGGACCTGGGGGTTACAGTGGATGAGAAGCTGGATGTGAGTCAAGAGTGTGCCCTTGTAGCCAAGAAGGCTAATGGAATATTAGGTTGCATTAGGAGGAGCATTGCCAGCAGATCCAGACAAGTGATTATTCCCCTTTATTCGGCTTTGGTGAGGCCACATCTGGAGTATTGTGTCCAGTTCTGTCCCCCTCTCCCCACTACAGGAAGGATGCGGACGCATTGGAGAGGGTCCAGCGGAGGGCAACCAAAATGATGAGGGGGCTGGAGCATATGACTTATGAGGAGAGGCTGAGGGACTTGGGTCTGTTTAGTCTGCAGAAGCGAAGAGTGAGGGGGGGATTTGATAGCAGCCTGCAACTTCCTGAAGGGAGGTTCCAGAGAGGATGGAGAGAGGCTGTTCTCAGTAGTGACAGATCAATGGTCTCAAGTTGTGGTGGGAGAGGTCCAGGTTGGATATTAGGAAAAACTATTTCCCTAGGAGGGTAGTGAGGCACTGGAATGGGTTACCTAGGGAAGTGGTGGAATCTCCATCCCTGTAGGTTTTTAAGTCTCGGCTTGACAAAGCCCTGGCCGGGTTGATTTAGTTGGGATTGGTCCTGCCTAGAGCAGGGGCCTGGACTTGACGACTCCTGAGGTCTCTTCCAGCTCTGTGGTTCTATGATTCTATGGTGGTTAGGTCCGTCAATGGCTATTAGCGAGGGTGGGTAGATATGGTGTCCTTAGCCTCTGTTTGTCAGAATCTGGGAATGGGTAACAGGGAATGAATTACCCGTTCTGTACATTCCCTCTGGGGCACCTGTCATTGGCCACTGTCACAAGACAGGATACTGGACTAGACAGACAGTTGGTCTAACTTGGTATGGCCGTTCTTATATCCCTCTGGCAACTGCAGTAGTTACTTGCTTGGAAAATGAACGGAAACTTAAACTATATTAAACTTTTTCTGATGTGATTTTTAAGAGAATCATTAGACTGGGAACCATTTTCCTATTTGGAGCATAGGGTCATAATTCAAAATGATCTGGACAAACTGGAGCAGTGGTCTGAGATAAATAGGATGAAGTTTAATAATGACAAGGTGCTCCACTTAGGAAGGACCAATCCGTTTCACACATACAGAATGGGAAGTGACTGTCTAGGAAGGAGCCCTGCAGAAAGGGATAAGAACGGCCACGCTGGGTCAGACCAAAGGTCCATCTAGCCCAGTATCCTGTCTGCTGACAGTGGTCAGTACCAAATGCCCCAGAGGGAGGGAACACAACAGTTAATCCTTATGTCATGCCAAACTAATCTGATAGCTTTCTTTGATAAGATAACGAGCCTTGTGGATAAGGGAGAAGCGGTGGATGTCATATACCTAGACTTTAGTAAGGCATTTGATACGGTCTCGCATGATATTCTTATTGATAAACTAGGCAAATATAACTTAGGGCCACGATAAGGTGGGTGCATAATTGGCTGGATAACCGTAGTCAGAGAGTTGTTGTTAATGGTTCTAAATCCTGCTGGAAAGGGATAACAAGTGGAGTTCCTCAAGGGTCTGTTCTGGGACCCGTACTGTTCAATATCTTCATCAATGATGTAGATATTGGGATAGAGAGTACGCTTATTAAGTTTGCGGATGATACCAAACTGGGTGGGGTTGCAACTTCTTTGGAGGATAGGGACATAATTCAAAATGACCTTAGCAAGTTAGAGAAATAGTCAGAGGTAAACAGGATGAGGTTTAATAAAGAGAAATGCAAAGTGCTCCACTTAGGAAGGAACAATCAGTTCCATACATACAAGATGGGAAGCGACTGTCTAGGAAGGAGCATGGCAGAAAGGGATCTAGGGGTCATAGTGGACCACAAGTTGAATATGAGTCAACAGTGTGATGCTGTTGCCAAAAAAGCAAATATGATTCTAGGTTGTATCAACAGGTGTGTTGTAAGCAAAACTCGTGAAGTCATTCTGCCGCTCTACTCTGCACTAGTTAGGCCTCAGCTGGAGTACTGTGTCCAGTTCTGGGCGCCACATTTTAAGAAAGACGTGGAGAAATTGGAGAAGGTCCAGAGAAGAGCAACAAAAATGATTAAAGGTCTAGAAAACATGAGCTATGAGGGAAGACTGAAGGAACTGGGCTTGTTTTATTTAGAAAAGAGAAGAGTAACAGGGGACATGATAGTGGTTTTCAAGTATTTAAAAGGGTGTCCGGGAGGAGGGGGAAAAATTGTTCTCCTTGGCCTCTGAGGATAGGACAAGCAGGAATGGGCTTAACTTGCAGCAAGGGAGGTTTAGGGTGGACATTAGGAGAAACTTCCTGCCTGTCTGGGTGGGTAAACACTGGAATAAATTGCCTAGGGGCGTTGTGGAATCTCCATCTCTGGAGATACGTAAGAGCAGGATAGACAGACACCTGTCAGGGTTGACATAGTCCAGTGTTTCTTAAACCGTGTTCCGCGGCACACCGGTGTGCTGCAAGGCATTCGGAGGAGTGCCGCAGAGAACAACAGCATTCAAAATGGCCACCCTAAAAGGGGCAAGCAACCTTTTGTTTTTTGTGCTCAATAAAAAATCCTCGGTGTTCCCTATTAAAAAAAAATGATTGTTTGGTGTTCCTCAGTCTTAGAAAGTTTAAGAAACACTGACGCAGATGGTGCTTGGTCCTGCCGGTAAGGGAAGGGGACTGGATTTGATAGTCTCTCAAGGTCCCTTCCAGTATTCTGTGATTCTATTTTATTTAACATTTATTTATTCCTTTATTAAATAGAAATACAATATGTTTTTAAAACAGGGTATGTAAATTCTTTTGTGTTGGACCTAAGATAGCCAATAAGTGTTAGAGATTAGGAAGGAATTTTCTCTCGCCCCTTTGTTTGTCTTGGGTATAGAGTGTGTCATATTCCTGTGGGTTTAGACTCACTGCCTGTTCGTATGAGCTCTGATGATTTGGGACACAGGGCACTGCTCTTATAATGTAATGCAGTGTTTCCCAATTGGTGGAACCCCAGGGTTCCGTGAAGCAAACGTTAGGGTTCCGTGAGAACGCGGCATCGCCCCGCCCCCTCTTAAAGAGAGAGAATATTTTGCAGGTTTTTTTGCTCAACCAATTCTGGCAGGGTGTTTTTTTGTTTGTTTGTTTTTGTTTTTGTTTTTTTTGGCTTGCCAAATTTTACCCTGGGAACCCTAGGGGGGTTCCTTGAAATTATTTTAAGCTGAAAAGGGTTCCATGGCCAAATAAAATTGGGAAACACTGCTGTAATGCCTAAAGTTATCCTCTTTGGAGTTTCTTGCAACTTCCTTTGAAATCTGCTCGCCACGGGCAAGTAGATACACGGATTTGTCGAGCCCTGCTTATGTTCATGGACATTGTTAAAGAAAAAATTGACTAGGAAATCTGTTCACTCTCAGTCCAGGAGAGAAAGTCCCTTCATAAGAGACTAGTAATAGAGATGTAGCCGTGTTAGTCTGGTCTTGCTGAAACAAAAGACAGGATAGTCCTGTCTTTCCCTTCATAAGAGAGAGAGAGATTCTTAATCTCAGCATCTGAAACACAGGATGAAGCAATACAATAGGATATTTTTCCAGCTGAGTCCTTTGAGAAGATGTTACAAAAGGTGTTTAGAGACCTGGGTATTCTGTCAAATGAGCCCATTAGAAAAAATATTCAAAGGAGGGAGAAGAGGAGACTACTACAGAATAGGAAAAAAAAATTCCCAGCCTGTTGAGAATCTGAAGCACACTTTCTCCTTCATATTTGGAAAAAGTAATTCAATCTGAAAGGGAGACTCTGTCAAAGATTTTGAGATTGCAGAGTGTTTTTAGAAATCTGGAGAAAGTGTGCTATAGATAAGCAGGTGTCTCTTCCCAAGTGTACAGAGCAGTTTGAGCACTAGTCAAAGATGCTGCTATCCCAACAGAAGGGGACTTTTCCCAAAAGAACCCAGCAACAGTAGACTAGAAATACCATTGTGCCATACATTTGAGGCTGCATCTTCCTCTCTGAGGAGGTCTGCTGTTGCAGCATCGTTTGCTATAGTAATACTGGCCTGCCCTGGGCTGTGTGTGACAGCTAGAATGTCCCCCCAAAATTAAAATAAAACAAAAAATTAAGATGTTAATGCATTTAGGTTCAGAATTAAAGAAAGTCTTAGTGGCTTCAGCAGTCATAGAATCATAGAACACTAGGACTGGAAGGGACCTCGAGAGGTCATCGAGTCCAGTCCCCTGCCCTCACAGCAGGACCAAGCACCATCTAGATCAGGGTAGGGAACCTAATGTGGTCCCCAGCTTGCCTGGATCTGGCCCCCGGGGCTCAGGGCTCCTCTCCCCCAGCCTTGAGGAGCCTACACTGGCACTCCAGCCACCGCTACCCCCTGCCAGACTGATTTTTCTGTAGGTCAGTGGCCCCCCAACCCAAAAAAGGTTCCTCGCCCCTGATCTAGATCATCCCTGACAGGTGTCTGTCCAACCTGCTCTTAAATAGCTCCAGAGATGGGGATTCCACAACCTCCCTGGACAATTGATTCCAGTGCTTCACCACCCTGACAGGTAGGAAGTTTTTCCTAATCATAGAATCCTAGAGCTGGAAGAGATCTCAGGAGGTCAAGTCCAGCCCCCTGCCCAAGGCAGGATCAATCCCAACGAAATGCGTCCACATCCTTTCTATGGGGGGGGCCCAGAACTGGACACAGTACTCCAGATGTGGCCTCACCAGAGCCCAATAAAGGGGAATAATCACTTTGGGTCTGCTGGCAATGCTCCTCCTAATGCACCCCAATATGCCATTAGCCTTCTTGGCTACAAGGGCCCCTGTTGACTAATACCCAGCTTCTCATCCACTGGAACCCCCAGGTCCTTTTCTGCAGAACTGCTACTTAGCAAAATGTCCAACCTAAACCTCCCTTGCTGCAGTTTAAGCCCATTGCTTCTTATCCTATCCTCAGAGGCCAAGGAGAACAATTTTTCTCCCTTTTCCTTATAACACCCTTCTAGATACTTGAAAACTGACATCATGCCCCCTCTGTCTGTTCCTTTCCAAACTAAAGCTCAGTTCTTTCAGTCTTCCCTCATAGCTCATGCTTTCTAGACTTTTAATCATTTTTTTTGCTCTTATCTGGACCTTCTCCAATTTCTCCACATCTTCCTTGAAATGTGGTGCCCTTAACTGGACACACTACTCTAATTGAGGCCTAACCAGCACAGAGTAGAGCAGAAGAATGACTTCTCGTATCCTGCTTGTAGCCAGAGCCAGTGTGCTCAGAGATGTTTTGGAGGTCATGGCTTGTGCTGAAGATATGACTGTTATGGCCAGATGGCTCCCCTGGCTTTAAGCCTGGAAGGGCAATGAATATGCCAAAATCATGTTAGTGGCTTTGAAATATCCAGAGGTCTGTTATTTGGGGAGCTGGTAATGGCTCTCTCTGTTATATCAAAACAGATCTCACTGAACCCTTGAACTGCAAAGCAAGGGGAAAGGATAGTTGGCCTTATTACAGGTCTTAATATTTTTGTATCTACTCGTAAGAATGGAAGGTGAGGCTGCAACAAAAGCAAATGGAACAAGTCTAACCTTGGAAAGAGAAGACACTAGTTTTCCACCCATGCAAATTCTGAGACTGGAAACAGTCTGATGCCGCCTGATGGTCAAGAGAGGTCCACTGAGCAACATCTGGTGAGGAGACTATTAAAGTTGAAGGGCCAATGGCTTCTCTCCACATCAGACAGATGGGTCCTGAATAAGGTTGCATCATAGAACTTTTTCAAACAAAGTCCCTGTGCTTGAAAACACCTCAACATGCAAAGACTTGCTGAATTGTCCCATTCTGTCAAGTTTTCATCAAGGCTACTATGAATGGCTTGCTCTGACTGTGAATGGCTTGCTAACTACAAAAGCAGCTTCTGTTCTCTTGGAATTCACACCTCCAGATCAGCTGCTAGAAGTGGGCCTCATCCTCCTTGATTGGATCCACCTGGTCATCTCCAGCCTGATCCTGGCCTGCATATTTATTCCTGCCTCTGGAAATTTCCACTACATGCATCTGACGAAGTGGGTCTTTGCCCACGAAAGCTTATGCTCCTACACTTCAGTTAGTCTATAAGGTGCCACAGGACTCCTCGTCGCTTTTGCAGATTCAGACTAACACGGCTACCCCTCTGATACTTGTAGAAACTAAGAGGTGTTTGTGTCTCCTGTACGGCATGGAGAATACTAGCTCACATTCTGCTGAGCAGACTCATTGCGAACATAGCTGAGAAGAATCTGCCAGAAGTGCAGTGTGGGTTCAGATCAGATTGCAGTAGTATGGACGTAATCTACGTCAAAAGACAAGTCCAGGAAAAATGTTTAGAGCAGAACATAGCTCCCTATGCAGTTTTCATTGACCTGACCTAAGCTTTCGATACAGTCAACAGAGTTTTTGAGGAATAGCCCTGTACTCTCTAAGCTGTCGAGAATGGTTCATACAGATCATGTGTCTGTTCCATGCAAGTGCTCATCAGTGGAGAAGAGGGTGACTCTTCTGATGCATTTAAAATCTCAAATCTAGTGAAACAAGATTGCATACTTGTTCCATTGCTATTCAGTTTTGTCCTCAGCCATGCCACAAGGGACTTGGTTCAGGGCATATCCACTACTACCTTGATGGCTCCCTCTCCAAGACCAAGTTGCTCAAGAGACTTCCCTTGATGGCCCACAGACGTGACACTCTTCAGTCGTTGCTGATAGGTTTTCTGATGCGTCCTAGCTCTTTGGCCTCACCTTCACTATCGGGAAGACAGAGGTGTTTCTCCAACCAGCACTTCATTCCAATGTCCCAGTTCCAGCCATCTTCATCCAAGGCACAACATTGAGAAATGTGTATCAGTTCAAGTATTTGGGCACCATAATCTGGAGTGTTGGTTTCCTTGATAAGGAAATTGCATCCAGAATTAGTAAAGCAAGCCAGGCCCTTGACTCACTCGAGTAAAAGTCCTTAACCAACACAGCATGTGTGTCTCCACTAGACATGTTAGATAGTGTGTAATTGAATAGTTGTGTAACCACATCAACTTTTAGCAGTTACACAACTATTCAGTGTTACCAGCAAAGGTGGACTAGTAAACGAAATGTAATGGGGCCTGCTCTTATTAGATGTTAAAATACCTTTGTTCCCAGAAGGAGGTCCGGCCTGGAAACCACCGTATCTGTCACCGGCAGATTTACCCCCAGTCCCGTTGAATAAACACGGACACGTATCAGATTTAAATTTAAAAAGGTATATTAAAATACAACAGGCAAATAACAACAAAACACCGAACTGATAACCCAGCCCCTCACCCTCTGAAATAAAAGAATACAAGAGAGATGACTGAAAGCAGAATGATATACAGTACTTAGTCCGTCAGAGGCAGCTTTGATGGGCAGGACCTTCTACTCTTTAGCTTAAGGCAGCTGTCAGGAACACTGAGGCGTCCTTGAGGGAGTGAGAGGCGCT
The DNA here is from genome assembly GCF_052426305.1 of Pelodiscus sinensis. NCBI lineage: Eukaryota > Metazoa > Chordata > Testudines > Trionychidae > Pelodiscus > Pelodiscus sinensis. Next base: position 1,879,480 of record NC_143053.1, read on the forward strand.
CGGTACCACGGACGGACACGCAGTTTGTGGGTGATGTCAGAGCGGTTCTAGGTGCCCTGAGGACCTTCACTACAGCAGGTGCCGAACGATGTTGATGCTCTGTGAGTCCCGATGTAGGGAGCAATCAGGTAGCCAAGGCTCACTATTACTGGGCTATCGCCACAGTGTGGGTCGAAGCACCCTGAGGGTGGCAGGAATGGAATGGGTCGATCTGTCAGCTCGACTGGGCCTTCACCACGGTCTCCCGACTAGAGGTCTCCTCCTTCCGCAATGGTGTAGTAAAACTGCCGGCCCAATCTCCTCAGGATTCTGGGTTTTATAAAGTTCAAGGTGGGGAAACTCTAAGCATCTCTCGTGCAAAGCAGGGTGTAGGGCTGGGTGCAAAACTAGAGTCGGGTGCAAACTTTTGCACTGTGTGCAGCACGGTGGTGCAGTGTGCACAGCCATGTGCCGTGTGCAGATGGTAATTTTGGCGGCAAAAGCTTTTCAGGTTCCCATTTTGAATTGTCCCTCAGTCCACAAACTCCATTTTGAATCTGTTATCTATAGATGTTATGTTGTCCATATGGTACACTGTTCAGGGTTAACAATAATTTCTGGAGGCCAGTAGCCAGTGCACTCCAGGCGAGCCCTTGTGCCTTGGAGGCAGCAGGGCAGGGTGCCAGCAGCCTGTGTCTGCAAGAGCCCCGAGGTCCCTACGGACCGAGCAGCCTGCGTCCTCGGGGAGCTCAGCCCTCTGTGAACAGAGGCTGCTTCATGGCAGCCTCCCCTAGCCCTCCTCCCTCCTCTGATAGATGCAGCAGCATGGGCAGGCAGAGCTGGTGCTTGTGGGGAGCCAGGTGGTGCTCGGTGGGAGGCAGAAAGGGAGGGGCAGGTGGCTCGCCACATTTATTGGCTCCCACCTGCTTCCCACACCCACACTGCTGATAGAGAGGCAGCAGCATGGAAAGGCAGGCAGCTCTATGGGAGCCGATACGTGCGGCGAGCTGATTTCAGAGCTGGCTTCCTGCATCTACCAGCTCTCGCCTGCCACCCTCACCCACTGTGCTGCTGCCTCTCCATCAGAGGCATCAACGCAGGGGTGGGGATGGGCAGCTCCATGGGATCCAGTGCTTGTGGGGAGCTGGCCTAAAACCTGGCTCCTTATGGGTGCCAGTTTCCCCCTTCCCCACCTTCCCCAGCTGCCTCTGATACAGAGGCAGGAAGCGGGGGGGAAACATGTATAGTCGACAGGCTTATTGGTTAATCGTGAAGTCATCTACATGTTGACATCTCCACTAGGGATGTGATTGGTTAACCAGTTACCTGGTGGGCTGGAGGACCCCCTCCTGTTTGCTGTGAGCAGGGGGCCTGCTCCATACCTGCAGAGCCTGCTGCGGGTAGGGGTGATCCAGCCTAGCCAGAGCAGCCCCCACTCATAGCAGGGGGGCCCCTCCAGCCCAACTGGGTCAGAGTAGCCTCCCTGCCTGCCCCTGATTATCTGGGATATTACATCACCAAAATGAAGATTTTACAGTGTAGTAGTTCTAATAGCCTGTATGAATCCGAGACTTGGACTCTTTATATACGTTAAACAACGTGAGCAATTTCATCTGTGCTCCCTCTGCTCAATAAGAGCATTTGCTGACAGAACTTAAACGGAAGAAGCGAGCTGTGCCCACGAAAGCTCATGATACCAGCTACATTTTTTGTTAGTTTCTAAGGTGCTGCTTGACTATTTGTTGTTTTTAAAGTTTTTTCAGTTATAGACTAACACAGCTACCCCTCTGAAACATTTGCTGGCAAGACCGGGTAACTAGTATTATGGTCCTTGAGCGAATGGACACAGCCAGTGTTGAGGAAATGCTACTGAGAGCACGATTTAGGTAGACTGGACATGTCAGCAGAATGGAAGACAACCCTGCTCCCCACACAAGATCTGTTTTGGGAGACAGTGAAGGCAAGAGAAAGATGTCCTCCATATAAGCACTTCAAAAATAACCTGAAGAGCAGTCTCCGGTTAGCTGGCATTAGCCTCAAAGAACTCACTGGCATATAAGGAATGGCCAGCATGATTTTTCAGTAACTGATCATGCCAAACCAAACTCATTTCCTCCTTTAACGGGTGTACTGGCTTACTAGGTGTGTGCACAACTTGTTGAAGGACCCCACTGAAAGAGTAGTTATCAGTAGTTCGCTGTCCAATCTGGGGATGTGTATCTGCTAGAGTCCAGCAGGGGTGAGTCCTGGATCGGGTACTAGATTTTCAGTAATGACTTAGGTAATGGAATGGAATTTGTATAAAGTGAAGCCCTGTTGAAAGGGCTTGCAAGCACTTTGGAGAATAGTCTTAGAAAGCAAAATGATCTTGAGAAATTGGAGAATTGGTCTGAAATGGAGATGAAATTCAATAATTAATGACAAGTGCAAAGTACTACACTTAGGAAGGAAAATAGCAAATGCACAAGCCAAAAAGGGAAGCAGCTGGCTGCGTGGTAGTAGTGCTCAGAAGGATCTGGGGGCTAAAGGGGGATCACACATTTAAGATAAATCAATAATGGGATGCAGTTGTGAAAGACTAATATGACCCTGTGGTGTATTAATAGGAGTGTTGTATGTAAGACCTGGGAGGGGAACTTGATACTGGTGAGGCCACAGCTGGGAGCATTGGGTCCAGTTCTGGGTATCACACTTTGGGGATGATGTGGACAAACTGGAGACAGTTCAGAGGAAGCCAGGACAAATGAAAAAAGGGTTAGAAAACCTGACCTATGAAGGGAGGTCTTTTTAAAAAAAAATTACGTTTAGTCTTGAGAAAAGAAGACTGTCTTGTTACAGTTTTCAAACATGTTATCTGTTCATCACTCTCTTTCTAATAACCTTCCTCTGTCCACTGAAGGTAGGAGAATCCTATGGAAAGGTAGAGATAAGTCCGCCCCCGTCCCAGGCTTTGGAATCTATGGAGAGGACATTTTGTATTATACAATCATTATTCATTGTCTGGTTCTAATGTTGTGTGCAAAAGCTACGATTTCCCACAGCAGAGTTGGTTATATTTCCATGATGGGCACAGTATTTCCTATACATAATGTGTTAAAAGTGTCTTGGGCTGGAAGGCATTATATAACTGAGGGAGCCTAGGAAGAAAAAGGAAAAAAACTCTGTTGACTTGTTGGCCTTGGAACTTGGTCCTCCACTTTTGATCCGGAACCACTTCTTTAGCTCACTTTGTAGATGGTTATATTTGTTTCTAGGATAAATGCATTGAAGGATACTTGATAAACTGGGAGTGTTTTGGTGAACTTGTGAAACTTACGAGCTTCATTCATTTTCCTTTTAGATTTTTTTTCTTCTCCCTCCCAATGTAAAGTAAGCTTGTATTCTCTGAAATGGCAACAACTGGCCAAACGCAGGAGGGGGAGCTCAACCGGTGTCACCTACGCAGTATAGGCCGCAAAGCTTCTGTCTCCGGTGTTGCAGAGATTATCCAGTGAGTATTCTGTCAGACAGCTCTTGGGCTGCTCTGCTTAAGAATGAATACTGCGTGCTAGCATTTGTATTTTACAGGCTGTGTTCCATGTTAAATACAAGTGGTGATGATTTTATGAGACTACTAGGAGATGATTGTAACGGTGCGAGTCTGATTTGGTAGAATATGTTCTTAGTTTAGTTTAACATTATTAATAGTAGCTTTTATGTTTTGATTGGCTTTATTTGAGTTTGAAACTTGTAACTCTATATTTTTGTAGTTGTATTAAATGTCTATCTATAAGCAATATGGGTTCCAGAACCTTGTAAGGGCCAGGATTGGACACCAGCTGATCAACCTAAGAGCCAGACCAGCGTTCCTTACAAATCTTTAGTTTTCACATCTTGTTTGGGCAGTTTTGACTTTGCTACTTGGAGTATTTAAGAGAAAAGTCTTGACACTGTCTGTGCAGTGGATTTTTGTTGATTATTTCCCCCCAGATGTATAAGCTTATTTTGTATAAGTCGAATGTCTCGTCTTTTCTGTTTTCTGTTCCCAATTTCACCATGTTCCTTTTGTATTATGATTTCTGTTCCCCCAGTGGTGTTCGACGACTCCTCCTACGTTTCCTGTGAATTTAATGTATTAGCTGTTCACTCCTCTTTTTTAGATCATTGATAAAAATGCGATATAAAATCAGTTGAAATGTCATGTTCACAATACTCTGTGGACTTCTTCAAATGCAGAGTACCTCTTGTTTCCCTCCTCACCCGTTGGGCTCTTTTAATGTATGTTAAGTTGGGCATCCAAAGATTAAGACTCCCATAATCACAGGTTGCTTTTGGAAATGTGAGCACGTGTTCTCTGCAACCACTCCCTCCTGTGCTGAGTTAATTTTGCTCTATATGTCTTCTCTGGTAGCAACAGAAAATGACAATACGTTATTCCAACTGTCATTCAGTTGATGGACCTTGGAAATTCTATTGCACCTATTTGAAACACTGAGATGTGTTGTGTTGTCTTCAGCTTCTTGTGAACATATTGCTTTCCATGAAATTTTGACTTCTGCAGAAGAAGCTATGGTACAGAGAAAAAGAATCTGACTTTTTAAACTTTGTTTAAAGTTTTTTTAAGGCAGTTACCTTGATTGGAAGAAACAAAGATGTTGTGGACTATTTCATCAGTTGTCCAGTTTCAGAGAGAAAAGATTACATGTCCCGGACTCATGCCAGAGTGATTCGAACCACTAATACTTACAGACTTGTGGATTCCAGTTTGACGGGCGTTTATGTCAACGATGTTAGAATCTGTGGTGAGTTTAGAAGGAAAACGTTCAAGGGCATCCTTGTGTATCCCTCTTTAGGATCAGATGCTAGGATATACATATGTATTCGATACTTATTTAACGTTTATATTATAGCTTCTTTATTGAATGAAGTAATACATCCAATAATAGTTCTGAACTTTGGAAAAGAATGGTAAACGTGTAACGATGTATATTGTGTTCGTTGTACATTTTCAGGTTCAGTCATCTTGCAGGAAGGAGATACTGTTACCTTCGGACACCCTGCAGGGAATGATATCAAGCCTGGAACACAAGTTCGTCAGCCAAATTCAGAATTTTACTTTCTGGTATGTTTTATTCCTTCTTTAAGCTGTTGCAAGAGTAGCTAAAGCATGGATTCACGTTGTTACACAGGGCAGCTTGTGGCTACTCTCTTCTTAATAGAAGGCAGGCCCCATTTTGATCCAGGTGTTTTCATTTCCAGCTGGATGGGGGTAGCTGTGATCTGATCCATCTTACATTAGATGGATGTGAGATGCTGATGTAGCCCTTGTGCTGCTGGCAGGGTCCCATCAGCAGAGACTTCTGTTCTAAGTAGTGATACTGAAGAGAACTCCCAGAAGCTTAGTATCCTGGTAACTTGGATTCTTTCAGTACACCAGTAGCTCTGTTAATGCTACAGCGTCTGGGAATGGGACATATACTTAAAGGTTACTGCAGAAAACTAACTTGCATTCAAATTAGAAGACTTGAAAAAACTTGACTTCCTGTAAGTCTGAAAGCTGACATCTGTTAATCAGCAGTACATGATGCATTTGAAAAGGAAGTAGGCCTCCTCGTTTTAGTCTCCTGGACCTTGAATTCAAATAAGGCTGTGTTTCAGATAAACTTCTTGCACTTCTGTTTCAGTTTGAACATTGTTACTGTGGGATCGATCAGCCGCAAAGTGCCTGTAGAGAAATGAAGAATTTGCCACCACAGGTAAGGGGGCAAAGCAGGGGAAAAAGAAATTACTGGCCATATTGAGGGTATTTCATGTGACAAACAAGGATCCTTTTCTCAGCAAAGAAAACCAACAGTGGGAATACGGGAAATGCTTTCTGACCCCCTGAATCGGTTTCCCTGCTCGTTTCAAGAGTCATGCTGTTTGCGTTCAATACGCAAGTGCAAAAGGTTCAGACAGATAAGATCCAGGCCCAGTATGGTTTACATTTTAGACAAGATATAACGAATGACAACAACAAACCAAATGGAGATTTGGGGAAGGAAAGACAGTGGTTACAGAAATGTCATTCTGGTTTTTTACGTGCAAGTCTTGAAGATTGTTATAGTGAACACATCATATAAATGAAAAAATAATAAATACCTATTGTCTGTATACATTCCTGGATCCTGCCTTCACCAAACACTGCTCCACCCTTCCCTCTACCTCTCCCCACTTGCTGAATTCCCTCGGATCACTCCTGCACCCCTTCTAAATACTTTCAAGGGTGCCTATGATGGCTAGACAGAATGAGAAATAGGTGCTACTGGAACTTGTACCCGTTAATAAAAACCAGCCCTGACTACACTTGGAGGGCAATACATTTCAGTATCTCAGCCATAAAACTTGGGTCACCGGCTACGTATGGAAAAGAAGGCTTTTTATACGCCCTCCAGTCACAAACTGTGCCTCCATAACGTGCAGTACTTTAGAAGGGGGAGTGGTAGTGGGTGGCAGTGGTAAAGAGGGCTTAAGTATATATGAAATGTCAAGTCAACCATGCCATGTGGATTTCTGTTTTTACACTTAATATGTGAAACCAAAGTTCATTCCTTTTCAGTTACTTATACTTAGCATTTTGTGGTGCTGACTCTTATCTCCTTTGTACAGATTCAGTTACCACTGCTGGCGGCTCCTGAAACCCCACAAATGTACAATTCAGTTTTGGAGTTCGAGAAAAATGTTGGCCTTCCCATTATATCCCAGCTGATACAGACGTCTCACATAGTCCCAAGTAGTGGAGCTGAATCTAAATCTAGCACATGCTATGGTGCTGTGCAGCCTTCTATGGTCACTGTGAGTCTGCCATTAACACCAGCTGGTTCGGTGTTGTCTTCAGCTAAATCTTCTCTGTGTAGAAATCCCTTTAATGTGACTTCAAATAAATCAGAAATGCCTCCAGCATCTACATCAACTGTTGCAATACCAGATACGTCACCTGATTCTCAGATTGTACGTTCTGCTTCACCCGAATATGTCCATGGGAATAGTTCAACAGTTACCGCAGAGCCTTCTCAGCAGAGTGTCTTTGAAATTGCACAGTCTTGTTCGTTTCAGGAAAACGGTGCAAGGAGAGCAGAACTGGATAATTCTGACTTTTTCTGTGTGAAACCAAGTGAAGACCATGCACACTCATCAGGAAGCATGCCACAGTTTTACAGACCATTCCTGGATGAGAGACACGCCAGTGGTGAAATAGAGAGACAACCTCCTGACGCAGTGTGTTATAATCTGGAACCTTCACCACCTTTTCCTCGCTCTAGTGATACCACAGACACATGTGACAGTAGCCAACATGGAAGAACAGTTGTCAGAGCTGGTCTTCCCGATAACAGTCTAGAGCTTTCAGATCCTTTTCAAATAGAAACTGGAAGCCACCTTGATCCCAAGACACTAGCTGCTGTAGCCAGTAAGTCAGTGCTTGGAAGTTGTGCAAACGCTGATGATGACGAAGAGCCGATAGAGATCGACATTATTAGCAGCTCTAAAGAAACAGCTGAACACGAAACTTCTGAGAGTTCAGAAACTGGCATTCAAGTGCAAGTCAGAGAAGTGATAAATGAAGCTGTGAAAAGTGCTCAGGTGCCATCAGTCAGTGATTATGCGGAGAATTCAATGGAAAAGGAAAGTTTGACGGAAGAACAGAATGAGTACGTGTTGGAGCAGCATCCTGTTGACGTTTGTATGTATGGAACGCCACATGCTGCTGCAGCTGTTATTGGTGCTGAGACTTGTGAATACCATTCAAAGAGAAAGGGCCATTGTCACGTAAATCGCCTGTCAGAATCAGTTACTGTTGAAAATTGTTTGGAAAACAGTGACTGTGTGACAATAAACAGAGTCCCAGAAGACATTGCTCTGGGTAGAGATCCAGATAGTGGGTTTCCTGCAAAAGAAGTAGTGAGTCCAAAGAAGCTAGTGAATGCAGCTGATGTAGAAGAGCTGGATTTGCTTCCTGAAACTGTTATGGCCATAGACGGAGCTCAGGAAGCAAGCATGCCATTTGTGCCAGACTCAGAATGTCCACATAGTGTTTGGCATTCTGAGATCAAAAACGAGATCTGCAAAGATGAGCTGACTTCAGTTATAAAGGAAAACAGCCTTATGCCAAATGAGAAAGCAGTACAAGAAAGTATTGATATTGTAGAAAGGGACAGCTGTCCCTTGGCTGACAGAGAGTTGGAAACTCAGAAGCCTGACACTACTGTAGACATTCAAGAAGGAGCTGACCCTAACAATGATAGAATCATGACTATATCAAACAGAGAATTGGGACTACATAGAGATCGTGTTTTTGAGGATAAGATGCAAAATGCTTTAGATCAGGACTACGCGCCTTCAGACACTGGGATATTGACCCTAGACTATGAGGACTCTCATAACATTCTGACAACGTGTGCAGCAAAAGAAATGTCTGCTTGTGAGAGTGCTGTTGGTTCTGCTAAATCCCAAGAAAATGAAAATGACCGTGTCAGCGGAGTCGCCTTATTCCAGAGCTGTGTTACGGAACAAGTTGTCTCGAGAGCCAGTGGAACAAAGATTGTCCAGTATCTGGATGTGCTTCATCCAGAAGAGGAGGAATCATCAATGGATTCTCATGTGGTAGTGGATGGGCTTGTAACCAAGATACTGAAAAACAATGCAGAGCCCACAGCACCCAAGAACTTGCCCTCATGTGCACAATATATCTCAGATTATCATGTACATTCTCCTTCTAAGGACCATATCCTATCTGAAGATACACACTTGGAAGATGTAACTTATGATTCTTCCTGTAATTGTGTGCCGTCATCTTCTGAATCTTTGCACAGTGAAATTTCCTCACTCCAACCATCTCCAAAGGAAGAAGAAACATGTAATTCAGAGGCAATTGTCAAACCTTGGAGTAGAACAGTGGTAGAAATGATTTCTCCTGAGTGTCCTTGCAGGTATGAAGACTCTGGAGCTTTTGCGTCTGCCAAGAGGTCCATTAGTGAAAAAGTGAACCAAGAAACTAATATCCAGCCATTGTCTCAAAATGAAACTGAAACATCTGTGAAACAGAAACCATGCAATAAGGCAAGTACTTCTCATGCCACTCTGTGTATAGAGTCTGAAGGCTTTCATTCAGACCATGAATGTCCGACTACCTCTGTAGCTACAAAAGGTGTGCCACAGGAGGTTAGTGATTTTGGTATCAATGATATACATGTGGAAATAAGTGCTTCTGAAGAGGATGAAAAGCAAGCAAATAGGAATGTAACGATGGGTAGTCATGTTGGACACGGAGACAAAGATAAGAGTGAATCAAAGATGGATTCCGTGGATACAGAAGCGAGGATATCTTCAGTTACCGATTATATTGAAGGACCATGTGCAAAAGTGGGAACTCAAAGTAGGCTAATAAATGAGAGAGAAATAAACTTACTGCCTACAGAGACTGCTGTAAGTGGAAACAAAAATAGTGTGTCAAAGAATAGTATCTGTGAGGAGGAAGTAAACGTGTCAATGGATATTAATTTGAATAGTCAACAGTTTTCAGAGCCCTATCAAAGTACCATACAACATAACAATGCAAGTGAAAATTCCTGGAAAGAGTTATCTGAACCAATGGAGTTAGATTCCATAGCAAAGAAAAAGCTTTCTTCCGAAACCTTTGAAGAAAAACCAGTATTTGTAACTTCAGGTTCTTCTCCCGATAAAGTGACACTTTTTGAAAAAACAGAGAAATTGGTAGAGGCGATAAATACTAAGCCACCGATTGATGTAGATGAAGAACTTATTGATGAGGGTCTGCTACAGGAGAGTGACTGCACTCCTGAGGGAAAGAAGTCTCCATGGAAAGAAGAGGACCAGTCATATGTCTCAATGGTTGAAAGAGAATTGGAAGAAAACACAAACACCAACTGTATTAAAACAGTTGAAGTCTTTGCTGGCCGTACTTTGGATTCCACTTCTAATGAGAGGAGTGATACTGATTGCCAGGAACTGAAAACCACTTGCTCAGTAGTGGATGATACAACACTGGGGGGGGAGCAGTATGATCAGTCAACTAGTAGCGACAATACGTTTTATGAAAAGACAGATGAAGATAACGTTGAAAGCAAAGAGAAGATGAAAATACCTGGAGAGAGACATGACTTAGGAACAGCCATTAATGATGGTATATTTGAACAAGAGACAAATCTAGAAAAGGAAGATCTAGATAAAGAGATGGAGATTGTGGCAAATGTATGTGGTGAACAAACAAATCTTAATCACAGCAGCATTACTGAAGAACCCACCAACAGGCTGAAAAGAAATACAGCATATTACTCTTCAGACTTAGAGGAAGGAAAAGCAAATGATCTTTCTCCATTATGCTTATCCAAACTTACTTCTCTAGTAGCAGAAAGAAGCTTGAACTTTAATGATTATTCCTGTTCGCAAATACAATCCCCTTACTATGAGACTAAAAGGGACATGGAAAACATTCCAGAACCTCTGAATGATTACAGCTTGCCTCAGAAGGACACCAGGAATGAAGAAGATATGAAGTTGAATGATGAAAAGAGAGTTGAGGCAGTAAACCATAAATGGAGTGTAAAATCAGTTACAGTGGACAACGAATTTAAGCACAGTGATGCATGTTGCAGTGAGTTTGATTTAGGAACATTGAATAATTGCCAAGAGGAAAATGAGAATTTGTCTGTCAGCTCTGCCCATTTGGCATTTCAACAGCAATCTGGTGCAGATGATGAACAGCAGGAGACAGATTCCCATGCCGTGGAATTCCAGCATTTGGACAGTAAAGTAGACTGGAACTCCAAAGAGGATATTATGACACAATCACTTTATCCAAAGGACTTCATCATAGACAGTGGTAGGAAGAAGCTACGCGAACAAAATATGACTACTGAAATCTTGACACTGACTGGTTTGGAGAGCAGTGATCAAAGAAGTATATACCAAGAGGAAAGTGGAATCCAACTGCAAACTTCTGAATTGGACACACGACCATGCAGTGTAGACAGAAATGATTTTGCAGTTGGGAGGCAAACTCTTACATTTGAAAAGCCTGAATCTGCTAAAGAAAATATGAATGAAAACCTCATAAAGGAAACTGAAACTGACTCAATCGAAGGGTCTGAGTCATTCAGTTCTGAGGAGCTGAATTTCTCAGCTTCAGAAGTTGAAAAGGAAAAGGAAGAAGATAACATGAGAACAAGAATTGGAACTGAAATGCAGTCTGATGGAAGCAAAATTCTGAAGGAAAGAGACACTGTTGTCTCTGATCCAAACAGTGTCTCTAGCAGCGTTATTCTACCTGCTGACCTGGACTGCAAACCAAATAAAGATCAGCTTGGCAGAGTGATTGAAACAGCTCATGTCAAATCAATGATAGGTTCAGAAAAGTCAACAGACTTGAGTTTGGAAGAAAAGAGCTATTCTCTTTGCAATGCAGAATATGATCTAAGTGAAGTTAGAATCGCTGGACCTGAAAATTGTAGTACAGGTATGGTAGTTGGTGAATCCGGTCACTTAGTAAAAAACCCAACACTGAGAGAAGAAAAAACAGAGAACCAAACAACTGCAGACTGTAATCTTGAGCCCGTATGTTTGTATAGTTCTATAGAATTTCCTTGCGTACCAGAAAGCCAGAGAGAAATGGAAGCAGTGAAAGGCTATGCACAGGTTGATTTGAATAAGGGAGATGCACATTGTTCAGGTGAACTTGTAGGAAATGTTGATTCTAATTCTGTCCAAGGCAGAAAAAATCTAGAGGAGAATCTGGAGCCTAAGAATAGCTTGCTGGATGATTGCAGTAAAGAATTAGATGTGGAGACACCATCTATATCTTTTGGAGCCCTAAAATCTGTTAAGGGCTCTCCGGTAAACGAAATGCTGACCAGTCTCTGTGCAGAAAAAGATGACATTAATCAGAAAACAGAAACAGACGAACTGGTATATATGCAGCAAGAAAGCCAAGACTGTGAATCCCTGAAATCCCAAGCAAACCTATGCCAGCCCACAGAATGTGCAAATGTTTCTGAAGGCAGTAATGAAGGTTTAAATGTTTCAGAGTCTACATTTATGAACAGGATGGGCACTTCTAAAGAGCAGAATAAAGCTCAGAATAAAAAGACAGACAAAACCAATTATTTCAGAGCACCGAAAAGACACATCGATAGAGACAAATATTCTGAAACTTCACTTTCTGAAGATGAGCAGTGCTCCCAAAAGAGAATCTGCCCTTTGAGGTCTCTTGCCATGCAGGAGTCTGTATCTGACCTGCCTAGTCCAAATGTAGCCTTATTTTCCACTCCCACTGATGTGAATGAGAAAACTCTTCAGCGCCTTAATGAAGTGGAGAAGGAAAATAGTAAAAATATTGCACGCTTGGTGAGAGAATTTTTTAAAAAAAGAAATGACTCTGAGAACTTGGTAAATGAAAACCCCAAACCTGAAATGTCTGTGCCGCCTATTGAAAGCAAAGTAGAAGACGACAGTAACTGTACGTGTGTAGGTGAAATAGACAGTGATGGCTGGACAAGGAGAGATGGAAGCAATTTACGTCTGTTGTCAAGTATTGACCCTCCGGTAAATGGAAACCAGTCAGTGAAATTAATATCTGAGTCCCAGAGTCTCCCCCTTGAAAGTCAGTTCAGGGTTAGTGAACTTGCTGCCAGTTCAGCAGATTCACAGACTGGTGTACTAGAAAAAGACGCAAGTCAAGTTCCAGAAAGCCCAAGTGCAGATTCCCTGTCTGAAGAGGAACAGTTTCAGTCAAGGGTGTGTTTAGCCTTAGATAGTAAATATTTTTCTGCTAAATCGCCCCTGACATCCCCTGACGTAGCTTCTGAACAGAGCACCAAAGCATCCGGTTTGGACTTCATATTCTCTGACTTATCGAATAGCTCGGTTGAAGGTGATCATCATTTGCTTACCCAAAAAGTAAATAGCAGGATTTCTAGTGGAGCAGGTGATGGGCTCCCCACAGGTGTTTGCAGTGACAGTTGCGATGTAGCTGGTATTGACACAGTGTCAGGTTTTTCATGCAACTCCTTAGACGCCTCAGCTGCGCATTGGAGCAGAGACACAACTATATCTTCAGATCTTGTGGCAGCAGCTAGAGAAAGCAGCCAGTGTGTTGCAAGCGAGTGGCCACAGAAGTTGGAGTCAGAAGACCATGTTGAAAGCATCACAGACAGAAATGAGCTGGCAGTACTGCACGAGGCTGAGGGAGCGCTCGATGGTGACAGAACACCTAGTCTAGAAGACTTATCCATTCCTGCGTCCCATGTGACTTCACTAACTGGAGCCAGTCCTAGTTCACCGAAGAGCATCTTCAAGGTAGAAAGTGATGCAGACCAGCACGAAGCCCCTGAATTTTGCACTCACAGCAACACGCAACATGGCGAAATCTTCGGTCTTCAGACAAAATCCGCATGCTCTCCCTGCCAAGGTAATTGTTTAAAGTGTAAGGAAAAGTACATGTGTTAAGGCAGCAGAATACATTTTGGGAAGGCATATGTTGCGGTGGCTGTAATGAATTTGGCTGTCACAGCACATGCCACATTTATCATGGTAGATAGTTCCAATTATTCAGAGAAATTATAGTTACCTGGTTTCACAGTGATAAACTTTCCTGAGGAATGTCACACATTTACAGTGCTTGGAAACCAATGTTTCCTTATCGTACCAAGTTGGAAGTAGCTTACTTGTGTTACTTTGGCTCCTGACTTTCAGTTATAAATTTAGTGTGCTTATATTTTAATATAGGCACACACTGTTCATCTTCCAGCATGCTTTTTCTTGCATTCCTTATGATGTGGTCAGAGCAGCCTGAGTGATATGGTTAATGCGGACTGAATTTGCTGAAAAGCATACAGATCCTTGAATACTAGGACTGGAAGGGACCTCGAGAGGTCATCAAGTCCAGTCCCCTGCCCTCATGGCAGGACCAAATACTGTCTAGACCATCGCTGATAGACATTTATCTAACCTATTCTTAAATATCTCCAGTGATGGAGATTCCACAACCTCCCTGGGCAATTTATTCCAGTGTTTGACCACCCTGACAGGAACTTTTTCCTAATGTCCAACCTAAACCTCCCTTGCTGCAGTTTAAGCTGATTGCTTCTTGTTCTATCCTCAGAGGCCAAGATGAACAAGTTTTCTCCCTCCTCCTTATGACACCCTTTTAGATACTAAAAACGGCTCTCATGTCCCCCCTCAATCTTCTCTTTTCTGAACTAAACAAACCCAATTCCTTCAGCCTTCCCTCATAAGTCATGTTCTCTAGACCTTTAATCATTCTCGTTGCTCTTCTCTGGACCCTCTCCAATTTTTCCACATTTTCTTGAAATGCGGTGCCCAGAACTGGACACAATATTCCAACTGAGGCCTAACCAGCGCAGAGTAGAGTGGAAGAATGACTCTCGTGTCTTGCTCACAACACACCTGTTAATACATCCCAGAATCATGTTTGCTTTTTTTTGTAACAGCATCACACTGCTGACTTATATTCAGCTTGTGGTCCACTATAACCCCTAGATCCCTTTCTGCAGTACTCCTTCCCAGACTGTCGCTTCCCATTCTGTATGTGTGAAACTGATTGTTCCTTCTTAAGTGGAGCACTTTGCATTTGTCTTTATTAAACTTCATCCTATGTATCTCAGACCATTTCTCCGATTTGTCCAGATCATTTTGAATTATGACCCTATCCTCCAGATTAGTTGCAACCCCTCCCAGCTTGGTATCATCTGCAAACTTAATAAGTGTACTTTCTATGCCAATATCTAAATAATCGATGAAGATATTGAACAGAGCCGGTCCCAAAACAGACCCCCGAGGAACTCCACTTGTTATGCCTTTCCAGCAGGATTGTAAACCATTAATAACTACTCTCTGAGTATGGTTATCCAGCCAGTTATGCACCCACCTTATAGTAGCCCCATCTAAGTTGTATTTACCTAGTTTATTGATAAAAATATCATGCGAGACCGTATCAAATGCCTTACTAAAGTCTAGGTATACCACATCCACCGCTTCTCCCTTATCAACAAGACTCGTTATCCTATTAAAGAAAGCTATCAGATTGGTTTGACATGATTTGTTCTTTACAAATCCATGCTGGCTGTTCCCTATCACCTTGCCACTTTCCAAGTGTTTACAGATGATTTCCTTAATTACTTGCTCCATTATCTTCCCTGGCACAGAAGTTAAACTAACTGGTCTGTAGTTTCCTGGGTTGTTCTTATTTCCCTTTTTATAGATGGGCACTATATTTCCCCTTTTCCAGTCCTCTGGAATCTCTCCTGTCTCCCATGATTTTCCAAAGATGATAGTTAGAGGCTCCGATACCTCCTCTATCAGCTCCCTGAGTATTCTAGGATGCATTTCATCAGGCCCTGGTGACTTGCAGGCATCTAACTTTTCTAGGTGATTTTTAACTTGTTCTTTGCACTCCAGAATCTCAGCTTCCGTTTAAGAACGGTTTCTAACCCTGTGGCTGTGAAGATAGTTCAGACCGTAACCCAGCGCCCGCCTGAGCTGATAAACCACCGCATAACGCTGCCTGGTCCATTGTCCTCTGTAAATCTGAAGGGATAAATGATACTCTCAGCGAAGGACGCCTCTTAGTAGTACAGTCTGACTAAATAAAGTTGTTCATTCTAAAATGTAACTCTCTTCTGAGGGTAGAAAACTACCATTGAATCAAGGACGGAGGGTCGGAGGCACCCAACTGTTTCAGGTTTCTTCTTTGTTTCTTTGAACAACCCAAAGCATGTGAGGTATTCCACAAAAGCAAGTAGACAGTCGCTGCCCAAAGAGCTGGCATTAAGGAGGGCGCTCCATGTGTGAGAGAAGGCAGGGAGGAGCAGGGGGTATCTAGGCAGAATTCAGGGCAAAAGGAGACAAGGTTAAGGGTTAGGGATGTGAACGGTTAGCCGGTTAGCATCATCCTGGTTCCGGGAACAGCCTGGTCAGAGGGCTGCTCCCGCCCCATGTGGGGTCAGGAGCCGGCAGCCTGCTCCTGCCCCCCCTTTCCTGCAGGGCTGCTGGCTCCTGCTGTCAGCCATCCCTCCTTTACCTCCGCATGGGGGAGCTGGGTGCTGCAGCCCTTCCAGAATTGGGGTGGAGGCCGGCAGTGACAGCCCCATGTGGCCAGGGGAGGGCAGGAGCGGCAGCAGCCCCCGCTGGGATCCTGCTCAATCAGTTAACCAGTGAACCCAGCATTTAACCGGTTAACTGATTCACTGGGATTTTACACCCTGTTAAGGTGCTAGCTGAGTGACAAGTAGCAGAAGCTTGAATTCGATAGGAGGAGCCGAAGTGGGGATTGGAATAGTCTAGATCTGTCAATACTAAATTAAGGTCTGGATGTTTTCCCTCCCCCCAGATGTAAGCCCTGCAGCCACAGTGGATTGGAACCCTCACTCGCCTACACGAGAACCAATTGTAGCCCGTGTAAAACGAGGCGCTGCGCCCCAGACACGGTTAAAGAGAGAACTTTCTCCTAGGGAACATGACGGGAGCATTTCCCCTCCATCCAAAAAGTGTCCCCTTGTTGCTGCAGTTTCTCCAGGGTCTGCCAATGAGGAACCAGCACCAAATCAGAAGGAAATTGGCGCTCCTGACACTACAGGATCATCCAGCGCTTCTCAGACAAGTCTCACTGACCTTGCCCAAACGCCCTCCATGCCTGTCACTTCTGATCACCTCAGAGAGTGTCCTGCAGCTCGCTCTCCAGTAACCTCAGCTCTGCACAAACGTCGTGCCTCAGAAACTGCAGACTGCTCTCTGCCAGGCTGTTCATCTCAGCCACGGTCTGTAGCAAATCTTCCGATTCAAGACCGGATCCCCTCTTCTTGCACCTTTGAGGCACGCAGGTTCAGCCGACCAGCTTCAGAACGAGCTTGCTCCTCCGACGAGGAAGCGGCCTGTCACTCCAAGGGTTTTGCTGCTGATATGGAGGAATTTCCATCCACGGCTACAGAGAGTTTGAGGGCTGTTGCCCTCTTGTCTAGAACCAAAACTCTGGGCAGTTTCTCTGCCGCTGAAAATGCTGCTCCCAAAGCAAGTTCCAGCAGTTCAGATGGAATGGAGAGTGAGGCCCGGAGTGCCTGGGCTTCGTCGGAGGGCGACATTGAGTTCCAGCTGAGCCAGTGTCAGACGGTGCTTGGCGAGATTTCGCAGGCTCTCCGGGCTGTGGAGGGCATTGACGAAGCGCACATGAATGAATGGAGGTAAAGCTTTCTTTTCCAGTCAGTAGCTGTCAGACTAATGAGACCATTGGGGAGACAGTCACAGTGGTCAGGCCTCACTACCTGATCCTCGGCAAGTCACGCTCACCTCACTACCTCAGTTTGCCCGTTGGTAAAATAGCATTAGCAGCCTAAAAGGTCCCTGTGAAATGGCTGCGTAAGCAAGTGGTAAATTTACTAAACGGTCTTGAGTTTTATTTCCTGCTCTCAAGTGACCCTCGATGTGGGACAGAATTTCTTCTGGGTAAAATCGCTTCATGCGCTGGTGCCAGCCCAGTGGTGAATTTGGGGAAAGGGCTTTCAGCCAATATTTGTCATCAGCATGAAAGCCTAAGTCAGTGGGTCAGAGCAGGGAGCTGCTGGAGTACTCTGTGAGCTGGGGTTGGGTTTATTCACTTGTCTAGTCTCTCCAGTCCATGCCCTTTCTGGGCCCATGTAAAAGTCCTGGTCAGTTTCCTCCACTCTTCAGAAGGTCCCAGCCTTTTCCCCAGACCTTGGTTGGACTTCCGACAATCCCCCATGTCTCTCTCCTTAATACAGCAGCCTGCTAGCTCTCCTCCTGGGAGCTGGAGTTAGACCTTGGGCCTATTGTGGAATCTCAGGCGGCTTCCCTGAAGCTCCCCCACCCCCACCCCCACCTCCTCACTCAGTCCTTCTGAGCTCCGGCTGGGAGGGTCCACGAGGCAGCCTTCCTCTGCTAACTCGGAGCTGTGCGTAACTGATGGCTTCAAAACTTGCATCAGTCAGAATAGCTGTTTATGCAAATTGGAAGCTTAATAGTTAAATGTTGCCAGGTGATTGCTTCATGATTCTGCTTTTTTAAAAAAAATAAAGAGACCAGATTGAAACGTTGCAGAAAGATACAAAAATGCCCAAGACCTACATTGCAGTCGTGGGAAACACTGGAGCAGGGAAAAGCAGCTTGTTAAACGCCTTGCTGGATGAGGAAGCCGTGCTGCCTACTTCTGCCATGAGAGCCTGCACTGCTGTGGTGGTGGAGATCTCCAGGAACGCTGGGAAGAGTCTGTATGAAGCGGATGTGGAGTTTCTTTCTAAAGAAGTAGGTAGCAGGCATCAATCTAACTGTCCCTAGGTGGCTCTTCTCTGCCATCAGAATGGTTGTGACAGAACTGGCAGCTGTAAAGGCGTTAGGGAAGAATCATTTTGTTTCTGTGGAGCGCAGATGCATTTTGTCTTGGCACATAACCCTTTATGGGCAAAATCTGAAATCTTTCTCCTCGTGGATGTGTCTTCTGTCTCTGGCTTCCTGAAACCTATTCTCCTAATTTGGATCGTCTTGCTTTGTCTCTGGTCGTGCTACATTACTGAGCAAGTGTTCCACTAGGTGTTTAAAGCCAATCTGCAAAACTTAAAGGGCATAGTCTTCATTGCACGTGAGGGTTGGCAACTTGAAACCCAACGTTTTCAATGCCTTTTGTACAGTCTTGCTGTAATTTGAGTGCCATTCATCTGAAAAGTTTGGCTATTCCTGTAGATCTTTGGGGTTGTATTATAATTTGTAGAGGTTTCATAGGGGTTTCCAAGGCTAGAAGGGACCACTATCTTTATCTAGTCTGACCTCCTATATGACACAGGACATAAATCTTCCACAAAAAAATTTAGAATATATCTTTAAGAAAAACACCCTGTCCTGACTTAAATGGTCAGGGATGGAAAATTCACCATGACTCTTGGTAAGTTTGTTCAAGTGGTTCCTCGCATCATTCTAAATGTGCGCCTTATTTCCAGTTAGACTTGCATAGGTTTCTAAACGGGGAGAAGTAAAATAACTATAATGAAATTAAAGTCTCTCTGGCCTTATTCCTATGGGAGGTTAAACTGACATGAGCGTTTGTGGTGTCTGTGGTGGTGCTAATTTGATCTTTTACAGGAAACCCCTGAGATGCGACCACCCGAGTTCCGACTCCCCGCACTTACAGCCATTTTTGTAAGTGCGGAAGGGGCCGAAACCCCCAACTTACGTCCTTGGTCCCGCATTTACGACTGCACACGACACCTATCGTAAATGAGGGTTCGAGTTACAACGTCCCCGACTTGCTATGCTTCCCCAGGAACCGATCGCATCGCAAGTCGGGGGCCGCCTGTAGTTGGATTCTACTTTTGAGATTTATCGTGACAAGGTTTGAAAAATCCACATATACTTGGAGATCAGAAAGTTTTTCCAGGCAAGTGCCCTTAGACTAGCATTTAATTTAAAATTGGAATGGTCAAAAATGATTTGGGGTGCCCGTTGGAAAGAGCCAGATCTTCAGAAATTGCTCCTCAGTGAAATTCAGACCCCCTGAAAATGTCTAAAAAGCGCGCGCACAGTCACAGCTTAAGTTCCTTGGGTGGCCTCACCCGTAGAACATTAGAATGGTGACAGGAGAGTCCGGGAGCTTTTGAGCCTTCCGGCAGGCACAGCTAGTCAGAATCCAACAGTCTGACCACACCCAGTAGGTGCATCCCATGTGTGAAGTGAGAGCCCAGCTTGGAAAAGGTTGGTTACTAGGAAGTAAACTTCATTTCTTTGAGTGCTGCTCCCAGTGTGTGTTCGACTGTGGATACACGTGTCCCCTGTGCCGGAGACTGAAGAATTCTTGCAAGTTATGTCCATTGGTCTACAGCTGTGCTCTTGCGGAGCTTTCGAAAGTGAAAGTAGTTTAGACGTGGCTTTTTCGGCGAAACCCCCCCCCTTGTCAAAAAGCCGTGTAAATCTCGTTTTTTGAGGAAAAATGGCTTTTCAACAGAGCGGAGTGGTCACAGATAAAGCCGCGTCTAAACTACTTTCACTTTCAAAATCTCTGCTTTCGAAAGTGAGATTGGAAGAAGATATGCGAACTCCGCAAATCTTCCCCATAGTCTAGACATAGCCCTAGAGGCAGAGTCAGTCTTCAGCTAGGAGGTGTCCTAGCTAGGAGCTCCCTCCCTGACTAACCTCTCCTTCAAAAGCTTGCGGGGGTCCCAGAGGGATCTATCTTGGGTCTGGTTCTAATCAACATCTTCATAAATGATTTGGGTAACGGCATAGAAAATGCACTTGCAAAGATGGCTGGCAATATCCAACCAGGCGGGTTTGCAAGTGCTTGGGACAATGGATGAAAATTTGAAATTATGTTTACAAACTGGAGAAGTGGCCTGAAATAAGTAGGATGAAATGGAATAGCTATCAATGCACAGTACTACACTTAGGAGGGAATCATCAGTTACACAAATACAAGGTGGGAAATGACTTCCTAGGGTGGATCTGGGGTCGTAGTCTCTCACAAACTGAATGAGTCAACAATGGAACATAGCAGCAAAAGCAGGTATTGGGCTGAGATGTATGAGGGGTTGTGAGCAAGGCATGAGAAATAATTCTCCCATTCTGTCCAGTACTAATAAGGCCTCAAGTGGAGTTCTGTGTCTTGTTTTGGATTCCACGCTTCGGGAAAGATGTAGACAAATTGGAGAAAGTCCAGAGGAGAGCAACAAAACTGTTTAAAGGTCTGGAAAATGTCCTGTGGGGAAAGACTGGAAAAAACTGGGTGAGGGGGGAACATAGTAGTCTAAGTATGTAAAAGGTTGTTATAAAGAGGAGAGACTAAATGATTCTCCTTATCCCACTGAGGACTGGACAAGAAATAATGGAGAAAAGGCAGTTTGGGTGAGACTTTAGGAAAAGTGTAGGTAGTGAAGTAAAGGACCAAATTATTTAGGGAAGTTGTGGCATCTCCATCATGGAGGTTTTTAAGAACAGGTTAGAAAACACATGTTGGATGGTCTAGATAATACTCAGTCCTGGTTCAAAGCAGGGGAGTCTGTTGAGCTCTCTTCCAGTTCTACATGTCTAGGATTCCAAAACATTTAAATATGGTGTTTTGTGTGGTTTTAATTAAATTCCAATTAGCCTCCTAATGCATCTTGATGCAAATTATATATAAAAAGTTGATCTAATAAATAAGCAATGTGTCATTCACCATTAACACACTAATCTGAAAATATTAAACTATATAACTGCTTAAATACATGCAGATAGTTGTAATGTACTCTCTTAAGCAGCAAAAAAATGTACCAGAGCTAGCATAAAGGCTCTGTCTAGTTATAAGTTAACATGTTTTAACATTTATATCAACCAGTGAGAATGCACCTTTCTTCAGAAAATAATTGAAGTACAAGAGCAAGAGATGATTAATAAAATCAGTGATTTAAATCAAAGATTTCCACTTTGCAATTTAAATCCTGATTTAAATGAATCCTCCCATCACCCTTCAGTTTAAAAATAGGAATGTTGCTCATGCTATATGTTGGAGCAATCATGCAGATTCTTGGTACCAGTTACTAGCACTGCTATTCCTACTGTATCTCTAATTGTAGTGCGTAAGTATTATGGCAAAAGGGAGCTGTGTAAATATCCGAGGGGGAGAATCAGAGCTGAGTGGAAAACTGTCATCAGTATTGAAGGGAGAAAACAAAATAAAACAAACAGCTTTTAAAATGTTTGAAAATATTTACTGTTTTATCGACTAGCTGGTGTAATCTGTTAAAAATGGTTCTTAGTTTCAGCAAAGCAGCTGTAATGGAACCCCTTCCTCTGTTTGTGTTAAAATGTCTTGGGGGCAAACAGAGCATCTAGTCTGTTTCATTGGAGCTTGGATAGGTATTCTTTATGTAGCAAATTACTATCTTAACTGTTGGGAATAGTGTCTCAGTTGTTTCCACGTTTCTGTTTCAGGAGTGGGACAATGAGCTGAAAGCACTCCTAGAAGATATGAAAGACAAATCTGGCAACTTAAAGAAGCGATGCCCAGATCGCAAGACTGAAGCGGGCGCTGCCTATAGCCGTGTGAAAGCTGTTTATGGGATGATAGCAGAACTTCCAAAGCTGAAGGAGATGAAGGAGGTGACCCAGCATCTTGGGACAGTAAAACACATCTCTGCGGAGAAGGTAAATGCAGCATGTGACCTTTCTCCCTCCCACCTAGTCAGGCTATTTCAGATCGATAGAGATGATAAATGGAGTAGCTCAGCCTGTTACCTTTAGGGAACCTTACTCTTGTTTTCTCTCCCTTACTTAGGCATCAGATTTCCGCACAAAAATAGAGAAATTCATTGACTCTCGGACTGACAACTTACGTGACATGAAAGGTGGAGAATTTTGGCCTATTGTTAAATGTGTCAAGATCTGTGTTCCTGGTGCTGATGTCTTAAAGACTGGGGCAGTGCTGGTGGATTTGCCTGGAATAAGAGATTCCAATGCTGCCAGGGATAATGCTGCCAAAGAGGTACAATGGCATCTGTGAAATTGCAGCCCTCTTAAGGCTGTGCGTTGTTTTGTTTTTAAACCCTTCTGTCCCTTCTGGTTCCCAGCCCCTGATCTGTATCAGAAGCAGCATCTTTCTCCTTAGCCGTCATATCATGATTTTGCACGTAACACACATCAATATGCGCTGGGAAAATGAGCAGTCTCTTTCCTTTTCCTCTTCTTTCAGACAAACGTTTGCAGCATCGTGTAACTGACGTATGGCACTTACTGCTGCACGATGCCATACTGGCAAGTTGATTCCTAAAACGAGGCTTAGTAGCGTCCGTGGATAAGTGGTCTCCACAGCTGCATTGATTGGGATCCAATTACATGTGCTGTTCATCTTTGTGTTTGAAGTCTATAAGAAATTACCATAGATGCTAGTGTATTGCACGGTTAGGTGCGCTGACGACATTTCCCCCTCAGAAGGATCAATTGTTATTAGAAACTGATCACTGTGCTAGATGAAACATTGATCTGTCTCCTATAGCAGTATGATGGCAGTGTTCTTTTCTGGAGTTGCTGTTTTACACTTATATGCTGTATAGTGCAGCTGTGTGTTTGTAAGAAGAAACGTTAACTAGTCAGTAGGGATGTCAGCGAGTAGTCGACTAGACAACCGATATGCCCAGGCGTATCGGTTAATCTTGTTGACTACTCACATTTCCCCATCCCCCCTGCTGCCTCCGTATCAGAGGCAGCAGCTGGCAGGGAGGGAGAAGGCTGCCATGAAGCAGCCTTTAACCATGGCAGGCCCAGGCTCACCTCAGACAGAGGCTACTCCAGGAGATGTGGAGCTTGGACCCCCCGCGGACAAGGACTGCTGCTACCCTGCGCTGCTGCCCCTGTATCAGAAGCAGCAGTGAGGGCAACAGGCAGTTGGTCCATGTGGGGAGCATGGGGTGGCGGGGGGCTCCCTGGGAGTGGGGCCGGAAGGCACTGGCTGCCGGCCCCACCCCCGGGGACTATAGAATAGTCCAGTAACCAGTAAGAATTCATGCAGTTACTGGACGAGTCGGTTAACGGATAGCTAGCATCCCCGCTAGTCAGAGGTAATGCAGTTGTGTTTTGTGCCTAGGCAGGCCTTCTCTGCCATTGCACTCACTTTTGTGCATCTCCATCAGCAGCACCACCAAACTGTGTGGCAGCAGTGTGTTCTCTCCTAGTGCTTCAATAGATGAGTGCAAAATGGTTCCTGTTACATTTGGAAACCGATTCACCATTTTAGACATGTGACTCTTCTATGGCAATTCTGAAAGCTGCTGCCCAGAGATAGGTTTGGAATTTGTTACTCGCATTATCCAACTGGAGATTCCACTTAATATTTCACTCTGCCTCTCGGACGTCCAGGCACGTTTGGAGGTGCTGAAGCAGTTCAGTGTGTCTTAAAAAACCCAACTTTTCGGGACAGTTCTTCCTGTGTTATTTAGTGAGAGCTGATTGAAGCTCTCAACTGCCAGAACAAATCGCTATGGTTTTCCTGTTAACTGGCTTTTCTTTCCACCCGTTAGTACTTAAAGAACTGCAATGCGGTGTGGGTAGTCGCCAGCATCACCAGAGCAGTGGATGACAAGACTGCCAAAGAGATGTTGAGTGCGAACCTGCGGAGGCAGCTGCTCATGGATGGTCAGTTTGGGAGTCTAGCTTTTGTTTGTACTAAGACTGATGACTTCAACGTTACGGAAATAATGAGGTAATGTCAGCTCTCGTGAGCCTGTTGCCTTAGCATCTGTGACGGGGTCAGGGCAGAGGGCTATAGGAGAGTGATAAAGGGAAATCTATTGGCCCTATAGAAATAGGTCCCTGTTCCCAATGTGGACTGCCAAGGACTCATCCAGAACCAGCAGCACCTGCTAGGACCAACCAGGCCAAGTAAGAGGCTTCCAGACGCAAGGGAGCCAGATGAATCAGAACCCCCGGGAGCCAAGTAAGAACCAGTTGAGCCTGGTTTCCAAGCTTCCCTCCTGTTAGCTCGGAGCGCGAGGAAGGGGCTGAGGAGAGACGGTGCTGTGGAGGGTCTGGCCGCAGAAAGTGCAAGCAGGTCCCAGGAGGAAGAGCCTGCGATGGGGAAGGTGCTAGGGAAGGCCTAGGGGAGGTGGCAGCTGTTACTGTCGTGCAGCTGTTGTTGGAGACATTTGCAGGCTGCTGCTTTCCCAGGGCCTGGGGCTGGACCCCAGAGTAGAGGGCAGCCTGGGTTCTCCCCTGTGCTTCCTTTTTTGTTGCCCCCCCGGAATTAGTTGGCGTCTGGGGCTCTTTGGGTCCCCCTGTAGGCTGGGGGAGGGTCCCGGATCCCAGTAGCACCACACTGAGGGGCCACAGAGACTGTGGAGTTGGGTTTCTCCTCTTTTCCCCATGCTGAGAGTAGCTCAGCAAGCAGTTGACCTGGAAGCATGGGACCCACCAGGATGGAGGGGGACTCTGTCACTCATGTCTTGCATGGGGCGGTGATGGATCACTCAGGCTCTGGTAAACTAAGAGCCACTTCAGCCACTTGCCGGGGTCACGAGTTGCTCTGAACTTCAATGAAATTGGGCCACTTAGACATTGAGGTAGAGCATTGAGGTGAACCACTGACCCTAAGGGCTCACAAGTTCCTGTGTGGCAAGCCGGCGTTCCTCTACAGTGCACTCACACCCCTGTGGGCACTGCCGCAGGACAGTGAAAGGCAGCGTGGCTCGCCACGCACCAAGCCGTATCGTGTGCAGAGTTCAGGAAACGATCACTTACGTGTCCTGGTCTGGCTGGGGGGAGGTGATAAGCCGTATGGATTACTGGCCACGGCAGAGAACGCAGATCATCACAGCTGGAAAAGTCCATGTGCTCTGAACTTTTCCCTCCTGTGTCTGTGTCAGTCCATTGTAATTCTGTACGTTTTTCCTGTAATGTCCACAGCTTTGCTGGCTGGGAACTTGATCCATAAGCTGTTAGCTTAACCGGAGTCTTCCCGTGACTTCATGGGGCTCTGGATCGAGTCTAGTGCAGCAGCTCTCAACCTGAGGCCCAATTAGCACATAGCTCTGGCCCAGTTGTGTGTTTAAAAAACCCTCAACATTTGCTGCTCTGGTCTGGGAGGGGTTGGGGCTGGAATTCCCAGGTTTTAGGTGGGGCTCCAATTCTGGGGGTGGGTTCTGAGGTCCAGCTGCCTGGCCCCATGCCCAGAACTCGGGCGGGGTGCTGGGCATAGGGAACGGGGGGACATGCCGCTGCCCTATGGTATGAGGGCCCTAGATTCTAGTGTGATGTGCCAGCCAATGAGCCGTGGGACTTACCCTTGCAGAAGAGCTTTGCAAACAAAATGAGTGGCATGGGACTGTCAGATTTGTTCGCAGGGAATTGCTGCTGGCAGCAGGCAATGAAGGCAGAAAAAGGACGCACTTACCGTAGCGTATCTGTGCGTGCGCTGTCCTTTTATGCAGCGACTCTCTGTGTGTGCGGCCTGATTCTTACC
Organism: Pelodiscus sinensis; assembly: GCF_052426305.1. Taxonomy (NCBI): domain Eukaryota; kingdom Metazoa; phylum Chordata; order Testudines; family Trionychidae; genus Pelodiscus; species Pelodiscus sinensis. The sequence goes on from NC_143053.1 coordinate 1,905,437, forward strand.
TGATCTGGATCTTGCAGTGATCTGGACCTGAGAGGTGAAATCCAGCCCATAGAAAGGTCACTGGGAGAGCTGGAGAATCAGCGGGTGCAAATGGAATTGGAAAAGGACTCCCTGTATTTTCAACTCCAGCAGGAGGTTGGTAGCTCTTTCCCTCTTCCTACCACAGGGCTCTGGGGGCAGATTCATTTGGGTCTGGAAACTGCTTCCAGGCAGTAGGAAATCATGTCTGCTAGTGGTTACGCACTTGACTCTGAGAGAGAGAGAAACCAGCTGTTCTCCTGCCGCCAACCTCGTACCTCCCGCAGTGACTCGGATGGCTGGCGTGTCGGAGCTGGGGGCGCCGGCTGGTCCAGTGGGGAGAAGGCGCTGGGGTGGTCCTGGCATGGTATATGAAGAGTATGTGGCTCAACCCTTGACAGCAGCACGCTGTGAGGGGCTGCCAGGGCAGAGGGGGATGCTCTGACGTCTAGTCCATTGCTGAGCTGTACCTCAGCGTATGTCTCTCCGGAGCTTTGCCTTGCACAGTTTGAAACCATGTGAGAAGAGTTGGAATGCAGTTCTGGAGTCTGCAGGGGAATGGAGCTAGGCTCTGTGCAGCGGCTGTGGTAACGGGCTTTAATAGCGATGGGAGCGGGTGGGTGGAAATTCCGCCTCAAGTGCACAGATTGATTATTGCTGCTCCACAGTGTGCAGCTGGCGTCTGTATCGCTGTCGTGGCGTGGCGTGCCAGTCCCAGCTGTGCTCTCTTCTGGGTACAGCGGCAACTGTTGTGGTCAGTCGTGGCCTGTCATTGTTTCTAGTTCATGGGAGAGTTTCTGATTTACACCCATCACAGAGCTTAGGAAAGAACATTCTGAAACAATCTCCTAAAGCCTGTTTAACGTCTAGAGTACCTAGAGTTGCTGGTCCCTGGACCAGCCAAGGAAATCGCCCAGAAACAGGGAGCTGAAGCAGCACTAAAGCTAGTTTATTAATACAGATTCTTAAGGGTAAGATGATACTCACCCTCGCACTCAGACTGGCAGGTGAAGGGAGGCTGCAGGCGTAGCAGAGAACTTCCAATTTCACAGGCAGCTCAAACTGGCCAGGCGTCAGCTTCCAGGACACCGACCATGAGGCTCACGGCTCTCCCTGGATCCCCTCGGATCCGCAGGAGGGCTACCGCCTCTGAGTCAGTCCTGGGTGTCATGTTGTTACATCCCTTCTGAAAGGAGATGATCTTCCTGGCCGCTTGTCAGTTAATTTGATCTTCTTTCCAGAGTCTTTGTCTGCCTTAAGAAGTCACAGATCCGAAACTGCCTTTGGTTGGGTATTTTGCATTCACACATGCCACAGGTTACATACATATTCGTAAGTCCAAATAAAATCCAGCTTCATAGCCTTGAATAACAAGCAGTTGCATTGTCTAACGTACTAGAGAGAACATGCCACGGGCGTGATAAAAAATCTTAACAGAAATTGAGATTAAGACAGCCAAGGTTAGGGAGGAGGGAGAGGCAGAGGAGTACGTCTGGTCAGCTAGACACCAGCGGAGAGGGGCGTCGTGTCTGACTGGTTACGCCTGCGGGACACAGCCTGGTATTTGGGGCACTGTGGAACTTCAAGCTCCTTGTGTTTTTAATGCTTCCAGTATTCTGTTCTTTTGTAGCAGCAACAGCAAGAACATGGCCCAGAAAATCCAGCCTCGTTCCAGACCGAAAATGACATTAGGAAGAAAATCCTCGAGAAGGAATTCAAAGTGAGTGCCCTTGGGAGCCATAATCTGATCAACTTTTTATTCAAATGGGGAACTGTGGATTCTTCTTCCCCATCATGCTCTGCTGTGGGTTGTTCATGCACATCGTGTGCCTGGAGCTGGAGAATTTGAAAATAGCCTCTGCTATCTGTGCATGCGCCTCGCCTCGCCTCTCCTCATACCTCTAGCCGAGTGAATTGGGGCGGTGCAAATTAGCAGCGTCTCCAGTTACTTCTCCTAGCTGCACGAGCCAGTACGGAACCTCTGTCTGCAGCTCTGGCTTCATCCCTTAAAATCCCATTTGGTTTTGTCCGTAGTTTTTAGCATCTCGAACAGCTAATCCTGTTAGTGTTTTCGTAGTTTGCAGGGCTAGATGAATGGGGGGGGGACTTCCCTTTCCCTCCCCACGTACGGATATTGGCCCATACCCAGGACTTGGGGCGTCCAATGCTGCGTTTCCTGCCCACAGCCCTCCTTTGCCGGTGAAGACTGCCATGCCAGGACTGCCTGGGGAGCTCCCATTACAGTCAGGTGCAGCGTCTGCCACCTGTTCTCCAGCTGCTCCTGGAAAGGGCTGGAATTCCCCCTTTGAAAACTATGGAAAAGGCCAGGAAGCCTCAATTGGTCCCAGGGTGGGGAAACCCCCTGGGCCTTGCCCTGATTGAACAAGTTTCACGCCGGTGCCAGATAATCTGCTCTCGTAGGTCCCTGGTGGGATCGTCCCAGAAACTGAGAGAGCAGTCTCAGGCACCGAGACTGCCCTCCTCAGCATCCACTCTGCAGCCATCGGATCCAGCTCCGAGCAAGCCAAGTGTTCCACCCCCACAGGGCTGACAGTAGACCCTGCGAGCTAGGGCCATCTGGGAAGTGGAGGTTCTCTGAGCCTCTCAACACAAAGGTTTGGTTCTTTCCCAAGTTTACAACTGAACGTTGCTTTTAACCATCTTCAGTTAAATGAAACAAGCACAGAAACAGTTTCCTCGTGACATGTGTTTAGTAGTTTACATCAGTGCAATACTGCTCTGTATTTGCTTCTTGGGAGGGAGGGGTCTTGTCTCTGCTGCCGGTTGTGTGTTGAGTACTTCCTAAGGAGGTGTGGGGTTGACCGGTCAGTTTGTAACTCTGGTGTCTGTGACCCTGGTGTTTGTAAGAGCCAGCAGGCTCTTACTACATTTAAAAGGCTGGTGCGCAGCAGGGGCAGGACTAGTTGACAAGTCACTTACATCCCTAGTACAGACGTGGTCGCCTCATCTCAAAAAAGAACGGGAAGCGATTGTCTAGGAAGGATCCTGCAGAAAGGGATCTGGGGGTCAGCGTGGGCCACAAGCAAAATAGGAGCCAACAGTGTGATAAGGTGCAAAAAAAGCAAATGTGATTCTGGGATGAATTAACAGGAGTGTTGTGAGCAAGACACGAGGAGTCATTCTTCAGCTCTACTTTGCGCTGGTTAGGCCTCAGTTGGAGTACTGTGTCTAGTTCTGGGCACCACATTTCAAGAAAGATGTGGAGAAATTGGAGAGGGTCCAGAGAAGAGCGACAAGAATGATGAAAGGTCTAGAGAACATGACCTATGAGGGAAGGCTGAAGGAATTGGGTTTGTTTAGTTTAGAAAAGAGAAGACTGAGGGGGGACATGAGAGCTGTTTTCAGGTGTCTAAAAGGGTGTCATAAGGAGGAGGGAGAAAACTCGTTCATCTTGGCCTCTGAGGATAGAACAAGCAGCAATGGGCTTAAACTGCAGCAAGGGAGGTTGAGGTTGGACATTAGGAAAAAGTTCCTACCTGTCAGGGTGGTTAAACACTGGAATAAATTGCCCAGAGAGGTTGTGGAATCCCCATCTCTGGAGATATTTAAGAGCAGGTTAGATAAATGTCTATCAGGGATGGTCTAGACAGTACTTGGTCCTGCCATGAGGGCAGGGGACTGGACTCGATGACCTCTCGAGGGTCCCTTCCAATCCTAGTATTCTATGATTCTAAGATCTTTTAGCATTGAAAAGGTTCAGAAAAGGACAACTAAAATGCTGAGGGGTTTGGAACGGATCCCAAATGAAGAGAGATTAAAAAGACTTGGACTTTTCGGCTTAGAAAAGGGGAGACTCGGGGGCATGATAGAGGTCTATAACATCATGAGAGGTGTGGAGAAAGTGAATACAGAAAAGTTATTTCCTTTTTCCCATAATAGAAGAACTAGGGGGTCACCAAATGAAATTAATAGGTAGCATGTTTAAAACAAACAAAATGAAGTTTTTCTTCATACAGCATGCAGTTAACCTGTGGAACTCCTTGCCACAGGATGTTGTGAAGACCAGGACTTTAACAGGGTTCAAGAAAGAACTAGATAAATTCATGGAGGTTAGGTCCATCAATACTTATTAGCCAGGACAGATAGGAATGATGTCCCTGGCCTCTGTTTGTCAGGGGCTAGAAATAGGTGACAGGAGAGGGATCGCATGAAGATTAACTGTTGTGATCCCTCCCTCTGGGGCATCTGATATTGGTCACTGTTGGTAGACAGGAGACTGGGCTGGACGGACCTGTGGTCTGACCCCCGTCTGGCCGTCATGTTCTGTCCATCGAAGGCGTACTTTCTAGTGGTAGGGAAGGAGTCCACTAGAAGATTCATCCTGGCTAAACGGAGATTTTACTTCTTGGGCACTTCAGACATCCCTCTCATTTTAGCGTATACCTTTCTTCTAAAGACATCAGGCCTGTCCAGGCAGATCCTGGAGAGTCCACCTGACCGTGATGAGTGCGCGCTGGCCTCCGGCTCGCGAAAACTTGGTCTGTGCTCACGCACTGTCCACCAGATTTTGGAAAGACACTTGGAATCTTTCTGACTGTTCACAAACCTACTTCCTGAGTTACACTTGCACCCGGTTCTCTCAGAATTCACAAGGTTGCCCTTTGAACTCCTGCTCCTCCTTGCTTTCTTGTGGCTGTCACCTTAGCCGGCTTGGTGAGCTTGGAGGGATGGCGGTGGATCCTCCTTACATCGTGCTCCCTAAAGAGAAGACCGGTATGTTTACACTCCAGATTCACTCCCGAGATTGTCTCGGAACTTCACTTAGACCAATCAGTCTACTGACCGGTGCGCTTCTGCAAAGCACACACTTCCTCAGAGGGACAGACTCCACGCCCCCGGGCCTGGCAGGCTAGAGCCTTTGACCGACACAGAGCAAGATGGATCAGGAAATCCCCAAGACTATCCCTCCCTGTAACAGAGAGAATCTGAGCAAGCGAGCTCGACCCAGAGGATCTCTGAAGGAATCTGCTTTCCACTGTGTTACCAAATACCAGCTGCCTTCCACAGGGATAGGAGCTCATTCCGCAAGGGTGCAAGTTGTGACTGGCATCTCTTCGGGATGCTCCTCCTTGATCGCCATAAACCAGCCACCCAGGGTTCCGTTCACACCTTTACTAGACTCCCCTGCTGAGGCCTCCTTTGGAACAGCCCCGCCATCCACATCGTCGCACCCTGCTATGCGAGTACTGCTTGTTAATCGCCCCGGTGCGGTGCGGTAGGGACCATCGCTCTAAGACTGTGAGCCCACAATCTCCCTGGGCAATTTATTCTAGTGCTTAACCCCAGCCCTGAGCCCCCCCTCCCGCGGCCTGCTCGCCCGCGCCGGCCCTGAGCCCCCCCCCCCGCACCCTGCTCGCCCGCGCCGGCCCTGAATCCCCCCCCCCCCGCGCCCTGCTCGCCCGCGCCGGCCCTGAGCCCCTCCTGCGCCCTGCTCGCCTGCGCCAGCCCTGAACCCCCCGCGCCGGCCCTGAACCCCCCCTCCCGCGCCCTGCTCGCCCGCGCCGGCCCTGAGCCCCCCCTCCCACGTCTTGCTTGCCCGCGCCAGTCCTGAGCCCCGCCCCCTCCTGCATCTTGCTTGCCCGCGCCGGCCCTGAACTTCCCCCTCCCGCGCCCTGCTCGCCCGCGCCGGCCCTGAGCCCCCCCTCTCGCGCCCTGCTCGCCCGCGCCGGCCCTGAGCCCCCCCCCCCCCTCTCGCGCCCTGCTCGCCCGCGCCGGCCCTGAGCCCCCCCCCTCTCCCGCCCGGCCCTGCCCCCCCGCGCCGCCCCGCGCCGGCCCCCCCCCCCCCGCGCCCCTGAGCCCCCCCCCTCCCCCCCCCCGCCCTGCCGCCCCCCCCCCTCCCGCGCCCTGCTCGCCCGCGCCGGCCCTGAGCCCCCCCTCCCGCGCCCTGCTCGCCCGTGCCGGCCCTGAGCCCCCCCTCCCGCGCCCTGCTCGCCCGCGCCGGCCCTGAGCCCCCCTCCTGCGCCCTGCTTGCCCGCGCCGGCCTTGAACCCCCCCCCCCCGCGCCCTGCTTGCCCGCGCCGGCCCTGAGCCCCCCTCCTGCGCCCTGCTCGCCCGCGCCGGCCCTGAGCCCCCCCTCCTGCTCCCTTATCACCCACGCCGGCCCTGAGCCCCCCCTGCGCCCAGATTCCCTCCCAGAACTTGCACCCTGAATCTCCTCTTGCACACCAACCCCCGGCCCCAAGCCCGGCCAGGATCTCCTCTCCCACATGCCACACCCCTTGGCCCAAGACCAGAGCCTGCAACCCGCTGCTCCGTCCTGGTGTGCGAGAGTGGGGATGGAGGGTAAGGGGTGTGGCGTGAGCAGGGCAGGGCCTCGGGGAAGGGGTGGGGAAGGAGACAGGCCGAGGGTGTTTGAGTTTGATGTGGGTCCTGGATTTCACGTGAATTCAAAGAGCAGTTTTGTGCTTTGAAAGGTTGGAGACCCCTGCGCTGAGGAGAACAGGACGTTACTTATCTATCATGGGAGGTTCTTTGAGATGCTGCTGCCTGTTCACCTACCTGTTCTCCTTCCCCTCTGCTTTGGATCTCCGCCAGCTCTTGGCAAAGGAGCAACTGGGGAGGTGTCTGTCCACTCTGTCTCTTCTCTCCGGGGTAGGCAGGGGCGCGAGTGACTCATCCAACCCTCCAGTACACAGTAGAATACAGATAGGGACCTTCCACCTCGAAGACCCTCCAGCTACCAGTAAGTCACATCTCCCTTTAAGGTGCTTCATTTGGCAGCTTTGTCCATCTGACCCTGAACAGCAGTGACATCCCAAGACAACAGCCATCTCTGTGCAGATCGCAGGCAGTGTCTGCTTTTGGCTGCAGCTGGCACTTGGGTTTTTGCCAAGGCTACTGCCCGTCCTGGGTGTCATTTTATTTCTCCAATTTCTCCTTCACGTAGATCAGCAGTTTGCAGAGAGAGAGAGAGAAGAAGCTTCGTGACATTAGTCTGATCTGCGTTCAGTCCCGAAATCAGTTTTCCAAACAGCGGATTTGGATGGATTTCAAGAACAGCCTTCAGGTAGGAATCCATGGGAACACCAAGGAGTGGCAGCATTGCCGGGACACCAGCTGGATTTTGTTGCTCTTGTGGAGTCAGTGGCTGTAGCGAGGTGCAACTAAAATCTGCAGTGTCAACACTCTGACGACTGAGGGAATCCCTATAGTTTTGATGCTGCTGCTCCTTTAATCCGAATAGCTGTTAGTGAACCGCTAGGGCCCGTTTTAATGAGATCCACCATCTAGAGGGCGCCCCCGTGTTCGTGTTCGGCTGATTTCAGGAGAAGGGTTGCACGTCCATTCATAGATTACCAGCATGGCTTTCTGAGTAAAACGGGCCAGAGAGCCGCACCAAAAGCAGCTTGTGGTTGACCCAGCACACATCTCCTAGTGCTCCTTCAAGGGTCTAAACTAGATTTTCCCCACAGCTGCTGCAGCTTATCAGCCAGTCTGCTGTGAGTGCAGGTGAAAGGGAGGCTGTTCTTTGTTGCAGGCGATGAGAAGGAAAGCGGCATGTGCTGAAGGTAGCGAAGATGAGGAGGAGGAGGAGCCCGAAGATGAAGACTTGACTACGTCGGACACAAGCGACCCTCGGGAAGATGAATCCCAGCATGGGAAACTTCAGGTTTTCACAGTCAGTTCTACAGAATACCTAAAACTGCATGGAAAACTGCTCCGCGATGGGCAGCCGCAAGTCTTCCACAGCGACGAGGATACAGGTATTCACACGTACCGGGAGCCCAGCTGTCCCGCTGCTGAGTCCGTGGCCCGGTCCCTCAGCTGCTCACGAGCCCCTGGAATGCTGAGCGTTCTCCCCTTTTGTTTTAAATTGGACTCCAAGCTCTTGTGGGCAGGGGTTGCCTGTTGGCGAGGCCTCTGCGTGCAAATGTCACTTGCGTAATTCCTGAGGAACTGGGCCACGTGGGGGACAGTAATATTCTCTTCTCTGTCTAGAAATACCAGCTCTGAAGAAGTTTGCCATTCACACTGCCTTGCAGCACAGCATGGTGGCAACAGAGAAAGTGATCAGAAATGTAGCTCGGGTCATAAGTCAAGTGGTCAACTATCTGACCAATCAGAGAGCAGAGGTAAGCACACGCTCGCGTTTTTAGCTTATGTGTGGGTTGGGCACCTGTGAAAAGTTTAATCAGACCTGATGGGTATTTGCAGGTGTATAACAGGGAATAGACACATTGCAGTGACATGTATGAACTCTAGCTTCTGGGGTGTGCTTCTGTTGGTTGTTAGTGCTATTGGTCTGGGTCCTACTGTAGATGGAAAAGAAATGCTCCAAGTGCAGCCAGCATGGCCTAGTGTAGTGGTCCTCAACACGGCGCCCGCTGGGGCATTTATGTGCACCCGCCAAAACATCTGGGCTGGCCCCGCCCCCGGCGTGCCGCACATCCGTGGTGCCGGCCCTGGGCGCGTGGCTCATGGGCGGTCCCTGCCCCAGGCGTACGGCACATGCACAGTGCTGGCACCAGGCGCAGGGTGTGTGGGTGGCCCCACCCCCGGGCGCGCGGCGCATGTGTTGCCCCGCCCCCGGACGCCTGGCAGCCACGAAAGGTTGGGGACCACTGGCCTAGTGGACTCCTGCTTAATGATGAGTATTTAAGGAACAGAAGAGACCATCTTCTCGTGTCTCGGTTTCCCTGTTTGCAGAACAGGCCTGAGTGTGTCTCTCTAAAATACAGGGATTCGTTTGAACTTGTTTAAAGCCTTCCATGTTGACTGGCTTCTATTAGAAAAGTGAGATGTCTGCAAGTCCCCAGGGGCTGTTTAAATGCATCTAGAATCCTCCAGGAGCTGATAGAGGAGCTATCTGAGCCTCCAGCGATCATCTTTGGAAAGTCAAGGGCGTCGGGAGAGACTCCAGAAGACGGGAAAAGGGCAAATCTAGTGCCCACCTAAAAAAGGGAAATAAGAACAACCCAGGAAACGACAGACCCATCAGTTTAACTTCTGTGCCAGGGAAGATAATGAAGCAAGTAATTAAGGAATTCAAATATCTGGGAGAAAATAAGGTGACAGGTAACATGGACAGCACGGATTGTGTCAGACCAATCTGATCGCTTTCTTAGATAGGATAACAAGCCTTGTGGATAAGAGAGAAGTGGTGGACGTGGGATACCTAGACTGTAGTGAGGCATTTGACACAGACTAGCATGACCTTCTTATCAGTAAGCTAGGGGAATACAACCTAAAAGGGATTACTATAAGGTGGGTGCATAACTTGCTGGATAACTGTTCTCAGAGAGTAGTTATTAATGGTTCTCAATCCTGCTGGAAAGGTCTAACAAGTGGGTTCCGCAGGGGTCTGTTTTGGACCCGGTTCTGTTCAGTATCTTCATCAACGATTTAGATATTGGCACAGAGAGGACGCTTTTTAAGTTTGCAGATGATCCCAAGCTGGGAGGGGTTGTGAGTGCTCTGGAGGATGGGTCAGAATTCAAAATGACCTGAACAAACTAGAGAAACGGTCTGAGGTAAATAAGATGAATCCATTTCACACACACAGAATGGGAAGCGACTGTCTAGGAAGGAGTCCGGCAGAAAGGGATCTAGGGTCAGAGTGGATCACAAGCTCAATATGAGTCAACAGTGTGGCAAAAAAAAGCAAACGTGATTCTGGGCTGCATTAACAGGAGTGTTGTGAGCAAGACACGAGGAGTCATTCTTCCTCTCTACTCTGCGCTGGTTAGGCCTCAGTTGGAGTCTTGTGTCCAGTTCTGGGCACCGCATTTCAAGAAAGATGTGGAGAAATTGGACAATAGCAGCAAAAATGATTCCAAGTCTAGAAAACATGAGCTGTGAGGGAAGGCCGAAGGAACTGGGCTGGTTTAGTTTGGAAAAGAGAAGACTGAGAAGGGGACATGAGAGCAGTTTTCAGGTCTCTAAAAGGGTGTTACAAGGAGAAGGGGGTGGGATTTTTCTTGGCCTCTGAGGACGGGACAAGCAGCAAGGGGCTTAAACTGCAGCCAGGGAGGTTTAGATTGAACGTTAGGAAAAACTTCCTGCCTGTCGGGGGGTGAAACACGGGAATAAGTTGCCTGGGGAGGTTGTAGAATCTCCATTCCTGGGGATATTGAAGAGCAGGTTGGACAGACACCTGCCAGGGATGATTAGACGGGGCTGGTTCCTGCCATGAGGGTGGGGGGCTGGACTCGATGCCTCTCGAAGTCCCTGCCAGTGCTCGTGTTCTGAGGTTCTGTGATTACCTCCTGCACGTGGAGCGCCTCCGAGGCAGCAGTGCTGGCAGACCATGGGCAGTTATTAGTCTGACCAAAGACAAATTCACACATGAGAGAAAAGTGCCACCGTGCCAGTGGTCTGTCTAATACTGACCTTGGAGGTGTACTTGTTAGGTGGGTCCCACAGTGGCAGAGTAAGGCAAAGGCAATTAATCATGTCACTAAACCAGGGGATGCCAAAGTACATCTTCTGAGCCGTGTCCAGCTCCCAAAGTTCTGAGGGTCAGCCTGTGGCCTCTCTATGGCGTTATGGTCAGAAGACACTGCAGGCCCCAGTGTGATGTGTGACCTAAGCGCTTGGCTCGGGTGAGTCACTGCAGGCGGGGTAGTCTAGTTTCTGTAGGCTGTACCTCTTCGTTACAGGCGTCGGTGGCTAAGTAGCTGTGGCTCTTTGGCTCATGGTATCTTGCTGCAGCTGCTGCTGCCCTGTGTTGTATAATGTCTTTGTAAGAAAGCAGGATGCCTACATCTCGGAGGTATGTGCATGCTTTTATGGTCACAGGATCTTCCACTGGTCTTCTATTGGACCTGCTTCTGTTAGTGAGAGAGACAAGCTTCCAAGCTTATACAGAGACCTGAAGAAGAGCACTGTGAGGCCAAGAAACTTCTCTCTTACCGGTGGGAGCTGGGCCAATAAAAGATACCCAGCTGGTGTCTCTGGATGACCAAGTTAGCTCTTTGTCATGTTCTTTAATTCTAGGTCTTGCAGAGCCAACCTCTCAGGACCTGAAGCAATGCTGCAGGGGCCCATGTTGCTTGCTTGCACTGTATGTGGGGCTCTCTGGAAGTTTTTGAAGCAACTGGCAGATCTCAGCAAGGATGTAGCTGGCCTCACGTGCCTGTTGCACAGAGAACTTTTTACAGTCCCCTCTGTCAACTCACAGGGCCATGGATGAACAGGATTATGGATTTGCTTCAGCACAGCGTCTCTTAGGGACCGTTTGTTTTATTGTCTCACTACGTCACTGCTACTACAGACCGGGTGCACATCAGCAAGCGCTGCAGAGCAATGCGTAGAAGAGTAAAAGGCACTTGGAATGCTTACATCCCTTCTACCGTGGGGAGTCCCATCTCTGATCCTTGCTTCGAGGGCTGCGGCTGACATGGCTCCAGCTGGGGGAATCCAGGGCACCCTCCGAGGTCTAGGTCCCTGGTGAAACTCGTCGGGCACGGGACTCCCTACGATAGTTGTATCACCGTTGTTTCTCGGGTGTGCGCGTACTGGCTCGACGCCATTCTTGTCGCTCTTAGGAGCTGAGACCAAGGTCAGATGTCTTACCGCTTAGTCGTTTCCCAGCTCCAGTGCACGGGTTAAAGCTGATAAGGGCCAGCTGGTGTTTGTGTTTACAGACTTCAAGGCTGTACAAGACTGTGTACAGCAAGGATGGCAACTTGCATTCCAGCCTGCTGAGCGGCAGGCCCCGCATATGGCTTCTGATATGACCCCCTCTTAGGATACTCTCTGTTTGCTTTCAGGACAATTCCCACCGGGCCCAGGTCCAAGAACTGGTGCAGGACTGTTTGTTGGCCCTGCGCTCACAACTTCAGGAGGTGGTGGAAGACAGCCTCCAAGACATCCAGTTCTATTTTTCTGTCCTTATTCTCTCCAATCTAAAGAAAGGAGCCATAAGGGCAGAGGAGATGTGTGAAGACAAGGTCAGAAGTTGGGGGTTACCGGTAAGACATGTACTTCCCTCTGCAGTTCCGTTTGCCAGAGCACCATTGCCATCTTGCCCGTCTTGCAGGGCTCTTTCCTTGTGCTCGTCCATTACCGTACCCCTCTGCTCTCCATGGACCGAGTTTGTACATGGCCAAACAGCGGCGGATATAGGGCAGGGCGAGTGGGGTGGCTGCCCCAGGCCCCACGCTTCAATAGGCCCCATGCCAGCGCCAGGGGTGGACTGGCCCGGTGGGATACCGGGAATTTCATGGTGGGCTGTCCACCGACTGGCCGGCTGGCGGCGGCTGGAGGAGGAGGGGGATTGTGGCGGGGCGCCGCAGCCCCGCACTTTAAATTCCCTAGCGCCAGCTAGTACGGGCCGTGTGGGGCCGAGGGAGCGCATGTGTGACGTGCTGAAACGCCGCACAACAGCTGAGAGGGGAGACGCCCGGGCGTGGCATGACGTCACGGCCTGGGACTTTAAAACCACGCGGCCCAGCGTTGCACCGCTCGGTTCGGCACGTGGCCTGGAGCCTGGGCCAGGGTCGCGACCGCTCTGCAAACTGGAAGGCAGAAGGTGGATGGCAGAGGAAGGGGCTTGTGCTGAGGGGAGGGGGCAGGTCAAGAGAAGAAAGGAGAAGGCTCCAAGGGACAGCGTGGAGGAGACACAAATGCCAGGGGGCCAAGTGCAGACAATGAGGAAAAGGGCAGGAGGGGAGGTGTCAGTGGGAGGGGGGGCAGGGTGATGCTGGGAGAGGAGAGGGGAAGGGGAGGTGCTGGGAGAAGGCTTGAAAGGAGGGGTGGCATGAGGAAGGTGGGGATGGAGCAAGACGTGTGAGGGCACAGGGACATGAGGGGAATGGGGGCAGAGGGTGGTGAGGGGGTGGGCATCAGGGAAAAAGGGGGCGGGGGCAGTGAGGAAAGGGGGAGGCACCAGGAGGGTGCAGGGCTAAGGGAAGGTGCAGGTGCCAGGGGATTCTGGGGGTGAAGGGCAGACACCTGCAGGGGAGGTGGGCGGAGGGAGGTGTTGGAGAGGGGATGAGGAGGGGTAGCTCACATGATCAGTGTGGGGCTACTGGAGGAGTGGGCTCAGGGGGGACACCTTTTTTCTATTTTTTCTCCAAAGGGGGGCCCCGCAAAACTCTCCTCCGCCCCTGTGGCCAAATGGAAAGCGATGCTAATGCTGACCGGTGCTGGAGGGCGGGAAGAAGAGTGTCTGGTGTGTTCGCAGCACTCTCGGCGTGCTGTAGAACTGGCCTGCGGGGGTGGTTGTCTGAGGGGCACGGCAGTGGATGTGCTCCAACTAGAGCAAACTGGAACCAGGTTGCTGGCATTGAAAACGAAGTGGATTGTAGAGCAGGCTTTAAATGAAGGGCTGAGGGAAAGCAGGTGGATATGGAGTCACACGCGGTATGGACAGACAGTCCGTAGCAGAGGAACTATTGCCGGAGGCTCTGTCAGTCCTTCCGAGGAAAGGAGGATGGAAGTCAGAGTGCAATCTGATGAGAAAGTCACATGAAAAAGTCCCGTGATTAAAAAAAAAAAGGCCCTTAACCATTGCCATAATACAAATAACAAAGTTTTCCATGCTATTCCGCTCACTGTTGTAGTGTATCCCGCACCATCTCCCTGCCAACCATTCTGTATTGGCACTTACGTCATCTTATTTGTGTGGGGGAACAGCATCTGAGAACCTGCACGTGGGCCAATGAATTGTCATAGACAATTGACTGTTGTACCTTTGGAGCTGCCCTTTCTGTTTGTGTTACTGTACAACACCCAGCAGCATCGCTAACCCATAGGCAGCAACTGCCTTGCGGAGGTGTGAGGTGGTTGACTCCCATGGTGCGGTTCTTGCCTGTCTGAAACTGAAGGGTGTATTCCTGTCGTAGAGCTGAGCTGCTGTCTCCTGGTGTGTGGAATGCTGTCTGTCTAGAGACAGACCCTCTCTCTCCTTGCTTTGTGCTTTGCAGGGGATTGGATACCCCTACGCCACGTACCGGGCTGTGTGTGCTCGTCATGGCCTCTACAGCTCTGTAGCATGCGGCTTTGTGGATTTCAACGAGCAGCTCACAGAGCCGATATCCAGCGCAATCTCCATGACGTGGAATGAGGTCTTCAGGTACTCGCCTCTTCACTGCACGCTGGGGTAGCTGTGCTAACGCTAGACACTTGGAACACCCCGTGTGCGGACGGCCAGACCTGAGAGATGAGCTGGTGCAAGAGGCATGGCCTCTGCTCTCTCGTGTCCTCGGCCACTTCATCCCACTGTTAGATACTGGGCCTGGCAAAGCGTCATGGTCTCACCCCTGCAGGGCTGCGCCTTCCAGCTCGCTTCCTGTCCCCCAGAGGGGGAGATCACCGCACGGCTGACCAGTGTACTCGTGTATCACACGGAACCAGGCGGGCCCCCGTCTGGCCACCAAACGCCGGAGTGCGGGGCGCAGCCCGGTGTGCTCCAGTGCAGGGGCAGAACGGGGGCCATATTCCCCAGCCACTTTTTTCAGAAAAGTGAATAGGCTGCCCCTTATACACCATCCCTGTGTCCCAGTGGTGACGTGTTGTAGTGCAAGCCTTAGCGGGCGTGAAGGTCTTAAATTCCAAAGCCCATTAAGGGAATGTAAAATTGCCTGATTCTTTGGAGGGTAATATTACTGTCAAGGAGTAATAGAACTAAAATACCCGGCTGTGAATTAAGATTTCAACCCCATGTAACCCAGAAGGTCCACACAGTACATTGCCGCACTGAATCAGAGCAGTGGTCCATCTTCATTAGGCTGTGATAGACAGCTTCGTAAGCGTGGGGAGTGCGTTGAGATCCTCGGAGGGCACCGCTTTCCACAGCTCCCATTGGCCGCGGATCACCATTCACAGCCAATGGGAGCAGCGCAGACCGGGACACCGCTTTCCACAGCTCCCATTGGCCGCGGATCACCATTCACAGCCAATGGGAGCGGCGCAGACCGGGACACCGCTTCCCACAGCTCCCATTGGCCGCGGATCACCATTCACAGCCCATGGGAGCAGCGCAGACCGGGACACCGCTTCCCACAGCTCCCATTGGCCGCGGATCACCATTCACAGCCAATGGGAGCGGCGCAGACCGGGACACCGCTTCCCACAGCTCCCATTGGCCGCGGATCACCATTCACAGCCAATGGGAGCGGCGCAGACCGGGACACCGCTTCCCACAGCTTCCATTGGCCGCGGATCACCATTCACAGCCAATGGGAGCGGCGCAGACTGGGGCACCGCTTCCCACAGCTCCCATTGGCCGCGGATCACCATTCACAGCCAACTGGAGTGGCGCAGACCGGGACACCGCTTCCCACAGCTCCCATTGGCCGCGGATCACCATTCACAGCCAATGGGAGCGGCGCAGACTGGGGCACCGCTTTCCACAGCTCCCATTGGCCGCGGATCACCATTCACAGCCAATGGGAGTGGCGCAGACTGGGACACCGCTTTCCACAGCTCCCATTGGCCGCGGATCACCATTCACAGCCCATGGGAGCAGCGCAGACCGGGACACCGCTTTCCACAGCTCCCATTGGCCGCGGATCACCATTCACAGCCAATGGGAGCAGCGCAGACCGGGACACCGCTTTCCACAGCTCCCATTGGCCGCGGATCACCATTCACAGCCAATGGGAGCGGCGCAGACCGGGACACCGCTTTCCACAGCTCCCATTGGCCGCGGATCACCATTCACAGCCAATGGGAGCAGCGCAGACCGGGACACCGCTTCCCACAGCTCCCATTCGCCGCGGATCACCATTCACAGCCAATGGGAGCGGCGCAGACCGGGACACCGCTTCCCACAGCTTCCATTGGCCGCGGATCACCATTCACAGCCAATGGGAGCGGCGCAGACTGGGGCACCGCTTCCCACAGCTCCCATTGGCCGCGGATCACCATTCACAGCCAATGGGAGCAGCGCAGACCGGGACACCGCTTTCCACAGCTCCCATTGGCCGCGGATCACCATTCACAGCCAATGGGAGCGGCGCAGACCGGGACACCGCTTTCCACAGCTCCCATTGGCCGCGGATCACCATTCACAGCCAATGGGAGCAGCACAGACCGGGACACCGCTTCCCACAGCTCCCATTCGCCGCGGATCACCATTCACAGCCAATGGGAGCGGCGCAGACCGGGACACCGCTTCCCACAGCTTCCATTGGCCGCGGATCACCATTCACAGCCAATGGGAGCGGCGCAGACTGGGGCACCGCTTCCCACAGCTCCCATTGGCCGCGGATCACCATTCACAGCCAATGGGAGCGGCGCAGACTGGGGCACCGCTTCCCACAGCTCCCATTGGCCGCGGATCACCATTCACAGCCAACTGGAGTGGCGCAGACCGGGACACCGCTTTCCACAGCTCCCATTGGCCGCGGATCACCATTCACAGCCAACTGGAGTGGCGCAGACCGGGACACCGCTTCCCACAGCTCCCATTGGCCGCGGATCACCATTCACAGCCAACTGGAGTGGCGCAGACCGGGACACCGCTTCCCACAGCTCCCATTGGCTGCGGATCACCATTCACAGCCAATGGGAGCGGCGCAGACCGGGACACCGCTTTCCACAGCTCCCATTGGCCGCGGATCACCATTCACAGCCAATGGGAGCGGCGCAGACCGGGACACCGCTTTCCACAGCTCCCATTGGCCGCGGATCACCATTCACAGCCAATGGGAGCGGCGCAGACCGGGACACCGCTTCCCACCACTCCCGTTGGTTGTGAATGGCGATTCTCAGCCAACAAGAGCTGTGATCACCCGATACACAGGTAAATGAAGAGGTGGAGGCCCACTAGGGACTAGACCTGCAGACTGGATCCAGCCTGCGGGCTGGAATTTGCCCCTCCCTGCCGTTCAGTATCTGAATTAATCCCTGAATGCCTTTCTCCCCTTCCAGCTGTAGATTGGGGGAGTCCATCAATCAGTTCAGCAAAGCCATCTTAGATGCATTGAAATACTTCTTCAAAGATCTTAAGAGCAAGCTCCAGAAAAGAGGCAGAAACACAGAGCCAGTAAGCGCCATTCAGAGGCACCAAATGGAAGCTGTGCAGGCTTTGGTAAGATTGGCAGAGGGGTTCGGACAGTGGACACCCTTCACAGTCTGTCTGATTTGTGTTGCGTGAATATGGTGAGGGTGCCTCATGTTTTGCAGTTTCCTGGTGTGACGTAGTGGGGGTACTTGCTGGGCTGTGGTGACCCCTGCTGTCTGGAGCAAGACCCAGCAGGGAAAGCCTCACTAGGCCAAGGTAATGCCAAACTTGTTGAACCAGTGGCCAGACACCCCCCATGGAGAGGAACAAAGGAAGGTGGATGCTGCCCTGGCTGGGGGGCAGGGCTGGTGGAGGGTTAGTTAGTTCCTGGCTGGAAGGCAGGGAATAGGGAGCTGGGGAGGGGGCTGGGACTCCCCTATCTCAAGGGGGGGCACTGAGGCCTCTTAGCCCCAGTTCCTGTAACCAGATTACATCTGTGCTGCGCTGGGCTGGAGGAGCAATAAACCACCCTCAATTCCACTGGCTGGTGCAGTCTGTTTGTGCCATTTCGGGGTGCAGGAGACGGGGAACCCCCAACGCGCCGTCACACCTGGTACCTACTGAGGGACTCTGCAAATGCACGAATAATGCAGCCATCATTGGTAATGGGCAAGAGTTGGCAAACGTATGCTCTCTTTGAAATGGCAGAGCCTTTTTGTAGCATACCATTCTGATCATTCCTTCCTCCACTTCTCAGCTGTGCAACTTTCTCCTGGATCAGACCGAGTACATCAAGAAAAGGCAGCGAGGTATATCCCGCGTCCTGACACCAGAAATACAGGCTAGCATGAAGCCAATATATGCAGGTAGGAAAATCCTATAGCTGGGTTAAGTCTGGCTTCCTGTGTTTTTCCTGCTTTTACTTCTGAAATGTCAGAGGCCAAAGAGGTCACTTTAAATTCTTATTCTTGAGCAGCCAAATGGTACTGGTGTGTACGTGCAGATCAGTCAGATGGGGAGGAGGAGCCGAGAGAGAAATTCCACAGCCGCGCTGAGCTGGAGGCTGTCACAGCAATGCAGTAGCATCCAGACCTGGGGCTTGCCTTGACCTGACAGAAATGTGACACTACCCATCCCCTCAGTGTGCGGCTGCAGTCAGCCAGCCGGACGCTGTCTGGAATCCTTGAGGAGGGGATGGGTGATACGGCCAATGATATTGTATGGTGTCTGGATACATCCCTGGCACGCCCACAGCTTGGATAGTGCGGGCAGGTGTGTCGCCCTATCTCAAAAAGAGATATTGGAATTGGAAAAGGCCCAGCAATTGGCAACAGAAGTGATTAGGGGTGTGAACAGCTTCCATACGTGGAGAGGTGTATAAGATGGGGACTTGTCAGGCTGGAAAAGAGATGCCTAAGGGAGGGTATGATTGTCTATAAAATCAGGACTGGTGTGGGGAAAGTAGCTAAGGAAGTCTTATTATGGCCTTCTCATAACACAAGAACTAGGGATCACCAAATCAAATTAAGGGGCAGCAGGTTTAAAACCAAAGGAAGAATTTCTTCACACAACATACAGTCGGCCTTGCCAGAGGGTGTTGTGAAGACCAAGACTGTAAGAGGATTAAAAAAAAGAACTAGGTAAATTAATGGAGGGTAGCTCCATCGACGGTTATTAGCCAGGATGGGTCAGGGTGGTGTCACCAGCCTCTCTTTGCCAGAGGCTGGGAATGGATCACTTGATGGCTACCTGTTCTGTTCATTCCCTCTGGGATGCCTGGCCCTGGTCACTATCAGAAAACAGGGATCTAGGCTTTGGTCTGACACAGTTCGGCTGTTCTTAATGGCAGTCTTACCAAAGAGCAGTGGTTGAAATGCAGGACGGCTGACCTCTTCCTGTGATCCTTCTGGCTGTTCCAACGTAAATCTTTGGGAATTTAAAGTAATGGACGTCAGAGACGCTGTTGTGGTGACGCCTTCGTGTGGTAGCGTGTTTGAAGTAGTAATTAGCTGTTGAGTTCGATTGCAGAGGTCTGGGCTGATTAAAACTGGCAGCCTGTGATGCAGAAGCAGAAGCGTGATAGGCCGAACACGACCCACTGGTTTGAGAGTGAAACCGAGGGACTGTTCAGACTGCAGGGTGCCGGTGTGTTTTCAGGCTGCCAGAGGACAGCCTAACATCGGGCCCATACCATAGTCTACTGATGCTGCTTGTCAGCGCTGCCGCTGCTGAAAACAGCTTGCGGGATCAGCATGCAATACCCTGGCTTTTGGGTGCTCGCGACTCCCCTAGCGGCTGGCTACAGCACAGACTGTATGCTGCTGTCTCACGGCAGCGGCGGGTCTGTTGTGTGGATGGGTTGGTGGCGCTGGACATCCAGAGTCTAATCCATGCTGGGGCTTGCTGTGGAAGCGCTGGACATGTGTTCAGGCTCATGACCACAGAGCTTCTCCTGACTGTGCAGTTCACAGTCTGAGTGGTCCACACGCTCAGTGTATCGGGAGTTCTACAGTGAAACCGTGTCCACTGGCTCTTCTGCAGCGAGTTCAGTGTCCCACGCAGGCCTTGCCCCCCACGCGTCTCCGAGGGAGAGCGTCTCCTCTCCTTGTGACAGCGTGGGGCTTGGCGGAGCGCAGGGCTGTCTGGTGCCCGCGGCACTGCCGGTCCCAGCAAGCAGTTCAGGGCTGCTTGGATCAGAAGGACCCGCAGTTTCCATTCTAGTAGCCAGAGGCGGCACCAGGCACCCTGCCAGCCTGGGTTGAGTAGCACGTGGGCAAGACTGCGCCAGCGCCTGTGGAGTGATGGGCGGGCGGTTAACGAGCATCTTTCTCCCGTAGCGTGTAGCCAGCTGAACGGCCCTGGCAGTTTCCAGAGAATGAAAGCTCTTATGCAGAAGTGTGTCCAGAGTCAGAAGAAGGCCATGTTTAACAATGCCACTGACAAGTTGCAGCAACAGCTTGACCTGCTCCAGGTGAGAGGAAGGTCACTGGCCTTGCACCGTGTGATCCAGAATGACCGGAGATTAGGTTGGAAGAGATCCCAGGAGGCCCTCTAGTTCAGCCCCTGCCGTTGAGCGCCACTGGACGGCAGCATTGGAGCTTTTCCCTTTGCCATGTAGTAAGAGTTGCAGCTGGTATTCAAATGGCCACGGGTAGATAAACGGGAGAGGTAGTTTCTAACCTGGTGAGTTAACATCCAGGGTTTCCCTCTAAAATTTCAACCTGAGCCCTCCGAGTTGCACCTTTCTTTGGCTCTTCTGTGGGGGTATCACAGAGCTTTAGCCTGAGCCGAGCGCCCTAGCGGTGAAGCAGCTCGCTAGGCAACAGGCTTGCGACTAGAAGAAACCCCGTCCGAGAGTGCAGTATGGGAGCCTGAAGCCATGTCTTGTTCTAGAGCTACATCCGGGCTAGCTACGAGTGCTTGGTTCAGGAGCTGACTAAATCCTTGGCTATGCAGTTTGAACCAATGCTGAAGCCTGTCCAGAAAAATGACAGAATTATTCCAGGTAATGAGGCTCTTGCTTACACACTGACTTCCCCTGGTCCCTGCAAGCCACGTTTGGAGTAAATGCTGCCAGCAGAGACGTAACCTCACAGAACTCAGCACCGTCTTGCGGAGCAGATAGAGCAGGAGGGGCAGTCGTTTTTGAAGTGGCCCCGGGCAGGGCCAGGAAACTTCTGTGCTTCCCCACCCACAGACCCTGCTTGGTCTGGGGTGGGGGAGCCTGTGAAGCCTTTGCCCCCCCTCACCCAGAGACAGTTCAGAGCAGCTGGCGGTTCCCTCTAGGCGCGGCGCACCACACCCAGGCCGATCAGGCTCTGGGAGTCGGGGTAGCGCGCAAAGTCTCTTCCCGCCCTGCAAGGAGCACACCCCGCTTCTAAGCACCACGCACTCCTTGCAGGGCAGGGCGGGAGGAGACTTCGTGTACCCCCCCTTCCCCCTCCCCCCAAGCCTTAATTGGCCTGGGGGCAGAGCCAGTGTGCACAGTCTCTCGCTGCCTGCCCTCCGGCGCTCAGTGCTTAGTCAGCCGCCAGGGTTGACCTCTAAGTGCTGCACACGCCCCTGTCCCTAGGCCCTGATTGGCCGGGGGCAGCAGGGCCTGCCCAGGCCGGATCAACCCACGTGGTGGGCAGAATCCGGCCCATGGAGGCCCTTTTGCCCAGCCCTGAGATAGAGACTAGTTACGTCGGTGAGGTACAACAAGTAGGCATTGCTGCGGCTGATTCAATGGGGCGCTGTGCTGTGCGTTGGGTGGTAATGCTCTCGGCTGGCCTGTCACGCCTGCGCTGTGCTGTGCGTTGGATGGTAATGCTCTCGGCTGGCCTGTCACGCCTGCGCTGTGCTGTGCGTTGGATGGTAATGCTCTCGGCTGGCCTGCCACGCCTGCGCTGTGCTGTGCGTTGGATGGTAATGCTCTCGGCTGGCCTGTCACGCCTGCGCTGTGCTGTGCGTTGGATGGTAATGCTCTCGGCTGGCCTGTCACGCCTGCGCTGTGCTGTGCGTTGGGTGGTAATGCTCTCGGCTGGCCTGTCACGCCTGCGCTGTGCTGTGCGTTGGGTGGTAATGCTCTCGGCTGGCCTGTCACGCCTGCGCTGTGCTGTGCGTTGGGTGGTAATGCTCTCGGCTGGCCTGTCACGCCTGCGCTGTGCTGTGCGTTGGGTGGTAATGCTCTCGGCTGGCCTGTCACGCCTGCGCTGTGCTGTGCGTTGGATGATAATGCTCTCGGCTGGCCTGTCACGCCTGCGCTGTGCTGTGCGTTGGGTGGTAATGCTCTCGGCTGGCCTGTCACGCCTGCGCTGTGCTGTGCGTTGGGTGGTAATGCTCTCGGCTGGCCTGTCACGCCTGCGCTGTGCTGTGCGTTGGATGGTAATGCTCTCGGCTGGCCTGTCACGCCTGCGCTGTGCTGTGCGTTGGATGGTAATGCTCTCGGCTGGCCTGCCACGCCTGCGCTGTGCTGTGCGTTGGATGGTAATGCTCTCGGCTGGCCTGTCACGCCTGCGCTGTGCTGTGCGTTGGATGGTAATGCTCTCGGCTGGCCTGTCACGCCTGCGCTGTGCTGTGCGTTGGGTGGTAATGCTCTCGGCTGGCCTGTCACGCCTGCGCTGTGCTGTGCGTTGGGTGGTAATGCTCTCGGCTGGCCTGTCACGCCTGCGCTGTGCTGTGCGTTGGGTGGTAATGCTCTCGGCTGGCCTGTCACGCCTGCGCTGTGCTGTGCGTTGGGTGGTAATGCTCTCGGCTGGCCTGCCACGCCTGCGCTGTGCTGTGCGTTGGGTGGTAATGCTCTCGGCTGGCCTGCCACGCCTGCGCTGTGCTGTGCGTTGGGTGGTAATGCTCTCGGCTGGCCTGTCACGCCTGCGCTGTGCTGTGCGTTGGGTGGTAATGCTCTCGGCTGGCCTGTCACGCCTGCGCTGTGCTGTGCGTTGGGTGGTAATGCTCTCGGCTGGCCTGTCACGCCTGCGCTGTGCTGTGCGTTGGATGGTAATGCTCTCGGCTGGCCTGTCACGCCTGCACTGTGCGCTTGCTCCTTCCAGTGGCGTGTCCCCAGAGGCAGACTGCACCCATCAGTGGAGAGGGACAGATCCCAGGGTGGCCCTTTGCACAGGCACCTGTGCTGTGCTGGGAGTGGGCTGCCAGCAGACACAGAGAGCCACGGATGGGATGCAGAGCGCCGCGTGGCCTCTCTTACGTGGCAGTGGTCCCACAGCTTACTGGGAGCGGTATGGCTCGTGTGAGGGCTGCCATTTCTTGCTTGCAGAAGTATAAATAGCGACTGGAAAGCCAGGCTGCAGCGTGTCCTGCGTTGATAACAGGTGCAGCTGGGACTGCTGGCCAGCGGAGGGAATAACGTGTGTTCCTTTCTTGTTTTGTCCAGATTTAGTGACCATCTGTGCCCAAATCAGCAAGCTCTGTAAACTGTCCTGTGTAGATTATGTTCTTCCCAACCTCAGCCAGCCTGACAGCGGTTCTGTGCCTGCTTCCCCTGGGAAAGAGCTGCCACTGAAGAGGGAGTTGTTGGAAGGCCCAAATCCCCCAAAGTTCCTGGGAAAGTGCAACGTGATCCGCATTGGGACCATGCTCCTGCCGCACACGAATCCCATTCAGGTACTGCGTTCAGAGCGCCTCCCTCGGGGCCGGGCATGTGCTGTGTTTTTCCTTGCATCTCAGATTAATTGGAGATGTGACAAGTTGGAAAATTGATCCCAATCCTGCCTTGAAAGTACATGAACTACCGTGAATGGTTACCACTGACCTCTCCTGGGTATATAAATCACGGGCGTGGAAATGGGTGGTGCAGTGATGGAGTTAGTGCTAACGTTGTTTGGGGGATCTTAACTATGGCAGTCTGGACATTGAAATGCTACCGTGTTTTTAAAATCTAATAAAATTGTATATCGCACTTGCATCCTTAGCAGTTTCTGGATGAAATATTCAAACTGCAGATTGTATTGTCCCATTCTCAACTGCAGCATATTTTATTCACTAAAGAGGCTTTTGGCAAAATAAATTCATAACCTGATGTTGAGAAGAAAAGCAATCTGTCGTCTATTTCAAGGCTTCTCTGTGAATACACCTTAGCGTTCCAGCCATGGGCAAATACTGTAAAGTGAATTACAGCCACAAACCTTAATTGGGAAAGTCTGTGTCCTCACTGCTTTGGCTGGCAGCCAGTGAGGCAGCCTAACAAACCCATCTCTTGTGTTTTTAAGATATCGGTGCAAGAAATCACCATCACTATGACAGGTCAGTAATCCACATCGTTTTTCGCCCTTGTGCACTCCTTCCCTCGCCCCACCCCCTTTATAAACGGTGGCAGTGCATTTTCCTCAGCCCCTTGCAGTTGGTATTTGCAACTCCCAAGAAGGAGAGCAGTGTGCTGTGACCATTGGACGTGGAGCACTGGGAGGCAGCTGTGACACAGGGGCTATGTCTCGACTGAGGCTTCTTTTGGAAGAAGCTTTTCCAGAAGAGATCTTCTGAAAACACTTCTTCCGAGAGAGAGCGTCCAGACTGCCAAAGCGCATTGAAAAAGGGATCTGCTTTTTCCAAAGAGCGTCCTCACTCACTGGACGCTCTCTCGCATGCTAGCTCTGATTGCTATGGGCGGAGTGGCCACCGGGGCACCTGTGCTTTTTCCTCTTTCCTCTTCTTTCGAAAGAACTCCCTCATCCCCGTCCACACACGCCTTTTCCCGAAAGAGCTCTTTCGCAAAAAGGCTTCTTCCTCATAGAAAGAGGTTTACCAATGTCGGGAAAACCCCTTTCAATATTTGTTTTGAAAGAATGTGATTGCAGTGTGGACATAAGTGACATTTTTTCGGAAAAACTCTGTAGTGTAGACATAGCCTAGAGCAATATGGGGGGATATGCCATGGGCAGTCTGACCTGGATCAGAATGATTGACTTTTAGACTCGTTGATCTCACTGAGTCCAGTCACCCCTTTCTGGGACAGCGGGCGTGCATTCCTGTGACTTGCCCATCTCTGGAGGAGAGCGAGAGAGAGACCTGGTGCTGGGGATACCCTGTGTGGTTAAACCCTAGTAACCGTAGGCCGAAGTTCTCAGCAGACAGACTGCAGGGAATCCTGGTCCCGCCCTGGAGGAGTTAGCATTACAGCCTTGAATACCCGCTGCCGTTCTTCACACAAGAGTATTTGACATTAGACTTCCTGGTAGAGTTTTCAGTGAGTGGGTAGAGAACCTCTTACGTGGGTTTGATATGAGGCTATTGTCTATCCACCGGGACGAAGCACATGCCAGAACTTCAAACTGATCGAGCAGCGACAGCATCACCCTTTGGCTGTCGCACCATGTTCGGTTCAGACATTCTGAAACACCGAGCGTGTAATTTGTATCATAGGAGCAAAAATATGTGCACACTTTTAACTGTCCCCTTTCTTCCTCTGAAGATACCAGCCTGACGCTTCCGTTCAGCAGAGTGTATCTCTGTGAATGTTGCTTACCCCTCTATTATTTGATCCTTCATCTCCCGCCTGAGTTTGCCAAGGACATTTACTCCAGAGTGGGAGCCCAGGCATCCAACCCATGTGAGTGGAAGTGAGAGAGCCTCGGGACCGGTGCCAGTGCCTTGTAGACAGCCTAGACAAACCTGTGACCTAGGGAAGGGGTTCGTTTGTACAAGGGTTTGTGTTCTAGATTTTCCCTCAGACAAACACACCGTACATGCTAATCCGGAGCCGGAAACAATGCAGCGTCATACTGTGTCTTGCAACGACAGGTGTTCCCTGTATCCCCGTCCCAAGTGGGAGACACGCCCGTGTTAGCTTTTTCCACCTGTCACTGTAATAATCATGAACGGAGCCAGCAGGTGTTTCTCAGACGTTCTCCTGCTGTGGGTATGGAGCCGTAGCTGTGTGAGTGTGGGTTACTCCATAGACCTAGCGTTGCTGTGCTTCTGGAACAGCGACTATCGACATGCAGAGGTGACATCAAGCATATAAACATTCCGAGACCACCCTCAAACATATGGGATTCCTAGAAGCAGCGGGAAGCAGGGGAGTGATCGGAAGGACTCCGCACCCTTCCGGGATGAGATTGTTGGGTTGTGTCCTGTAGTTGAATTGTGCTTTCTTTCAGACCTAGGTAGCCAGGAGGCTCTCATTGTCCTGGAGAAGCCCCAGGACCCGTCCTCCTTCCACAGCCTGATAGAATTGATATCGGCGCAGCGTGGGGGCGCACCGTGGTTCCGGGAGCTAAGCCTGCAGCAGGGGAGAGAGAAGCTGGAATCGCTGGGAGTGTATTACACTGCCAGAGTGAACCCTCGCGACAGCTGCATGCTGGAGGTGAGAACTGCAGGGGACTGGCGAGAAACAAGCTGGTTTCCAAAGAAAAAATGAGTTTGAGGCTGTTTGCCGGGGAAGCTGGTGTTCTCAGAGCACCCCGGCCAGCCCTGGAGAGTTGTCCTGGGAGACTTTGGCCGCCTCCTAATGTTAGTAGGTCATTGTGACGGCGCGTTGGGGGTTCCCCGTCTCCTGCACCCCGAAATGGCTCAAACAGACTGCACCAGCCAGTGGAATTGAGGGTGGTTTATTGCTCCTCCAGCCCAGCGCAGCACAGATGTAATCTGGTTACAGGAACTGGGGCTAAGAGGCCTCAGTGCCCCCCCTTGAGATAGGGGAGTCCCAGCCCCCTCCCCAGCTCCTTATACCTTGCCTTCCAGCGAGGAATTCACTAAATTCCCTTCCAGCCCTGCCCCCCAGTCAGGGCAGCATTCCACCTTCCTTTGTTCCTCTCCATGGGGGGTGTCTGGCCACTGGTTCAACAAGTTTGGCATTACCTTTGCATAGTGAGGTTTTCCCTGCTGGGTCTTGCTCCAGACAGCAGGGGTCACCACA
Organism: Pelodiscus sinensis; assembly: GCF_052426305.1. Classification (NCBI taxonomy): domain Eukaryota; kingdom Metazoa; phylum Chordata; order Testudines; family Trionychidae; genus Pelodiscus; species Pelodiscus sinensis. Next base: position 1,931,719 of record NC_143053.1, read on the forward strand.
GCCCAGCAAGTACCCCCACTACGTCACAGTTCTCCCCCCTCCGAGAGCGAACTGAGCAGGGTCACTCCGCTCGTGACCTAGGGAAGTTCGGGTCCTCTGCATGGGAACCCGCCCTGGGGACATGGGTGCTCCCCTTGACTCAGGCCGGCCGTGGCAAGGCCCCACATGAGCTGGCTTCCCTCTGTCCACTCGCCGCCCCGCTCCAGGGCGACTGACGCAGGCCTGTCCTCGGGGGTCACACCCACCCTTCCGCTGGCCTTGATCTCTGGCCAGGGTCTCTCGGGCCGGGGCCATGAGCCCAGTGAGCCTTCTCTGGACAGCCAGGGCGGCTTCCACCCCCGAAGCTCCATCCAGGGAGGTCTTCCCCTCCCATAACTCTCTCAGCAAGCCCAGAGGGTCTATCTGGGGTAGAGACCCCCAAGCCGCTTTCCTCCTGTCTTGGGCCTTCCCGCCCCTCTGGCAGGAGTCACAGGACCGGCAGTACCGCTGCACGGCTGTAAAGATTCCCGGCCAATAGAAGTGCTGGAGCAGCTTCAGCCGGGTGCTCCGGATCCCCCGGTGGCCCCCAACGGGGACATCGTGGGCCAAATACAGCAGCTTGAGGCGATACTTTCGGGGGACGACCAGCTGCCGCTGGACCCCCCATGCCCTCGCCTTCCTGGGGGGAAGCCATTCACGGAACAGGAGTCCACGCCCCCGCAGGAATCTCTCCTGGCCACCTCTCCCCCGGGGCCGAGCTGCACGGAGGCCAGCCTGGTCCCTCAGCCTCTGCAAGGAGGGGTCTGCCTGCACCTCAGCCTGGAATTCAGCTGCTGAGGCAGGGATCGGGACCTGTCCCCCACCTCTGCCTAGGTCCGGAGTCCCAGCCTGGCTGGACCCCGTGTCCACTGGGATGGGACCCTGAGGACGCTGCCCGGAGTCCTTCCCTGGACCCAGGTTGTCAGCCCCCCGCTGGCTCTGGCTCCGGGTAGTGACTAGAGCCCGCTGGGATTCATGGGGCCACTCCTCTAGGTCATTCCCCATCAGCACCTCGGTGGGCAAGTGCGGGTGCACCCCCACTTCCTTGAGGTCTTCCTTCGCCCCCCATTTCAGATGCACCCTGGCTACAGGCACCTTAAACGGGGACCCATCTATGCCCTTCAGGGTCAGCTGCGCGTGGGGTAGTATCCGCTCTGGGGCCACTATGTCGGATCGGGCCAGAGTCACCTCCGCGCCCGTGTCCCAGAAGCCCGTCACCTTCCTACCATCCACCTCCAGGGGTATGAGGCACTCGCTCCGCAGGGGCCGTCCTGCCCCCACCCGGTACACGGAGAAATCCGCCTCCTGAGAATCAGACCTCCCAGGGGAGGTGCACTGAGCATCCTTCCCCTCTCTCTGAGCTGAGGTTTGCCTGCCAGCCCCTGCCTCTGGGGCAGCCTGCCCTTCCTCCCGCCCCAGCCAGTTAACCCTGGAAAGTCCCCAGTCATGGGACCTGGTGCACTGAGCCCTCTTGTGGCCTTTTTGCCCACAGCGATGGCAAGTTAGGCTTTGGGCTGTCTCTGTCCAGGGCCTGGCTGGTTCTCTGGGGTATCGATGACTGGTCCTGGTCCCTGGGGCTCGCCTCGGAGGTGTCTCTCTCCGTTGCTCAGCCAAGATCCGGTCTCTGCGCGGTTCCCTCTCTCTCCGGGACTCCGGTTCACACCCGGACCGGCTCTCCGTGAACTCATCCGCCAGCCTCCTGGGGGTTCTCTGGTCTCCGGTCCTTGAGCCACAGCCTCAGTTTGGGTGGGCACGCTTCATAGAACTGCTCCATCATGACCAGCTTGAGCAGCTCCTCTGCAGTCTGGGCTCCGACTCCAGACACCCACTTGCGGCAGTATTGCGCCAGGCGGGAGGCCAGATCCACATAGGTCTCCCGTGGCCCGTTCTGTACCCCCCGGAACTTCTTCCTGTACATCTCGGGGGTCAGCCCGAACTTGTGCAGCAGGGCCTCCTTGACTCGGTTGTAATCCCCTGGCTGTAGGTCCTCCAGCTGACTGAGCACTCCGGCCGCCTCCTGGCTCAGTGCGGGGACGAGCTCCTGTAGCCAGTCAGCTGGGGGAACCCGTTGCAGTCCACAGGCCCTCTCAAAGGCACTGAGGAACCCATCTATGTCACCCATGTCCTTCAATTGGGCCACCACGGGCCTCTCCAAGCGTCTGGCAGTCCTGGGACCCTGGGGCCCATCCGCACTTGGCGCAGCCGGTGCCCCGCCGGTTCTCCGCTCTGCCATGGCCAGCTCATGCTGCCGCTGCCTCTCTCGGTCCTCTACTTCCAATTCCTTGATCCACAGCTGGATCTCCAGCCGCCGCAGCTCTGCTTGGCTGGCCCCTGCCCTAGATGGGCTGCAGCTTGCAGGCCTCCTGGGGGAAGCGGTCTCATCTCTCCGGTGAGTTCCAGCACTCCTCCCCCTCCCTGAGCCTGACACACTCTCAGGGGGGGTCTGGCTGCTTCCCCTGGGGACAAGATCCTGGCCCTGTGGCTGGTCGTTCTCTTCTAGCTGAGCAATCAGCTGGGCCTTGGTTGCTTTCTGCACAGGCAAGCCCCTCTCTCTGCACAGCCCCACCAGCTCTGCCTTCAAGAGTTGGGCGTAGGCCATCTGCCCGCTGGTCCCCTTGGTGCAGACTCACCAGTCTAGTGCTGCAGCGCCCAACGATTCCCAGGGACCGCTTCACTCTGTCTCCAGCATGCCTGGCTCCAGGGCTCTTGCTTCTCCTGCGCCTTGTCGCTCGCCGCTGGAAGCTCCAACCACGGGGTGCAGTGCATCCCACCCCTGACACCAGTGTGACGGCGCGTTGGGGGTTCCCCGTCTCCTGCACCCCGAAATGGCTCAAACAGACTGCACCAGCCAGTGGAATTGAGGGTGGTTTATTGCTCCTCCAGCCCAGCGCAGCACAGATGTAATCTGGTTACAGGAACTGGGGCTAAGAGGCCTCAGTGCCCCCCCTTGAGATAGGGGAGTCCCAGCCCCCTCCCCAGCTCCTTATACCTTGCCTTCCAGCCAGGAACTCACTAAATTCCCTTCCAGTCCTGCCCCCCAGTCAGGGCAGCATTCACCTTCCTTTGTTCCTCTCCATGGGGGGTGTCTGGCCACTGGTTCAACAAGTTTGGCACTACCTTTGCATAGTGAGGTTTTCCCTGCTGGGTCTTGCTCCAGACAGCAGGGGTCACCACAGCCCAGCAAGTACCCCCACTACGTCACAGTCATCTACTCTTGAACAGATTCCTTAGCCTCAAGTAGAATCTGATTCTAGTGACATGGGGAATTCTTAGTCTTGAGTGGTTTGGGTTTTTATTGGGTAGGTATCCATCAGCCTTTCTACTTCCTAATCAGACAGACAGGCATGACTTGCAAATACAGCCTGTGAGCTCATTGTTCACTGTAGAAAGCTTGTTGGGGATGCTAGCTAAGCTCTAGCACAGTAGACAGATTAATTGTTCATCATTTTCCGTTGGAGAAGCCACTGTGAGCTCTCATAGGATCCTAGAACCCCAGGGCGAGCAGAGACCTAAGGAAGCATCGAGTCCAGCCCCCCGCCCAAAGCAGGACCAACCCCAGATCAATCAGCCCAGCCAGGGCTTCGTCAGGCCAGAACTTAAACATCTCTAGGGATGGAGATTCTCCCCGCTCCCCAGGGAACCCAGCCCAGCGCTTCCCACCCGCCTAGGGAAAGAGTTTTTCCTAATCTCCAACCTAGATCTGCCCCACTGCAACTTGAGCCCATTGCTCCTCGTTCTGCCACCTGCCCCCACTGAGAACAGCCTCTCGCCATCCTCTGTGGAACCCCCTTCAGGGAGTTGCAGGCTGCTCTCAGATCCCCCCTCACTCTTCGCTTCTGCAGACTAAACAGACCCAAATCCCTCAGTCTCTCCTCATAGGTCATGTGCTCCAGCCCCCAAATCATTTTGGTTGCCCTCCGCTGGACCCTCTCCAATGCGTCCACATCCTTTGTGTAGTGGGGGGCCCAGAACTGGACACAGTACTCCAGATGTGGCCTCACCAGAGCTGAATTAAGGGAAACAATCACTTCTCTGGATCTGCTGGCAATGCTCCTCCTCATGCAACTTAATATGCCAGTAGCCTTCTTGGCTACAAGGGCGCCCAGTTGAGTTGTATCCAGCTTCTCATCCCCTGGAATCCCCAGGGCCTTTTCTGTTGAACTGCTGCAGGTATTCAGGAGGGACTAGGGTTTACTGCCAAGGTGTTCTCACAGGTCTCTGGCTCCATCGGTGGTGATAACCAGAAGGCTGCTTGCGTGTGCGCTCAGTGATGTGGGCTGTCGACTTGAGCACTTAGCTCCCACAGCAGACCCCAGGAGAGCCCCCAGAGACCACCAACCAGATAAGAATCAAAGGTGCCAGGCCAGGTTTATTGTAGAGTGAAGTCCAGTCATAGCTGTCAGTAGACTGTACTGAACCACTACACACATGTACCCCGTAGAAATGGACTGACTCAGTCAGTGGGAAATTTCCACTGCCCCCAGGTCATACAAAGACTGTGCCCCCAAGACACCACCTTACATACAGGTTTCAAACAACTCACCTCACTGCTGACATATCGGGATGCCACCCTCTGACACTACTTAAATACCACCCGTCGCCCTGTGCCTCGTGGTTTGATGGGATCGTCTCTATCCATCACGCTGTCATTTTAGACCCTTTCCTGAACCTGAGTCTGTATCTGTGGGGAGTGGGTACCAAGGTCTTTTTTAATGAGCTGGTGATACCATGTGCTTTCCACTTACGACCAGCACCAATGACTGTTCTCCACCTGGATCTAGTACCAGGCAGTGTTTTGCACCCTCAGACCTGTTTGTGCCCAGTTCTATGAGCAGGGGCCTGCCTCTGGCTCACAGCTTAGCTTTGCTTTGTGTTCGCCATGTTTTGTCCATTGTTAGCTAGGCCTCAGACCCGGCCTGTGCTACCTGGGCTTATGTTTTAGGCCTTCATCTTACTACAACTGCTGCTTAGCCAGTCGGTCCCCAGCCTGTACCAATGCTTGGGATTCTTCCCTCCCAAGGGCAGGACTCTGCACTTGTCCTTGTGGAACCTCATCAGATTTCTTGTGGCCCAATCCTCTGATCTGTCCAGGTCACTCTGGACCCTTCCCTGCCCTCCAGCGTATCTACCTCTCCCCCCAGCTTAGTGTCATCTGCACACTTGCTGAGGGTGCAACCCATCCCCTCATCCAGGTCATTCATACAGATGTTGAACAGAACCGGTCCTCAGGGCACTCCTCTGGAACCCGACCGCCAGCAGACATGGAGCCTGGGAGTGCGGGAAGCTAGCTAGTTCTCATGGGAAGTTGTCATTGATTCTGAAGCCATCTTCAAGGGGAAATGGTTTCCAAATAGTGTCCCTGCGGGTGCTCACCTCTAGGCGCCTGGGCATGCCCCGCACTTTGCTGGGACAGCGCTCGCGGCAGTGTCCGTTCGGCCCTCGTATGCGTGCTGCTCAGTTCAGCTGCACTGTGCTGTGTAACAGCACAGAGCTCGAGACTGTCCCCTCCTGAGATCCGTTCTTTCCCGTTCTGCTGGTTTCAAGCATTGCCTGCCATGCCAGCAGTCCCGGTGAATGACCGCCACTCCTGGCACATCCGTTGCCTCAGGTCTCACATTTCCCAAACGTGCCACTTCTGTCTGGCATTACAGATCAGAGCCAGACGGAAGTGGGAGATCGAGCTCTGGCTTTTCATGGTAGAAAGGTCACTGCGCCTGACCCCTGACCCTGGCCAGGGCACCCTCCCCCCGTGTGCCAGTCTCTACATAAGTCTTCTGCTTCCTCTGTCTCTGAGCCATGCTGCTGGAGAGTGTCTCAAGGGAAGACCCTAGGGTCCCAGAGACCATCTCTCAGGTTCTCCAGGTAGGAAATCTACCTCACAGTCAGCGTCTCTGATTGCCCCAGCCACGTTGTCACCCGCTGCTCTCCAGCCTGGCACTCGTGAGCTGTTTGATCCCTCATGGACCGAGGGCGCAGTTGAACGTCGGGGCTATAAATCCGTGGACTCACCGAGATCACTGGGACTGTTGACAGAGCGAGGTGGCCAGAAGGGTGCTGCTATTTCTTACCTGGTAGCGGAGAAGCCTCTGGGCTCCATCTGGGTTCCCCTCAGGGCGCTGGCGGTTCACGGTCCCACCGCCTCCTTCAGTCGCTGTCGTCAAGCTCAGGGTGAGACACTGTGCCGGCATGCTCAGTGCCACTGGAGGTTTGCTTTCCGAGATGCCTGGCTCAGCTCCAGTATGCTGTTGGTACCAAGGACCTGCAGATCTCTGCATGTTTGCCTCGTAGCAACAGTTTCACCCCCAGCTGCTGCTGCTTCTGTGATTTGCAAGAGGAAGATTCTGACGAAGATCCTGCCTCTGTTTCCCGAAGATCTGGGCAAGGTTCTCTCTCTGTCCCTGAAGAGACTCTTTGCTCTCCAGAGGTCTCTGAGGAGATTGGTACCACTCCTGAGAGACCGCCACAGCCACCCTCTTGCTGGTCTGAACTTCCATGGATGCCTCCAGCCCATAGGCACCACTTCCTTAGCCATACTGGGACCCTTGGGTGACCCATCACCAGCAATTCTCTAGGCCAGTAGTCCCCAACCTTTTGGGGCCGACGGGCGCCCGGGGCAGGGCCGCGCACACGCTGGGCGCCCGGGGGCGGTGCCGACGCCATCCATGCACCACACTGCTGGGGCCGGCGTCGCTCTTGTGTCGCATGCCCAGGTGTTGGGCTGCCCATATGCCCGGGGCCGACGCCGTTCCTGTGCTGCGTGCCCAGGGGCAGGGACGCCCATATGCCACGCGCCCAGGGGCCAGCACTGCCCATGCGCCACATGCCTGGGGGCGGGGCTGGGGCCGGCCCTGGTCACTCGGTGGGTGCACAGAAATGGCTTGGCGGGCGCCATGGTGCCCACCGGCACCACGTTGGGGACCACTGCTCTAGGCCCTTGTGCGCCGCCCTCACCCTCCCCGTCTAGGAGAGAGGAACCTCCGGCCAGTAGGTTCTTTGCGGAACAGGCAGCGAGGGCTCATGGAGACATCCACTGGTGAACACCTGTTCTTCATAGCGGGGTGAAGCGGTTCTGCTGCCTCCTCCATCCCTGGCAGACATTTTCCAGCAGATCTTGTCAGGAAAACCCTAATACTTGGTAGATCCCTTCTGCGGCGGTGGGAGAATCACATACGCTCCTTGAAATCCCTCCTGTGGTTTCCTCTGCCCACATTGCCTTGCCTGGTCAAACTTTGCAGCATCCGGTAGGGCCTTGTTATCCAACGTACGCTGGCCACAATTCTCCCTACGGGCAAGAATGGATGAGAGAGATTGCATTTCTTCTAAGCCTCAGAAATTGTATTCTCCCCCTCCTACCGCTTCTGTTGTCAACACAGCCACACGGGAGGCAGCACCATGCTAAACCCATGCCCTGTGACCAACGGAAGGCCAACTACTTCCCAGAAGATCTCTGCAAGACTCCGCTGCGGCTGCTGATACCGCCATCTGATGGGTTTGTTTCAGCAGTTGTTGTGAGGCCTCCTGGCTGCAGTTCAGGATTTCCAGGAGGTTGGTATTAAACTACTTGCTGACGATGGTTTGCAAGACGAGTCTGCACAAGGGAAAGGACTTGGGGGCACTTTGCGTTCTCTCAGGGTCTGTACCCTGCCCTCGAGGAAGAGTTTCATTAAGTCGGAGACAGAGCAGAGAACCACACGCCCGGTTCTCGAGCTCGCAGAGATCATACGAACCGCAACACAGAGACAGAGGCTCCCGGGGAAAAACGCCCATTTCACTTCAGCCTCAGACTGTCACCTCCAGACACCAGTTCTGCCGGGTTGCTGAGGGCCTGAATTACCATCCCCGTTCTTACCAGGTGCATCAGGCCCCCTGCCTTCCTCCCTGCTGCCTTTACCCCTTTTGTCAGGCCTGGCCGCCAGTCTCCACGGACACGTGGGGCCTGGAGATCATCACCATCCCCCCACTTTATTTCTTGATGCTGTCTGACCCCCCACACACACACTTATCGGATAGTCGAGTAGTCCCTCCCCTCTAGCAAAGGCAGCAAGGAGAGGGAGTAGGAGCCAGTGCTGCAAGGAGCTGGCTTAAAAGCCGTTTCCCCCCAGCACACACACTGCAGGGGGCAAGGGAGGCAGAGGGGTAGAGGGGATCAGGTGCAAACTGGGAATCAGCTGATTCCCAGCTTGTGTCCAGTCCCAGTCACTGCGCCTCTGCTTCTGAAATGTATTCAGAGCTGGCAGGCTCTTAATACATTTCAAAGGTTCGTGCACAGCCAGGAATCAGCTGCCCCGGCTCGCGTCGGGTTCCCCACCTCTGTGCTTCTGCTTTTTAAATGGAGATGATAAGAATTCACGAGGTTCGTTGACTATTCAGTTAACCGATACTTAGCACCCCTGCTGTGGAGGTGGCCCTGTGACGGCGCGTTGGGGTTCCCCGTCTCCTGCACCCCGAAATGGCACAAACAGACTGCACCAGCCAGTGGAATTGAGGGTGGTTTATTGCTCCTCCAGCACAGCGCAGCACAGATGTAGTCTGGTCACAGGAACTGGGCTAGGATGCCTCAGGCCCCCTTGAGATGGGGGAGACTGGGCCCCTAAACTCCAGCCCCTTCTCCTAGGCTCTCCTCCATGCCCTCCGACCGCCAACAACCAACTCACTAACTTCCAGCCCTGCCCCCCAGCCAAGGCAGCATTCCACCTTCCTTTGTTCCTCTCCATGGGGGGTGTCTGGCCACTGGTTTGCATAGTGACTCATCCTGTTTTGCTGGGTCGCGGTACCTCTGGTTCCCCCAGAGCCAGCAGCATAGAAACCAGCCAGGTACCCCCACTACGTCACAGTTCTCCCCCCTCCGAGAGCGAACTGAGCAGGGTCACTCCGCTCGTGACCTAGGGAAGTTCGGGTCCTCTGCGTGGGAACCCGCCCTGGGGACATGGGTGCTCCCCTTGACTCGGGCCGGCCGTGGCGAGGCCCCACATGAATTGGCTTCCCTCGGTCCACTCGCCGCCCCGCTCCAGGGCGACTGGCACAGGCCTGTCCTCGGGGGTCACACCCACCCTTCCACTGGCCTTGATCTCTGGCCAGGGTCTCTCGGGCTGGGGCCATGAGCCCAGCGAGCCTTCTCTGGACAGCCAGGGCAGCTTCCATCCCCGATGCTCCATCCAGGGAGGACTTCCCCTCCCATAACTCTCTCAGCAAGCCCAGAGGGCCCTCTATCTGGGGTAGAGACCCCCAAGCCGCTTTCCTACAGTCTTGGGCCTTCCCGCCCCTCTGGCAGGAGTCACAGGACCGGCAGTACCGCTGCACGGCTGTAAAGATTCCCGGCCAATAGAAGTGCTGGAGCAGCTTCAGCCGGGTGCTCCGGATCCCCCGGTGGCCCCCAACGGGGGAATCGTGGGCCAAATACAGCAGCTTGAGGCGATACTTTCGGGGGACGACCAGCTGCCGCTGGACCCCCCATGCCCTCGCCTTCCTGAGGGGAAGCCATTCACGGAACAGGAGTCCACGCCCCCGCAGGAATCTCTCCTGGCCACCTCTCCCCCGGGGCCGAGCTGCACGGAGGCCAGCCTGGTCCCTCAGCCTCTGCAAGGAGGGGTCTGCCTGCACCTCAGCCTGGAATTCAGCTGCTGAGGCAGGGATCGGGACCTGTCCCCCACCTCTGCCTAGGTCCGGAGTCCCAGCCTGGCTGGACCCCGTGTCCACAGGGATGGGACCCTGAGGACGCTGCCAGGAGTCCTTCCCTGGACCCACGTTGTCAGCCCCCCGCTGGCTCTGGCTCCGGGTAGTGACTAGAGCCCGCTGGGATTCATGGGGCCACTCCTCTAGGTCGTTCCCCATCAGCACCTCGGTGGGCAAGTGCGGGTGCACCCCCACTTCCTTGAGGCCTTCCTTCGCCCCCCATTTCAGATGCACCCTGGCTACAGGCACCTTAAACGGGGACCCGTCTATGCCCTTCAGGGTCAGCTGCGCGTGGGGTAGTATCCGCTCCGGGGCCACTATGTCGGATCGGGCCAGAGTCACCTCCGCCCCCTTGTCCCAGAAGCCCGTCACCTTCCTACCATCCACCTCCAGGGGTATGAGGCACTCGCTCCGCAGGGGCCGTCCTGCCCCCACACGGTAGACAGAGAAATCCGCCTCCTGAGAATCAGACCTCCCAGGGGAGGTGCACTGAGCATCCTTCCCCTCTCTCTGAGCTGAGGTTTGCCTGCCAGCCCCTGCCTCTGGGGCAGCCTGCCCTTCCTCCCGCCCCAGCCAGTTAACCCTGGAAAGTCCCCGGTCCTGGGACCTGGTGCACTGAGCCCTCTTGTGGCCTTTTTGCCCACAGCGATGGCAAGTTAGGCTTTGGGCTGTCTCTGTCCAGGCCCTGGCTGGTTCTCTGGGGCGCAGACGATCTGTTCCTTGGTCTCGCCCCGTAGTTGACTCCCTCCGTCGCTCAGCCGAGATCCGGTCTCTGCGCGGTTCCCTCTCTCTCCGGGACTCCCGTTCACACCCGGACCAGCTCTCCGTGAACTCATCCGCCAGTCTCCCGGCCTCCTGGGGGTTCTCTGGTCTCCGGTCCTTGAGCCACGGCCTCAGTTTGGGTGGGCACGCTTCATAGAACTGCTCCATCATGACCAGCTTGAGCAGCTCCTCTGCGGTCTGGGCTCCGACTCCAGACACCCACTTGCGGCAGTATTGCGCCAGGCGGGAGGCCAGGTCCACATAGGTCTCCCGTGGCCCTTTCTGTACCCCCCGGAACTTCTTCCTGTACATCTCGGGGGTCAGCCCGAACTTGTGCAGCAGGGCCTCCTTGACTCGGTTGTAATCCCCTGGCTGTAGGTCCTCCAGCTGTCTGAGCGCTCCGGCCGCCTCCTGGTTCAGTGCGGGGATGAGCTCCTGCAGCCAGTCAGCTGGGGGGACCCGTTGCAGTCCACAGGCCCTCTCAAAGGCACTGAGGAACCCGTCTATGTCACCCATGTCCTTCAGTTGGGCCACCACGAGCCTCTCCAAGCGTCTGGCAGTCCTGGGACCCTGGGGCCCATCCGCACTTGGCGCAGCCGGTGCCCCGCCGGTTCTCCGCTCTGCCATGGCCAGCTCATGCTGCCGCTGCCTCTCTCGATCTTGGCGGTCCTTCTCTCGATCTTGGCGCTCCTTCTCTCGGTCCTGGCGGTCCTTCTCTCGGTCCTCTACTTCCAATTCCCTGATCCGCAGCTGGATCTCCAGCCGCCGCAGCTCCGCTGGGCTGGCCCCTGCCCTAGATGGGCTACGGCTTGCAGGCCTCCTGGGAGACGCTGTCTCATCTCTCCGTTGGGTTCCAGCGCTCCTCCCCCTCTCTGAGCCTGACACACTCTCAGGGGGGGTCTGGCTGCTTCCCCTGGGGACAAGATCCTGGCCCTGTGGCTGGTCATTATCTTCCAGCTGGGCAATCAGCTGGGCCTTGGTTGCTTTCTGCACAGGCAAGCCCCTCTCTCTGCACAGCCCCACCAGCTCTGCCTTCAAGAGTTGGGCGTAGGCCATCTGCCCGCTGGGCCCCTCGGTGCAGACTCACCAGTCTAGTGCTGCAGCGCCCCACGATTCCCCGGAACTGCTTCGCTCTGCCTCAAGCACGCCTGGCTCCAGGGCTCTTGCTTCTACGGCGCCTTGTCGCTTGCCGCTGGGAGCTTCATCCACGGGGTGCAGTGCATCCCACTTCTGACACCAGTGTGACGGCGCGTTGGGGTTCCCCGTCTCCTGCACCCCGAAATGGCACAAACAGACTGCACCAGCCAGTGGAATTGAGGGTGGTTTATTGCTCCTCCAGCACAGCGCAGCACAGATGTAGTCTGGTCACAGGAACTGGGCTAGGATGCCTCAGGCCCCCTTGAGATGGGGGAGACTGGGCCCCTAAACTCCAGCCCCTTCTCCTAGGCTCTCCTCCATGCCCTCCGACCGCCAACAACCAACTCACTAACTTCCAGCCCTGCCCCCCAGCCAAGGCAGCATTCCACCTTCCTTTCTTCCTCTCCATGGGGGGTGTCTGGCCACTGGTTTGCATAGTGACTCATCCTGTTTTGCTGGGTCGTGGTACCCACGGCAGCCAGTGGGGGTTCCCCCAGAGCCAGCAGCATAGAAACCAGCCAGGTACCCCCACTACGTCACAGGCCCCCCCTGCAGGTTCGCATTTACCAAAATAACCACACTTGAACATCTCCAGTAGCCGCACACGTCCGTCCGCAGAGCAGGAATTCTGGTGCTCCCTTAGCTCAGGCGTTGTCTTCTGAACAGCGGCTTTCTGGCTGCACGTTCACGGGCAGCTCGGCACGCCGGGGGTCGCCTTCCCAAAGTAGGCTGCAGCTGAGCTTTCAAAAACCCACTTTGGCCCTAATGCAAAATGTAGAATTCATTGGTGCTCGTCTTGATTGAGTAGCAGCAAGGCTGCCTCCCAGTGCGCTACGGCACGGCCCTGTCCAACGTAGCGCACTCCAGACCGGCCCTCAAGCACTGTCTTTAGCTGTTGGGGTGTTTAGCGGCAGCTTCTGCTACAGACCACGTGAGGCTGCCAGTGCAGGGCCTTCGTGGGCGGCTCGGGACCGTTCACTCAGTCTCACTACGCTGCTTGCCACCCACCTCCACAGAAGAATCTCTCAACTGGTGGAAATGCCTCAGGGTATTTGTGCAGGACTCTTCCCCCCACCCTTCCCCAGGGGTTGTAACGGCGGATGCATCCATACGTGGGTGGGGAGTGCAGCTAGACACCCACCTGGCCCAGCACAGATGGATGCCTCACAACCTGCTCTGCACATCAACCCTCTGGAATTCCAGGCAACCAGGCACGCTGGTCTCCAGTGTCTGCCGCGAATTGGGGTGCACAGAGGGGCCCTGCTGGAGCATGTCGTGCATTTTCTGGAGCGATACCCCCATCCGCATCGAGGTTGTCAAGGTCTGGGACTGGTGCACACACAGGCAGGGTGTCGTCATGGCAGGTCCCCCTCCAGGAGTTCAGAACGTGAGCCTGGACTCTCAGCAGGCACGTTGGGAGTTCGATTCCATCACATTTCACCCATTGGCCAGCAAGGGGGCATCCCCCAAGTATGAGCAACGCACCCCGTCCAGCTCAAATGGTGGGTGGGTCACCAGTCCATGCGGGGGATGCCATTCGCTTCCGGTGATCGCTGGATCTACTGCACACGTTCCCCCACACTCCTATCCTAATCAGACAAAGCAGAATTGCTCTGAGTCCCAGCCTGGCCCACACAAACATGGTTTCCTTATGTGATACAGCCGGCCCTGTCCTGAGCTATCACTCTCCCGGTCGCTCCTCATCTCTTCCAGGAAGATCCTTCCCCCAGCCGTGTTCTTCACCTCAAAGCATTTCTGGCTAATGCTGCATGGGATTAGAGTCTATTCCAAGGAGGAAAGCAGAAAATCATCTACACTTACTTACAAAATGGTCGGGATTTGCTTGTTGGTACCTCAGACACATTCCACCAGCAACCTCATCGCTGCCGGGTATATTGGCTTGCATCCTAGAACTGAGAACCTCGTGGAAGATTACTCCATACACCCCCCCACTAACAATGATGGACGTCTCTGGGCTCAGTCTCTTTCTATCGGTCAAATATTTTAGTCCGATTCTTAAACGCTTTGCAAGGTCTCTGTTTGAACTGATGGCTACAGCATTTCAGGTAGGCTTTCTCTGGCCTTGAGAAGTCGGGAAGTAGAGGCCTTCGTTGCATAGCTCCCCTTTGCAGTAATCAAGACAAGGTCGTATTAAGACCACGCCCCAAGTATTTACCAGAAATATCTTCTGAGTTCCATATCAACCAACCCATTCACCTCCCGATCTTCCACGAGCCCTCTCCTGGGCTGAGAGGAGGCGCTTGATGACTGGAGGGCCTGGGCCTCCTCTCTGAAAGATTTAGCCCTGTTGAAGTTACTGGTCTCGATTAGACAGACCACAGGTCTCTCTCAAAGGCTTTCCAAGCGGCGACCTGGCTGCATTAGCAGCTGCTACCAGCCCTGTAATCTCCAAGCACCCTTGGACACGCGGCTTCACTCTGAGCTCTAGTTCCATTGGTGCAGCCTTTCTCAAAGACCCTCCCATCGTAGGGATACACACAGCTGTCCCTTGGGCCTCTGTCCCCACTTTGCGAGTCTCTCCCAGCCTGGCTTCGACGCTGCCCCTGGCGCGGCTGTGCTGTCTCCTCGACTGACGTTGACTCCGAAGATGCCCTCTTCTTTAAAGGAGCTGCTTGGAAGTCCCATCCCGTGGAGCACCCACAGGGACAGCACTGGAAGAGCAAGCTGTGGATTCACACGGATCTTTGAGATGTGCGTCCCTCCGGGTGCTCCACTGCCCACCCTCTTTTGCTCTGCTTGGGCGTGGTACGCTGCAGAGTCCCAGTGGAGAAGCGCTTTGTCCCCGCGGGGCTGGATAACAATAGCAGGGTGCGTGCCGAGCAGACGCAGCTGTAAGAAATCTCCAGGCAGAGATGCAGGGGCACAACCACCCCTAAGGTGGACACGCATGGGAGACCATCTCCGAGAATGTCCCTTGCTTCCCAGGGTAACTTTCTTCTGTAAAAGCAGCGAGGCGGCCTGGGGCCCCTAGACGAGCACGTTTATTAACTCAGTCTGTTAGCCTCTGAGGTGCATGGGACTCCAGGTGGTTGTTGCAGATGCAGACTAACACGCCTCTCCCTGTGCTGTTCCTCTGAGGCTTTGTTTTTGGGAGTCTCTTGGATGTGACCACAGGTAGATCGTGGATCTTTGCTCCCGGTACTCCCCTGCAGCAACTCTGATTTGAATCTCGTGATGGTGGAGACAGACTGTTCCTTCATGGCGTTTAGTCACTCGTCCGCCAGGAATTCTGACCTCTTGAGCTGAAATATCTAGGCTCGATCTCTATCTCAAGGGGACGCTTGTCATGCAGCTGACCTGTGAACCTTTGAAATACACGTGCTGGTTTTGCAGGAGACTTCTGCATTCTTCATCTCCCTTTCTGAAGACACAAAGCTGACTGCAGAAGGCGGCCGTGCTGTGCTTGTGGTTGCAGGTGTCCTAAGCCGGCCACTGTTGCACTGTAAGCGTTTGTGGGCTCACCTCTGTTCATCTTCTTCAGTGCCCCCGGAACGCTTGCTGTTTTATCGCGGAATTCTGGGTGCGGGGGAAATCCACCCGTTTGTAGCCCACAGAGCGAACTCAAGGGAGCACCTTGAGGGAGCGCTAGGCATGCGGGTAGGAATGCCAGGGTTACGGTCGGGGCAGGCTGCCTTTCAGAACTTCCGGTGTAACCGGCACTTGGCCCTCTTCCATAGGACTTACAGTACGAAGATGAGGAGATGACTCTTGAGGCCCCGTGCTCCAGTTTGCCTTCAGACCAGCCAGCCGTCTTCACCCTTGCACAGCAGCCCCTGCTGCCTGGCGTGAGGCTGTGTCTATATGGCAGAAAGCGAGAGGGAGGCGAGATCCAGTCACACTTGGAGAAGAAGCACAGAGGCAAAGCCATGGGACAAAGCCCAGGAGAGGAGCCTGCTGGGTCCCACCTGCCAAGGTAACTTCACAGAGACGAGGGATGTTTGTCGATTAATCAGCTAACCCAGTGGGTGATGGACTTTCCATCGAGTCCACAGTTGGTCGATAAGGGGGGCAGCTCTTGTACATTTCAAAGGGGGAGGTGCAGCAGTCAGGATACCTCTGCCTCCCCTGCGCCCCGGGGAGATGGTGCGGGGGGACGGGGGTGTGATGTAGTAGGGGTACTTGCTGGGCTGTGGTGACCCCTGCTGTCTGGAGCAAGACCCAGCAGGGAAAACCTCACTAGGCAGAGGTGATGCCAAACTTGTTGAACCAGACACCCCCCATGGAGAGGAACAAAGGAAGGGGGATGCTGCCCTGGCTGGGGGGCAGGGCTGGAAGAGGGTTAGGGAGTTGCTGTCTGGGAGCATGGAGGAGACAGCCTAGGGGAAGGGGCTGGAGTTTAGGGGCCCAGTCTCCCCCATCTCAAGGGGGCCTGAGGCATCCTAGCCCAGCTCTGTGACCAGATTCCATCTGTGCTGTGCTGTATCCTGGAGAGGCAATAAACTTCCTCTATTCCACCGGCTGGTGCAGTCTGTTTGAGCCATTTCGGGGTGCAGGAGACGGGGGACCCCCAACGCGCTGTCACAGGGGGGAACCAGCTTTTAAGCCAGCTCCCCACCACCACCGGCTCCTGCTCCCCCCTTGCTGCCTATCTCGGATAGAGCCAGCAGGGTGGGGGAGGAAGAGACTAGTTGAGTCATGACTCGACTACCCGATAAGCGTCGCCCCCATCCCTAGCAGAGCCCCCCCGGCTCCATTGCTCGGGGAGCAGTCGTTCTGGGAGAGGTCTCCCCAGCATCGGCAGATGTTGCAGCACACGTTACCCCCGCCCCCCCCGCCCCCACCTCGGCTACAGGGCTAATTCTTGACAGGCCCTGTCAGGAAATCACAGTTTTAGCAGCTATAAAATCTGTACGTGAATTTCAGCTCGGGGTGGAAATGCGCCCTGCAGAGTCCTAGCTCGGGGTGGGAATGCGCCCCGCAGAGTCCTAGCTCGGGGTGGGAATGCGCCCTGCAGAGTCCTAGCTCAGGGTGGGAATGCGCCCTGCAGGGTCCTAGCTCGGGGTGGGAATGCGCCCTGCAGAGTCCTAGCTCGGGGTGGGAATGCGCCCTGCAGGGTCCTAGCTCGGGGTGGGAATGCGCCCCGCAGAGTCCTAGCTCGGGGTGGAAATGCGCCCCGCAGAGTCCTAGCTCGGGGTGGGAATGCGCCCCGCAGAGTCCTAGCTCGGGGTGGGAATGCGCCCCGCAGAGTCCTAGCTCAGGGTGGGAATGCGCCCTGCAGAGTCCTAGCTCGGGGTGGAAATGCGCTCTGCAGGGTCCTAGCTCGGGGTGGAAATGCGCCCTGCAGAGTCCTAGCTCAGGGTGGGAATGCGCCCCGCAGAGTCCTAGCTCAGGGTGGGAATGCGCCCCGCAGAGTCCTAGCTCGGGGTGGGAATGCGCCCTGCGGAGTCCTAGCTCGGGGTGGGAATGCGCCCCGCAGAGTCCTAGCTCGGGGTGGGAATGCGCCCCGCAGAGTCCTAGCTCGGGGTGGGAATGCGCCCCGCAGAGTCCTAGCTCGGGGTGGAAATGCGCCCCGCAGAGTCCTAGCTCGGGGTGGGAATGCGCCCCGCAGAGTCCTAGCTCGGGGTGGGAATGCGCCCCGCAGAGTCCTAGCTCAGGGTGGGAATGCGCCCTGCAGAGTCCTAGCTCGGGGTGGAAATGCGCTCTGCAGGGTCCTAGCTCGGGGTGGGAATGCGCCCTGCAGGGTCCTAGCTCGGGGTGGAAATGCGCCCCGCAGGGTCCTAGCTCGGGGTGGGAATGCGCCCTGCAGAGTCCTAGCTCGGGGTGGGAATGCGCCCTGCAGAGTCCTAGCTCGGGGTGGGAATGCGCCCTGCAGAGTCCTAGCTCGGGGTGGAAATGCGCCCCGCAGAGTCCTAGCTCGGGGTGGGAATGCGCCCCGCAGAGTCCTAGCTCGGGGTGGAAATGCGCCCCGCAGAGTCCTAGCTCGGGGTGGAAATGCGCCCTGCAGAGTCCTAGCTCGGGGTAGAAATGCGCCCTGCAGAGTCCTAGCTCGGGGTGGGAATGCGCCCTGCAGAGTCCTAGCTCGGGGTGGGAATGCGCCCTGCAGAGTCCTAGCTCGGGGTGGAAATGCGCCCTGCAGAGTCCTAGCTCAGGGTGGAAATGCGCCCTGCAGAGTCCTAGCTCGGGGTGGGAATGCGCCCTGCAGAGTCCTAGCTCGGGGTGGAAATGCGCCCTGCAGAGTCCTAGCTCGGGGTGGGAATGCGCCCTGCAGAGTCCTAGCTCGGGGTGGGAATGCGCCCTGCAGAGTCCTAGCTCGGGGTGGGAATGCGCCCTGCAGAGTCCTAGCTCGGGGTGGAAATGCGCCCCGCAGAGTCCTAGCTCGGGGTGGGAATGCGCCCCGCAGAGTCCTAGCTCGGGGTGGGAATGCGCCCCGCAGAGTCCTAGCTCGGGGTGGGAATGCGCCCTGCAGAGTCCTAGCTCGGGGTGGAAATGCGCTCTGCAGGGTCCTAGCTCGGGGTGGGAATGCGCCCTGCAGAGTCCTAGCTCGGGGTGGGAATGCGCTCTGCAGGGTCCTAGCTCGGGGTGGAAATGCGCCCCGCAGAGTCCTAGCTCGGGGTGGGAATGCGCCCTACAGAGTCCTAGCTCGGGGTGGGAATGCGCCCTGCAGAGTCCTAGCTCGGGGTAGAAATGCGCCCTGCAGAGTCCTAGCTCGGGGTGGGAATGCGCCCTGCAGAGTCCTAGCTCGGGGTGGGAATGCGCCCTGCAGAGTCCTAGCTCGGGGTGGGAATGCGCCCTGCAGAGTCCTAGCTCGGGGTGGGAATGCGCCCTGCAGAGTCCTAGCTCGGGGTGGAAATGCGCCCTGCAGAGTCCTAGCTCGGGGTGGAAATGCGCCCTGCAGAGTCCTAGCTCGGGGTGGAAATGCGCCCTGCAGAGTCCTAGCTCGGGGTGGGAATGCGCCCTGCAGAGTCCTAGCTCGGGGTGGGAATGCGCCCCGCAGAGTCCTAGCTCGGGGTGGGAATGCGCCCCGCAGAGTCCTAGCTCGGGGTGGGAATGCGCCCCGCAGAGTCCTAGCTCGGGGTGGAAATGCGCCCTGCAGAGTCCTAGCTCGGGGTAGAAATGCGCCCTGCAGAGTCCTAGCTCGGGGTGGGAATGCGCCCTGCAGAGTCCTAGCTCGGGGTGGGAATGCGCCCTGCAGAGTCCTAGCTCAGGGTGGGAATGCGCCCTGCAGAGTCCTAGCTCAGGGTGGAAATGCGCCCTGCAGAGTCCTAGCTCAGGGTGGAAATGCGCCCTGCAGAGTCCTAGCTCAGGGTAGAAATGCGCCCTGCAGAGTCCTAGCTCGGGGTGGAAATGCGCCTTGCAGAGTCCTAGCTCAGGGTAGAAATGCGCCCTGCAGAGTCCTAGCTCAGGGTGGAAATGCGCCCTGCAGAGTCCTAGCTCGGGGTGGAAATGCGCCTTGCAGAGTCCTAGCTCAGGGTAGAAATGCGCCCTGCAGAGTCCTAGCTCAGGGTGGAAATGCGCCCCGCAGAGTCCTAGCTCGGGGTGGAAATGCGCCTTGCAGAGTCCTAGCTCGGGGTGGAAATGCGCCCTGCAGAGTCCTAGCTCGGGGTGGGAATGCGCCCTGCAGAGTCCTAGCTCGGGGTAGAAATGCGCCCTGCAGAGTCCTAGCTCGGGGTGGAAATGCGCCCTGCAGAGTCCTAGCTCGGGGTGGAAATGCGCCCTGCAGAGTCCTAGCTCGGGGTGGAAATGCGCCCTGCAGAGTCCTAGCTCGGGGTGGGAATGCGCCCTGCAGAGTCCTAGCTCGGGGTGGGAATGCGCCCTGCAGAGTCCTAGCTCGGGGTGGGAATGCGCCCTGCAGAGTCCTAGCTCGGGGTGGGAATGCGCCCTGCAGAGTCCTAGCTCGGGGTGGAAATGCGCCCTGCAGAGTCCTAGCTCGGGGTGGGAATGCGCCCTGCAGAGTCCTAGCTCGGGGTGGGAATGCGCCCTGCAGAGTCCTAGCTCGGGGTGGAAATGCGCCCTGCAGAGTCCTAGCTCGGGGTGGGAATGCGCCCTGCAGAGTCCTAGCTCGGGGTGGGAATGCGCCCTGCAGAGTCCTAGCTCGGGGTGGAAATGCGCCCTGCAGAGTCCTAGCTCGGGGTGGAAATGCGCCCTGCAGAGTCCTAGCTCGGGGTGGGAATGCGCCCTGCAGAGTCCTAGCTCGGGGTGGGAATGCGCCCTGCAGAGTCCTAGCTCGGGGTGGGAATGCGCCCTGCAGAGTCCTAGCTCGGGGTGGAAATGCGCCCTGCAGAGTCCTAGCTCGGGGTGGAAATGCGCCTTGCAGAGTCCTAGCTCGGGGTGGAAATGCGCCTTGCAGAGTCCTAGCTCGGGGTGGAAATGCGCCCTGCAGAGTCCTAGCTTGGGGTGGAAATGCGCCCTGCAGAGTCCTAGCTCGGGGTGGGAATGCGCCCTGCAGAGTCCTAGCTCGGGGTGGGAATGCGCCCTGCAGAGTCCTAGCTCGGGGTAGGAATGCGCCCTGCAGAGTCCTAGCTCGGGGTGGAAATGCGCCCTGCAGAGTCCTAGCTCGGGGTGGAAATGCGCCCTGCAGAGTCCTAGCTCGGGGTGGAAATGCGCCTTGCAGAGTCCTAGCTCGGGGTGGGAATGCGCCCCGCAGAGTCCTAGCTCGGGGTGGGAATGCGCCCTGCAGAGTCCTAGCTCGGGGTGGAAATGCGCCTTGCAGAGTCCTAGCTCGGGGTGGGAATGCGCCCTGCAGAGTCCTAGCTCGGGGTAGAAATGCGCCCTGCAGAGTCCTAGCTCGGGGTGGAAATGCGCCCTGCAGAGTCCTAGCTCGGGGTGGAAATGCGCCCTGCAGAGTCCTAGCTCGGGGTGGAAATGCGCCTTGCAGAGTCCTAGCTCGGGGTGGGAATGCGCCCTGCAGAGTCCTAGCTCGGGGTGGAAATGCGCCCTGCAGAGTCCTAGCTCGGGGTGGAAATGCGCCCTGCAGAGTCCTAGCTCGGGGTGGGAATGCGCCTTGCAGAGTCCTAGCTCGGGGTGGAAATGCGCCCTGCAGAGTCCTAGCTCGGGGTGGGAATGCGCCTTGCAGAGTCCTAGCTCGGGGTGGAAATGCGCCCTGCAGAGTCCTAGCTCGGGGTGGAAATGCGCCCTGCAGAGTCCTAGCTCGGGGTGGGAATGCGCCTTGCAGAGTCCTAGCTCGGGATGGAAATGCGCCCTGCAGAGTCCTAGCTCGGGGTAGAAATGCGCCCTGCAGAGTCCTAGCTCGGGGTGGGAATGCGCCCTGCAGGGTCCTAGCTCGGGGTGGGAATGCGCCCTGCAGGGTCCTAGCTCGGGGTGGGAATGCGCCCTGCAGGGTCCTAGCTCGGGGTAGAAATGCGCCCTGCAGAGTCCTAGCTCGGGGTAGAAATGCGCCCCGCAGAGTCCTAGCTCGGGGTGGGAATGCGCCCTGCAGAGTCCTAGCTCGGGGTGGAAATGCGCCTTGCAGAGTCCTAGCTCGGGGTGGGAATGCGCCCTGCAGAGTCCTAGCTCGGGGTAGAAATGCGCCCTGCAGAGTCCTAGCTCGGGGTGGAAATGCGCCCTGCAGAGTCCTAGCTCGGGGTGGGAATGCGCCCTGCAGAGTCCTAGCTCGGGGTGGGAATGCGCCCTGCAGAGTCCTAGCTCGGGGTGGAAATGCGCCCTGCAGAGTCCTAGCTCGGGGTAGAAATGCGCCCTGCAGAGTCCTAGCTCGGGGTAGAAATGCGCCCCGCAGAGTCCTAGCTCGGGGTGGGAATGCGCCCCGCAGAGTCCTAGCTCGGGGTGGAAATGCGCCTTGCAGAGTCCTAGCTCGGGGTGGGAATGCGCCCTGCAGAGTCCTAGCTCGGGGTAGAAATGCGCCCTGCAGAGTCCTAGCTCGGGGTGGAAATGCGCCCTGCAGAGTCCTAGCTCGGGGTGGAAATGCGCCCTGCAGAGTCCTAGCTCGGGGTGGAAATGCGCCCTGCAGAGTCCTAGCTCGGGGTGGAAATGCGCCCTGCAGAGTCCTAGCTCGGGGTGGAAATGCGCCCTGCAGAGTCCTAGCTCGGGGTGGAAATGCGCCCTGCAGAGTCCTAGCTCGGGGTGGAAATGCGCCCTGCAGAGTCCTAGCTCGGGGTGGGAATGCGCCTTGCAGAGTCCTAGCTCGGGGTGGAAATGCGCCCTGCAGAGTCCTAGCTCGGGGTGGAAATGCGCCCTACAGAGTCCTAGCTCGGGGTGGGAATGCGCCCTGCAGAGTCCTAGCTCGGGGTGGGAATGCGCCCTGCAGAGTCCTAGCTCGGGGTGGAAATGCGCCCTGCAGAGTCCTAGCTCGGGGTGGAAATGCGCCCCGCAGAGTCCTAGCTCGGGGTGGGAATGCGCCTTGCAGAGTCCTAGCTCGGGGTGGAAATGCGCCCTGCAGAGTCCTAGCTCGGGGTGGAAATGCGCCCTGCAGAGTCCTAGCTCGGGGTGGGAATGCGCCTTGCAGAGTCCTAGCTCGGGGTGGAAATGCGCCCTGCAGAGTCCTAGCTCGGGGTGGAAATGCGCCCTACAGAGTCCTAGCTCGGGGTGGGAATGCGCCCTGCAGAGTCCTAGCTCGGGGTGGGAATGCGCCCTGCAGAGTCCTAGCTCGGGGTGGAAATGCGCCCTGCAGAGTCCTAGCTCGGGGTGGAAATGCGCCCCGCAGAGTCCTAGCTCGGGGTGGGAATGCGCCTTGCAGAGTCCTAGCTCGGGGTGGAAATGCGCCCTGCAGAGTCCTAGCTCGGGGTAGAAATGCGCCCTGCAGAGTCCTAGCTCGGGGTGGAAATGCGCCCTGCAGAGTCCTAGCTCGGGGTAGAAATGCGCCCTGCAGAGTCCTAGCTCGGGGTGGGAATGCGCCCTGCAGGGTCCTAGCTCGGGGTAGAAATGCGCCCTGCAGAGTCCTAGCTCGGGGTAGAAATGCGCCCTGCAGAGTCCTAGCTCGGGGTAGAAATGCGCCCTGCAGAGTCCTAGCTCGGGGTGGAAATGCGCCCTGCAGAGTCCTAGCTCGGGGTGGGAATGCGCCTTGCAGAGTCCTAGCTCGGGGTGGAAATGCGCCCTGCAGAGTCCTAGCTCGGGGTGGGAATGCGCCTTGCAGAGTCCTAGCTCGGGGTGGAAATGCGCCCTGCAGAGTCCTAGCTCGGGGTGGAAATGCGCCCTGCAGAGTCCTAGCTCGGGGTGGGAATGCGCCTTGCAGAGTCCTAGCTCGGGATGGAAATGCGCCCTGCAGAGTCCTAGCTCGGGGTAGAAATGCGCCCTGCAGAGTCCTAGCTCGGGGTGGGAATGCGCCCTGCAGGGTCCTAGCTCGGGGTGGGAATGCGCCCTGCAGGGTCCTAGCTCGGGGTGGGAATGCGCCCTGCAGGGTCCTAGCTCGGGGTAGAAATGCGCCCTGCAGAGTCCTAGCTCGGGGTAGAAATGCGCCCCGCAGAGTCCTAGCTCGGGGTGGGAATGCGCCCTGCAGAGTCCTAGCTCGGGGTGGAAATGCGCCTTGCAGAGTCCTAGCTCGGGGTGGGAATGCGCCCTGCAGAGTCCTAGCTCGGGGTAGAAATGCGCCCTGCAGAGTCCTAGCTCGGGGTGGAAATGCGCCCTGCAGAGTCCTAGCTCGGGGTGGGAATGCGCCCTGCAGAGTCCTAGCTCGGGGTGGGAATGCGCCCTGCAGAGTCCTAGCTCGGGGTGGAAATGCGCCCTGCAGAGTCCTAGCTCGGGGTAGAAATGCGCCCTGCAGAGTCCTAGCTCGGGGTAGAAATGCGCCCCGCAGAGTCCTAGCTCGGGGTGGGAATGCGCCCCGCAGAGTCCTAGCTCGGGGTGGAAATGCGCCTTGCAGAGTCCTAGCTCGGGGTGGGAATGCGCCCTGCAGAGTCCTAGCTCGGGGTAGAAATGCGCCCTGCAGAGTCCTAGCTCGGGGTGGAAATGCGCCCTGCAGAGTCCTAGCTCGGGGTGGAAATGCGCCCTGCAGAGTCCTAGCTCGGGGTGGAAATGCGCCCTGCAGAGTCCTAGCTCGGGGTGGAAATGCGCCCTGCAGAGTCCTAGCTCGGGGTGGAAATGCGCCCTGCAGAGTCCTAGCTCGGGGTGGAAATGCGCCCTGCAGAGTCCTAGCTCGGGGTGGAAATGCGCCCTGCAGAGTCCTAGCTCGGGGTGGGAATGCGCCTTGCAGAGTCCTAGCTCGGGGTGGAAATGCGCCCTGCAGAGTCCTAGCTCGGGGTGGAAATGCGCCCTACAGAGTCCTAGCTCGGGGTGGGAATGCGCCCTGCAGAGTCCTAGCTCGGGGTGGGAATGCGCCCTGCAGAGTCCTAGCTCGGGGTGGAAATGCGCCCTGCAGAGTCCTAGCTCGGGGTGGAAATGCGCCCCGCAGAGTCCTAGCTCGGGGTGGGAATGCGCCTTGCAGAGTCCTAGCTCGGGGTGGAAATGCGCCCTGCAGAGTCCTAGCTCGGGGTGGAAATGCGCCCTGCAGAGTCCTAGCTCGGGGTGGGAATGCGCCTTGCAGAGTCCTAGCTCGGGGTGGAAATGCGCCCTGCAGAGTCCTAGCTCGGGGTGGAAATGCGCCCTACAGAGTCCTAGCTCGGGGTGGGAATGCGCCCTGCAGAGTCCTAGCTCGGGGTGGGAATGCGCCCTGCAGAGTCCTAGCTCGGGGTGGAAATGCGCCCTGCAGAGTCCTAGCTCGGGGTGGAAATGCGCCCCGCAGAGTCCTAGCTCGGGGTGGGAATGCGCCTTGCAGAGTCCTAGCTCGGGGTGGAAATGCGCCCTGCAGAGTCCTAGCTCGGGGTAGAAATGCGCCCTGCAGAGTCCTAGCTCGGGGTGGAAATGCGCCCTGCAGAGTCCTAGCTCGGGGTAGAAATGCGCCCTGCAGAGTCCTAGCTCGGGGTGGGAATGCGCCCTGCAGGGTCCTAGCTCGGGGTAGAAATGCGCCCTGCAGAGTCCTAGCTCGGGGTAGAAATGCGCCCTGCAGAGTCCTAGCTCGGGGTAGAAATGCGCCCTGCAGAGTCCTAGCTCGGGGTAGAAATGCGCCCTGCAGAGTCCTAGCTCGGGGTGGGAATGCGCCCTGCAGGGTCCTAGCTCGGGGTGGAAATGCGCCTTGCAGAGTCCTAGCTCGGGGTAGGAATGCGCCCTGCAGAGTCCTAGCTCGGGGTGGGAATGCGCCCTGCAGAGTCCTAGCTCGGGGTAGAAATGCGCCTTGCAGAGTCCTAGCTCGGGGTAGAAATGCGCCTTGCAGAGTCCTAGCTCGGGGTGGGAATGCGCCCTGCAGGGTCCTAGCTCGGGGTGGAAATGCGCCTTGCAGAGTCCTAGCTCGGGGTAGAAATGCGCCCTGCAGAGTCCTAGCTCGGGGTGGGAATGCGCCCTGCAGAGTCCTAGCTCGGGGTAGAAATGCGCCTTGCAGAGTCCTAGCTCGGGGTAGAAATGCGCCTTGCAGAGTCCTAGCTCGGGGTAGAAATGCGCCTTGCAGAGTCCTAGCTCGGGGTGGGAATGCGCCCCGCAGAGTCCTAGCTCGGGGTGGGAATGCGCCCCGCAGAGTCCTAGCTCGGGGTGGAAATGCGCCCCGCAGAGTCCTAGCTCGGGGTGGGAATGCGCCCCGCAGAGTCCTAGCTCGGGGTGGGAATGCGCCCCGCAGAGTCCTAGCTCGGGGTGGAAATGCGCCCTGCAGAGTCCTAGCTCGGGGTGGGAATGCGCCCTGCAGGGTCCTAGCTCGGGGTGGGAATGCGCCCTGCAGGGTCCTAGCTCGGGGTGGGAATGCGCCCCGCAGAGTCCTAGCTCGGGGTGGGAATGCGCCCCGCAGAGTCCTAGCTCGGGGTGGGAATGCGCCCCGCAGAGTCCTAGCTCGGGGTGGGAATGCGCCCTGCAGAGTCCTAGCTCGGGGTGGGAATGCGCCCTGCAGAGTCCTAGCTCGGGGTGGGAATGCGCCTTGCAGAGTCCTAGCTCGGGGTGGAAATGCGCCCTGCAGAGTCCTAGCTCGGGGTGGAAATGCGCCCTGCAGAGTCCTAGCTCGGGGTGGGAATGCGCCTTGCAGAGTCCTAGCTCGGGGTGGGAATGCGCCCTGCAGAGTCCTAGCTCGGGGTGGAAATGCGCCCTGCAGAGTCCTAGCTCGGGGTGGAAATGCGCCCTGCAGAGTCCTAGCTCGGGGTGGGAATGCGCCCTGCAGAGTCCTAGCTCGGGGTGGGAATGCGCCCTGCAGAGTCCTAGCTCGGGGTGGGAATGCGCCTTGCAGAGTCCTAGCTCGGGGTGGGAATGCGCCCCGCAGAGTCCTACCTCGGGGTGGGAATGCGCCCCGCAGAGTCCTACCTCGGGGTGGGAATGCGCCCCGCAGAGTCCTAGCTCGGGGTGGAAATGCGCCCTGCAGAGTCCTAGCTCGGGGTGGAAATGCGCCCTGCAGAGTCCTAGCTCAGGGTGGGAATGCGCCCTGCAGGGTCCTAGCTCGGGGTGGGAATGCGCCCTGCAGGGTCCTAGCTCGGGGTAGAAATGCGCCCTGCAGAGTCCTAGCTCGGGGTAGAAATGCGCCCTGCAGAGTCCTAGCTCGGGGTAGAAATGCGCCCTGCAGAGTCCTAGCTCGGGGTAGAAATGCGCCCTGCAGGGTCCTAGCTCGGGATGGAAATGCGCCCTGCAGAGTCCTAGCTCGGGGTAGAAATGCGCCCTGCAGAGTCCTAGCTCGGGGTGGGAATGCGCCCTGCAGGGTCCTAGCTCGGGGTGGGAATGCGCCCTGCAGGGTCCTAGCTCGGGGTAGAAATGCGCCCTGCAGAGTCCTAGCTCGGGGTAGAAATGCGCCCCGCAGAGTCCTAGCTCGGGGTGGGAATGCGCCCTGCAGAGTCCTAGCTCGGGGTGGAAATGCGCCTTGCAGAGTCCTAGCTCGGGGTGGGAATGCGCCCTGCAGAGTCCTAGCTCGGGGTAGAAATGCGCCCTGCAGAGTCCTAGCTCGGGGTGGAAATGCGCCCTGCAGAGTCCTAGCTCGGGGTGGGAATGCGCCCTGCAGAGTCCTAGCTCGGGGTGGGAATGCGCCCTGCAGAGTCCTAGCTCGGGGTGGAAATGCGCCCTGCAGAGTCCTAGCTCAGGGTAGAAATGCGCCCTGCAGAGTCCTAGCTCGGGGTAGAAATGCGCCCCGCAGAGTCCTAGCTCGGGGTGGGAATGCGCCCCGCAGAGTCCTAGCTCGGGGTGGAAATGCGCCCCGCAGAGTCCTAGCTCGGGGTGGGAATGCGCCCTGCAGAGTCCTAGCTCGGGGTGGAAATGCGCCCTGCAGAGTCCTAGCTCAGGGTAGAAATGCGCCCTGCAGAGTCCTAGCTCGGGGTGGAAATGCGCCCTGCAGAGTCCTAGCTCGGGGTAGAAATGCGCCCTGCAGAGTCCTAGCTCGGGGTGGAAATGCGCCCTGCAGAGTCCTAGCTCGGGGTAGAAATGCGCCCTGCAGAGTCCTAGCTCGGGGTGGGAATGCGCCCTGCAGGGTCCTAGCTCGGGGTGGGAATGCGCCCTGCAGGGTCCTAGCTCGGGGTAGAAATGCGCCCTGCAGAGTCCTAGCTCGGGGTAGAAATGCGCCCTGCAGAGTCCTAGCTCGGGGTAGAAATGCGCCCTGCAGAGTCCTAGCTCGGGGTAGAAATGCGCCCTGCAGAGTCCTAGCTCGGGGTGGGAATGCGCCCTGCAGGGTCCTAGCTCGGGGTGGAAATGCGCCTTGCAGAGTCCTAGCTCGGGGTAGGAATGCGCCCTGCAGAGTCCTAGCTCGGGGTGGGAATGCGCCCTGCAGAGTCCTAGCTCGGGGTAGAAATGCGCCTTGCAGAGTCCTAGCTCGGGGTAGAAATGCGCCCTGCAGAGTCCTAGCTCGGGGTGGGAATGCGCCCTGCAGGGTCCTAGCTCGGGGTGGAAATGCGCCTTGCAGAGTCCTAGCTCGGGGTAGAAATGCGCCCTGCAGAGTCCTAGCTCGGGGTGGGAATGCGCCCTGCAGAGTCCTAGCTCGGGGTAGAAATGCGCCTTGCAGAGTCCTAGCTCGGGGTAGAAATGCGCCTTGCAGAGTCCTAGCTCGGGGTAGAAATGCGCCCCGCAGAGTCCTAGCTCGGGGTGGGAATGCGCCCCGCAGAGTCCTAGCTCGGGGTGGGAATGCGCCCCGCAGAGTCCTAGCTCGGGGTGGAAATGCGCCCCGCAGAGTCCTAGCTCGGGGTGGGAATGCGCCCCGCAGAGTCCTAGCTCGGGGTGGGAATGCGCCCCGCAGAGTCCTAGCTCGGGGTGGGAATGCGCCCTGCAGGGTCCTAGCTCGGGGTGGGAATGCGCCCTGCAGGGTCCTAGCTCGGGGTGGGAATGCGCCCCGCAGAGTCCTAGCTCGGGGTGGGAATGCGCCCCGCAGAGTCCTAGCTCGGGGTGGGAATGCGCCCCGCAGAGTCCTAGCTCGGGGTGGGAATGCGCCCTGCAGAGTCCTAGCTCGGGGTGGGAATGCGCCCTGCAGAGTCCTAGCTCGGGGTGGGAATGCGCCTTGCAGAGTCCTAGCTCGGGGTGGAAATGCGCCCTGCAGAGTCCTAGCTCGGGGTGGAAATGCGCCCTGCAGAGTCCTAGCTCGGGGTGGGAATGCGCCTTGCAGAGTCCTAGCTCGGGGTGGGAATGCGCCCTGCAGAGTCCTAGCTCGGGGTGGAAATGCGCCCTGCAGAGTCCTAGCTCGGGGTGGAAATGCGCCCTGCAGAGTCCTAGCTCGGGGTGGGAATGCGCCCTGCAGAGTCCTAGCTCGGGGTGGGAATGCGCCCTGCAGAGTCCTAGCTCGGGGTGGGAATGCGCCTTGCAGAGTCCTAGCTCGGGGTGGGAATGCGCCCCGCAGAGTCCTACCTCGGGGTGGGAATGCGCCCCGCAGAGTCCTACCTCGGGGTGGGAATGCGCCCCGCAGAGTCCTAGCTCGGGGTGGAAATGCGCCCTGCAGAGTCCTAGCTCGGGGTGGAAATGCGCCCTGCAGAGTCCTAGCTCGGGGTGGGAATGCGCCCTGCAGGGTCCTAGCTCGGGGTGGGAATGCGCCCTGCAGGGTCCTAGCTCGGGGTAGAAATGCGCCCTGCAGAGTCCTAGCTCGGGGTAGAAATGCGCCCTGCAGAGTCCTAGCTCGGGGTAGAAATGCGCCCTGCAGAGTCCTAGCTCGGGGTGGAAATGCGCCCTGCAGAGTCCTAGCTCGGGGTGGGAATGCGCCCTGCAGGGTCCTAGCTCGGGGTGGGAATGCGCCCTGCAGGGTCCTAGCTCGGGGTGGGAATGCGCCCCGCAGAGTCCTAGCTCGGGGTGGGAATGCGCCCCGCAGAGTCCTAGCTCGGGGTGGGAATGCGCCCCGCAGAGTCCTAGCTCGGGGTGGGAATGCGCCCTGCAGAGTCCTAGCTCGGGGTGGGAATGCGCCCTGCAGAGTCCTAGCTCGGGGTGGGAATGCGCCTTGCAGAGTCCTAGCTCGGGGTGGAAATGCGCCCTGCAGAGTCCTAGCTCGGGGTGGAAATGCGCCCTGCAGAGTCCTAGCTCGGGGTGGGAATGCGCCTTGCAGAGTCCTAGCTCGGGGTGGGAATGCGCCCTGCAGAGTCCTAGCTCGGGGTGGAAATGCGCCCTGCAGAGTCCTAGCTCGGGGTGGAAATGCGCCCTGCAGAGTCCTAGCTCGGGGTGGGAATGCGCCCTGCAGAGTCCTAGCTCGGGGTGGGAATGCGCCCTGCAGAGTCCTAGCTCGGGGTGGGAATGCGCCTTGCAGAGTCCTAGCTCGGGGTGGGAATGCGCCCCGCAGAGTCCTACCTCGGGGTGGGAATGCGCCCCGCAGAGTCCTACCTCGGGGTGGGAATGCGCCCCGCAGAGTCCTAGCTCGGGGTGGAAATGCGCCCTGCAGAGTCCTAGCTCGGGGTGGAAATGCGCCCTGCAGAGTCCTAGCTCGGGGTGGGAATGCGCCCTGCAGAGTCCTAGCTCGGGGTGGGAATGCGCCTTGCAGAGTCCTAGCTCGGGGTGGGAATGCGCCCTGCAGAGTCCTAGCTCGGGGTGGAAATGCGCCCTGCAGAGTCCTAGCTCGGGGTGGAAATGCGCCCTGCAGAGTCCTAGCTCGGGGTGGGAATGCGCCCTGCAGAGTCCTAGCTCGGGGTGGGAATGCGCCCTGCAGAGTCCTAGCTCGGGGTGGGAATGCGCCTTGCAGAGTCCTAGCTCGGGGTGGGAATGCGCCCCGCAGAGTCCTACCTCGGGGTGGGAATGCGCCCCGCAGAGTCCTACCTCGGGGTGGGAATGCGCCCCGCAGAGTCCTAGCTCGGGGTGGAAATGCGCCCTGCAGAGTCCTAGCTCGGGGTGGAAATGCGCCCTGCAGAGTCCTAGCTCGGGGTGGGAATGCGCCCTGCAGGGTCCTAGCTCGGGGTGGGAATGCGCCCTGCAGGGTCCTAGCTCGGGGTAGAAATGCGCCCTGCAGAGTCCTAGCTCGGGGTAGAAATGCGCCCTGCAGAGTCCTAGCTCGGGGTAGAAATGCGCCCTGCAGAGTCCTAGCTCGGGGTGGAAATGCGCCCTGCAGAGTCCTAGCTCGGGATGGAAATGCGCCCTGCAGAGTCCTAGCTCGGGGTAGAAATGCGCCCTGCAGAGTCCTAGCTCGGGGTGGGAATGCGCCCTGCAGGGTCCTAGCTCGGGGTGGGAATGCGCCCTGCAGGGTCCTAGCTCGGGGTAGAAATGCGCCCTGCAGAGTCCTAGCTCGGGGTAGAAATGCGCCCCGCAGAGTCCTAGCTCGGGGTGGGAATGCGCCCTGCAGAGTCCTAGCTCGGGGTGGAAATGCGCCTTGCAGAGTCCTAGCTCGGGGTGGGAATGCGCCCTGCAGAGTCCTAGCTCGGGGTGGAAATGCGCCCTGCAGAGTCCTAGCTCGGGGTGGAAATGCGCCCTGCAGAGTCCTAGCTCGGGGTGGAAATGCGCCCTGCAGAGTCCTAGCTCGGGGTGGGAATGCGCCTTGCAGAGTCCTAGCTCGGGGTGGAAATGCGCCCTGCAGAGTCCTAGCTCGGGGTGGAAATGCGCCCTACAGAGTCCTAGCTCGGGGTGGGAATGCGCCCTGCAGAGTCCTAGCTCGGGGTGGGAATGCGCCCTGCAGAGTCCTAGCTCGGGGTGGAAATGCGCCCTGCAGAGTCCTAGCTCGGGGTGGAAATGCGCCCCGCAGAGTCCTAGCTCGGGGTGGGAATGCGCCTTGCAGAGTCCTAGCTCGGGGTGGAAATGCGCCCTGCAGAGTCCTAGCTCGGGGTAGAAATGCGCCCCGCAGAGTCCTAGCTCGGGGTGGAAATGCGCCCTGCAGAGTCCTAGCTCGGGGTAGAAATGCGCCCTGCAGAGTCCTAGCTCGGGGTGGGAATGCGCCCTGCAGGGTCCTAGCTCGGGGTGGGAATGCGCCCTGCAGGGTCCTAGCTCGGGGTAGAAATGCGCCCTGCAGAGTCCTAGCTCGGGGTAGAAATGCGCCCTGCAGAGTCCTAGCTCGGGGTAGAAATGCGCCCTGCAGAGTCCTAGCTCGGGGTAGAAATGCGCCCTGCAGAGTCCTAGCTCGGGGTAGAAATGCGCCCTGCAGAGTCCTAGCTCGGGGTGGGAATGCGCCCTGCAGGGTCCTAGCTCGGGGTGGAAATGCGCCTTGCAGAGTCCTAGCTCGGGGTAGGAATGCGCCCTGCAGAGTCCTAGCTCGGGGTGGGAATGCGCCCTGCAGAGTCCTAGCTCGGGGTAGAAATGCGCCTTGCAGAGTCCTAGCTCGGGGTAGAAATGCGCCTTGCAGAGTCCTAGCTCGGGGTGGGAATGCGCCCTGCAGGGTCCTAGCTCGGGGTGGAAATGCGCCTTGCAGAGTCCTAGCTCGGGGTAGAAATGCGCCCTGCAGAGTCCTAGCTCGGGGTGGGAATGCGCCCTGCAGAGTCCTAGCTCGGGGTAGAAATGCGCCCTGCAGAGTCCTAGCTCGGGGTAGAAATGCGCCTTGCAGAGTCCTAGCTCGGGGTAGAAATGCGCCTTGCAGAGTCCTAGCTCGGGGTGGGAATGCGCCCCGCAGAGTCCTAGCTCGGGGTGGGAATGCGCCCCGCAGAGTCCTAGCTCGGGGTGGAAATGCGCCCCGCAGAGTCCTAGCTCGGGGTGGGAATGCGCCCCGCAGAGTCCTAGCTCGGGGTGGGAATGCGCCCCGCAGAGTCCTAGCTCGGGGTGGAAATGCGCCCTGCAGAGTCCTAGCTCGGGGTGGGAATGCGCCCTGCAGGGTCCTAGCTCGGGGTGGGAATGCGCCCTGCAGGGTCCTAGCTCGGGGTGGGAATGCGCCCCGCAGAGTCCTAGCTCGGGGTGGGAATGCGCCCCGCAGAGTCCTAGCTCGGGGTGGGAATGCGCCCCGCAGAGTCCTAGCTCGGGGTGGGAATGCGCCCCGCAGAGTCCTAGCTCGGGGTGGGAATGCGCCCTGCAGAGTCCTAGCTCGGGGTGGGAATGCGCCTTGCAGAGTCCTAGCTCGGGGTGGAAATGCGCCCTGCAGAGTCCTAGCTCGGGGTGGAAATGCGCCCTGCAGAGTCCTAGCTCGGGGTGGGAATGCGCCTTGCAGAGTCCTAGCTCGGGGTGGGAATGCGCCCTGCAGAGTCCTAGCTCGGGGTGGAAATGCGCCCTGCAGAGTCCTAGCTCGGGGTGGAAATGCGCCCTGCAGAGTCCTAGCTCGGGGTGGGAATGCGCCCTGCAGAGTCCTAGCTCGGGGTGGGAATGCGCCCTGCAGAGTCCTAGCTCGGGGTGGGAATGCGCCTTGCAGAGTCCTAGCTCGGGGTGGAAATGCGCCCCGCAGAGTCCTACCTCGGGGTGGGAATGCGCCCCGCAGAGTCCTAGCTCGGGGTGGAAATGCGCCCCGCAGAGTCCTAGCTCGGGGTGGAAATGCGCCCCGCAGAGTCCTAGCTCGGGGTAGAAATGCGCCCTGCAGAGTCCTAGCTCAGGGTGGGAATGCGCCCTGCAGGGTCCTAGCTCGGGGTGGGAATGCGCCCTGCAGGGTCCTAGCTCGGGGTAGAAATGCGCCCTGCAGAGTCCTAGCTCGGGGTAGAAATGCGCCCTGCAGAGTCCTAGCTCGGGGTAGAAATGCGCCCTGCAGAGTCCTAGCTCGGGGTAGAAATGCGCCCTGCAGAGTCCTAGCTCGGGGTGGGAATGCGCCCTGCAGGGTCCTAG
Source organism: Pelodiscus sinensis (assembly GCF_052426305.1). Taxonomy (NCBI): domain Eukaryota; kingdom Metazoa; phylum Chordata; order Testudines; family Trionychidae; genus Pelodiscus; species Pelodiscus sinensis. Next base: position 1,964,329 of record NC_143053.1, read on the forward strand.
CTCGGGGTGGAAATGCGCCTTGCAGAGTCCTAGCTCGGGGTAGGAATGTGCCCTGCAGAGTCCTAGCTCGGGGTGGAAATGCGCCCTGCAGAGTCCTAGCTCGGGGTGGGAATGCGCCCTGCAGGGTCCTAGCTCGGGGTGGAAATGCGCCTTGCAGAGTCCTAGCTCGGGGTAGGAATGCGCCCTGCAGAGTCCTAGCTCGGGGTGGGAATGCGCCCTGCAGAGTCCTAGCTCGGGGTGGGAATGCGCCTTGCAGAGTCCTAGCTCGGGGTAGAAATGCGCCTTGCAGAGTCCTAGCTCGGGGTAGAAATGCGCCTTGCAGGGTCCTAGCTCGGGGTGGGAATGCGCCCTGCAGGGTCCTAGCTCGGGGTGGAAATGCGCCTTGCAGAGTCCTAGCTCGGGGTAGAAATGCGCCCTGCAGAGTCCTAGCTCGGGGTGGGAATGCGCCCTGCAGAGTCCTAGCTCGGGGTAGAAATGCGCCCCGCAGAGTCCTAGCTCGGGGTGGGAATGCGCCCCGCAGAGTCCTAGCTCGGGGTGGAAATGCGCCCCGCAGAGTCCTAGCTCGGGGTAGAAATGCGCCTTGCAGAGTCCTAGCTCGGGGTAGAAATGCGCCTTGCAGAGTCCTAGCTCGGGGTGGGAATGCGCCCCGCAGAGTCCTAGCTCGGGGTGGGAATGCGCCCCGCAGAGTCCTAGCTCGGGGTGGAAATGCGCCCCGCAGAGTCCTAGCTCGGGGTGGGAATGCGCCCCGCAGAGTCCTAGCTCGGGGTGGGAATGCGCCCCGCAGAGTCCTAGCTCGGGGTGGGAATGCGCCTTGCAGAGTCCTAGCTCGGGGTAGAAATGCGCCCTGCAGAGTCCTAGCTCGGGGTAGAAATGCGCCCTGCAGAGTCCTAGCTCAGGGTGGGAATGCGCCCTGCAGAGTCCTAGCTCAGGGTGGAAATGCGCCTTGCAGAGTCCTAGCTCGGGGTAGAAATGCGCCCTCGGGGTAGAAATGCGCCCTGCAGAGTCCTAGCTCAGGGTGGGAATGCGCCCTGCAGGGTCCTAGCTCGGGGTAGAAATGCGCCCTGCAGAGTCCTAGCTCGGGGTGGAAATGCGCCTTGCAGAGTCCTAGCTCGGGGTAGAAATGCGCCCTGCAGAGTCCTAGCTCGGGGTGGGAATGCGCCCTGCAGGGTCCTAGCTCGGGGTGGAAATGCGCCCCGCAGAGTCCTAGCTCGGGGTGGAAATGCGCCCCGCAGAGTCCTAGCTCGGGGTGGAAATGCGCCCCGCAGAGTCCTAGCTCGGGGTGGGAATGCGCCCCGCAGAGTCCTAGCTCGGGGTGGAAATGCGCCCCGCAGAGTCCTAGCTCGGGGTGGAAATGCGCCCCGCAGAGTCCTAGCTCGGGGTAGAAATGCGCCCCGCAGAGTCCTAGCTCGGGGTGGGAATGCGCCCTGCAGAGTCCTAGCTCGGGGTGGGAATGCGCCCCTCAGAGTCCTAGCTCGGGGTGGAAATGCGCCCCGCAGAGTCCTAGCTCGGGGTGGGAATGCGCCCCGCAGAGTCCTAGCTCGGGGTGGAAATGCGCCCCGCAGAGTCCTAGCTCGGGGTGGAAATGCGCCCTGCAGAGTCCTAGCTCAGGGTGGGAATGCGCCCCGCAGAGTCCTAGCTCGGGGTGGAAATGCGCCCTGCAGAGTCCTAGCTCGGGGTGGAAATGCGCCCTGCAGAGTCCTAGCTCAGGGTGGGAATGCGCCCTGCAGAGTCCTAGCTCGGGGTAGAAATGCGCCCTGCAGAGTCCTAGCTCAGGGTGGGAATGCGCCCTGCAGAGTCCTAGCTCAGGGTAGAAATGCGCCCTGCAGAGTCCTAGCTCGGGGTGGAAATGCGCCCCGCAGAGTCCTAGCTCGGGGTGGAAATGCGCCCTGCAGAGTCCTAGCTCGGGGTGGAAATGCGCCCCGCAGAGTCCTAGCTCGGGGTGGGAATGCGCCCCGCAGAGTCCTAGCTCGGGGTGGGAATGCGCCCCGCAGAGTCCTAGCTCGGGGTGGGAATGCGCCCCGCAGAGTCCTAGCTCGGGGTGGGAATGCGCCTTGCAGAGTCCTAGCTCGGGGTAGAAATGCGCCCTGCAGAGTCCTAGCTCGGGGTAGAAATGCGCCCTGCAGAGTCCTAGCTCAGGGTGGGAATGCGCCCTGCAGGGTCCTAGCTCGGGGTAGAAATGCGCCCTGCAGAGTCCTAGCTCAGGGTGGGAATGCGCCCTGCAGAGTCCTAGCTCGGGGTGGAAATGCGCCTTGCAGAGTCCTAGCTCGGGGTAGAAATGCGCCCTCGGGGTAGAAATGCGCCCTGCAGAGTCCTAGCTCAGGGTGGGAATGCGCCCTGCAGGGTCCTAGCTCGGGGTAGAAATGCGCCCTGCAGAGTCCTAGCTCGGGGTGGAAATGCGCCTTGCAGAGTCCTAGCTCGGGGTAGAAATGCGCCCTGCAGAGTCCTAGCTCGGGGTGGGAATGCGCCCTGCAGGGTCCTAGCTCGGGGTGGAAATGCGCCCCGCAGAGTCCTAGCTCGGGGTGGAAATGCGCCCCGCAGAGTCCTAGCTCGGGGTGGAAATGCGCCCCGCAGAGTCCTAGCTCAGGGTGGGAATGCGCCCCGCAGAGTCCTAGCTCGGGGTGGAAATGCGCCCTGCAGAGTCCTAGCTCGGGGTGGAAATGCGCCCTGCAGAGTCCTAGCTCAGGGTGGGAATGCGCCCTGCAGAGTCCTAGCTCGGGGTAGAAATGCGCCCTGCAGAGTCCTAGCTCAGGGTGGGAATGCGCCCTGCAGAGTCCTAGCTCAGGGTAGAAATGCGCCCTGCAGAGTCCTAGCTCGGGGTGGAAATGCGCCCCGCAGAGTCCTAGCTCGGGGTGGAAATGCGCCCTGCAGAGTCCTAGCTCGGGGTGGAAATGCGCCCTGCAGAGTCCTAGCTCAGGGTGGGAATGCGCCCTGCAGAGTCCTAGCTCGGGGTAGAAATGCGCCCTGCAGAGTCCTAGCTCAGGGTGGGAATGCGCCCTGCAGAGTCCTAGCTCAGGGTAGAAATGCGCCCTGCAGAGTCCTAGCTCAGGGTGGGAATGCGCCCTGCAGAGTCCTAGCTCGGGGTGGGAATGCGCCCTGCAGAGTCCTAGCTCGGGGTGGAAATGCGCCCTGCAGAGTCCTAGCTCGGGGTAGAAATGCGCCCTGCAGAGTCCTAGCTCGGGGTGGGAATGCGCCCCGCAGAGTCCTAGCTCGGGGTGGGAATGCGCCCTGCAGAGTCCTAGCTCGGGGTGGAAATGCGCCCCGCAGAGTCCTAGCTCAGGGTGGAAATGCGCCCCGCAGAGTCCTAGCTCGGGGTGGGAATGCGCCCTGCAGAGTCCTAGCTCGGGGTGGGAATGCGCCCTGCAGAGTCCTAGCTCGGGGTGGGAATGCGCCCTGCAGAGTCCTAGCTCGGGGTGGGAATGCGCCCTGCAGAGTCCTAGCTCGGGGTGGGAATGCGCCCTGCAGAGTCCTAGCTCGGGGTGGGAATGCGCCCTGCAGAGTCCTAGCTCGGGGTGGGAATGCGCCCTGCAGAGTCCTAGCTCGGGGTGGAAATGCGCCCTGCAGAGTCCTAGCTCGGGGTGGGAATGCGCCCTGCAGAGTCCTAGCTCGGGGTGGAAATGCGCCTTGCAGAGTCCTAGCTCGGGGTGGGAATGCGCCTTGCAGAGTCCTAGCTCGGGGTGGGAATGCGCCCTGCAGGGTCCTAGCTCGGGGTGGAAATGCGCCCCGCAGAGTCCTAGCTCGGGGTGGGAATGCGCCTTGCAGAGTCCTAGCTCGGGGTGGGAATGCGCCCCGCAGAGTCCTAGCTCGGGGTGGGAATGCGCCTTGCAGAGTCCTAGCTCGGGGTGGGAATGCGCCCTGCAGAGTCCTAGCTCGGGGTGGGAATGCGCCCTGCAGAGTCCTAGCTCGGGGTGGGAATGCGCCTTGCAGAGTCCTAGCTCGGGGTGGAAATGCGCCCTGCAGAGTCCTAGCTCGGGGTGGAAATGCGCCCTGCAGAGTCCTAGCTCGGGGTGGAAATGCGCCCTGCAGAGTCCTAGCTCGGGGTGGGAATGCGCCCTGCAGGGTCCTAGCTCGGGGTGGGAATGCGCCCTGCAGGGTCCTAGCTCGGGGTGGGAATGCGCCTTGCAGAGTCCTAGCTCGGGGTGGAAATGCGCCCTGCAGAGTCCTAGCTCGGGGTGGGAATGCGCCCTGCAGGGTCCTAGCTCGGGGTGGGAATGCGCCCTGCAGAGTCCTAGCTCGGGGTGGAAATGCGCCCTGCAGAGTCCTAGCTCAGGGTGGGAATGCGCCCTGCAGAGTCCTAGCTCAGGGTGGAAATGTGCCCTGCAGAGTCCTAGCTCAGGGTGGAAATGCGCCCTGCAGAGTCCTAGCTCAGGGTGGAAATGTGCCCTGCAGAGTCCTAGCTCAGGGTGGAAATGCGCCCTGCAGAGTCCTAGCTCAGGGTGGGAATGCGCCCTGCAGAGTCCTAGCTCAGGGTGGAAATGTGCCCTGCAGAGTCCTAGCTCAGGGTGGAAATGCGCCCTGCAGAGTCCTAGCTCAGGGTGGAAATGTGCCCTGCAGAGTCCTAGCTCAGGGTGGAAATGCGCCCTGCAGAGTCCTAGCTCAGGGTGGAAATGTGCCCTGCAGAGTCCTAGCTCAGGGTGGGAATGCGCCCTGCAGAGTCCTAGCTCAGGGTGGGAATGCGCCCCGCAGAGTCCTAGCTCGGGGTGGAAATGCGCCCTGCAGAGTCCTAGCTCAGGGTGGGAATGCGCCCCGCAGAGTCCTAGCTCGGGGTGGGAATGCGCCCTGCGGAGTCCTAGCTTGGGGTGGGAATGCGCCCTGCAGGGTCCTAGCTCGGGGTGGAAATGCGCCCTGCGGAGTCCTAGCTCGGGGTGGGAATGCGCCCTGCGGAGTCCTAGCTCAGGGTGGAAATGCGCCCTGCGGAGTCCTAGCTCGGGGTGGGAATGCGCCCTGCAGAGTCCTAGCTCGGGGTGGGAATGCGCCCTGCAGAGTCCTAGCTCGGGGTGGGAATGCGCCCTGCAGAGTCCTAGCTCGGGGTAGAAATGCGCCCTGCAGAGTCCTAGCTCGGGGTGGGAATGCGCCCTGCGGAGTCCTAGCTCGGGGTAGAAATGCGCCCTGCAGAGTCCTAGCTCAGGGTGGAAATGCGCCCTGCAGAGTCCTAGCTCGGGGTGGAAATGCGCCCTGCGGAGTCCTAGCTCGGGGTAGAAATGCGCCCTGCAGAGTCCTAGCTCAGGGTGGGAATGCGCCCTGCAGAGTCCTAGCTCAGGGTGGAAATGTGCCCTGCAGAGTCCTAGCTCAGGGTGGGAATGCGCCCTGCAGAGTCCTAGCTCAGGCGCGGGGCTCAATGACAGACGGTAAATACAATTGAAACGGGCCCCTTTCAAAGCTGGAACATGCCCCTGCAGGCTGCTCGCCCCCTTTTCCTCTGCCCGCTAGTGTTGGTCCCTGCTGCCTCCCCGCGTGGGCACAAGTGTGTCTGCCCTGGGAAGCCGCTCCCAGCTGCTGTGTAGACAGCCTGAGACGGGGGTTTCCAGCGAACCCGGACAGTCCATCCAGGCAAGCTCCCAACCCTTCTGCCGTGCGATGCGCTTGGCCCGGGCCTGGCTCTTCTGCCCACAGCAAGAGAGAGCGGAGCTCTGGGCGGTTCCCTCTCCGTCAGGCTTGCTTAAAGACACCGAGGAAGCCCCCTGGCCAGCCCGATCCCCTCCTGGCCAGCCCTGCTTCCCGCCGGCTGGCTCCCCCCCGCCCCAATCTCCCCTGTCCAGTCCCGACCCCTCCGCCCTTCCCACTTAGCCGATCCCCCCCCCCATCTCCCTGGCCAGCCCCACTGCCCCCAACCCCTCCACCCTTCTCACTAGCCGGTACACCCCCCATCTCCCTGGCCAGCCCCACTGCCCCCAACCCCTCCGCCCGCCCGGCCAGCCCTGCTTCCCACTAGCCGGTCCCCCACCCCCATCTCCCTGGCCAGCCCCACTCCCCCAACCCCTCCGCCCGCCCGGCCAACCCTGCTTCCCACTAGCCGGTCCCCCCCCCCCATCTCCCTGGCCAGCGCCACTCCCCCAACCCCTCCGCCCGCCCGGCCAGCACTGCTTCCCACTAGCCGGTCCCCCACCCCCATCTCCCTGGCCAGCCCCACTCCCCCAACCCCTCCGCCCGCCCGGCCAGCCCTGCTTCCCACTAGCTGGCCCTCCCCCCCCATCTCCCTGGCCAGCCCCACTCCCCCAACCCCTCCGCCCGCCCGGCCAGCCCTGCTTCCCACTAGCTGGCCCTCCCCCCCCCATCTCCCTGGCCAGCCCCACTCCCCCAACCCCTCCACCCGCCTGGCTAGCCCTGCTTCCCACTAGCTGGCCCTCCCCCCCCCATCTCCCTGGCCAGCCCCACTCCCCCAACCCCTCCGCCCGCCCGGCCAGCCCTGCTTCCCACTAGCCGGTCCCCCCCCCATCTCCCTGGCCAGCCCCGCTGCCCCCAACCCCTCCCCCTGCTCCCCTCCCGGCCGGTCCTCCCTCCCCCCCCCCCCCCCCCAATATGTGATCAAGTGTGTCCAGTATTTTTTTTGAAGCCATCCGGTAACCCTAGCCAGGACTGCGACTCTATTTTTACTACTGCAGTCCAGCCCCAGCCCCAGCCCCAGCCCCAGCTGCTCCTGGGGCAGGACCGCAGGCCAGGACTGGAGCAGAGGCCGCCTGCCGTGCTATTTTTAGTACCGGGTCCCTGTCCCCGCTGGCGGCCCTGGCTCCAGCTGGAGTCAAGCAGCAGCCACACGAGGCCCATTCCGGTGAGGCTGCCCCGCCTGGAACGTCCCTCGTGTGGCTGCCACTTGACTCCAGCTGGAGCCGGGGCCACCCACGAGGACCGAGACCGCGGTACTAAAAATAGCACCATGTGCGGCCTCTGCTCCAGTCCCAGCACCTGCCGAGCCCGAGCGCACCCTGCCCCACCGCCCCAGACGGGCTCCAAGGCGTGGAGGTCCAGGAGCAGCTCCCGCTGGGTTTTGCCTTGGACCCACCCAGCCCTCTGGCAGCAGCCGTGACTGCTGTGCTAACAAGCGGCCCGGAAGAGGAGGGAGGCGGAGCTGCCAGACAGGACCCCACACACCAGAGGCTGTTCTGCAGCGGGCGGAGGGGCTGCCCACCGGCAAAGCTCTAATGGAGCTGCCTACGCGCCCTGCTGGGGATGGGGGTGGGGTGGGCGAGGCTGCAGGCTTGGTCGCGTCTTCCCACAGGCCGGTGTCCCCAGCACGTCGTGGAATGTCGGGCGGGGCGTTCCCGGACGTTTCGCCGCTCGGGGCGCGGCGCAGCAGTGACATGCGGGATGTATGGCCAGCGTGCTCCTGACTGCTGCTCTGCTAATGCGGCTAAGGGCCAGGGCCCGGGCCTCGCCGTGGGGCTGGGGGCCAGGGCCCGGGCCTCGCCATGGGGCTGGGGGCCAGGGCCCGGGCCTCGCCGTGGGGCTGGGGGCCAGGGCCCGGGCCTCGCCGTGGGGCTGGGGGCCAGGGCCTGGGCCCGGGCCTCGCCGTGGGGCTGGGGGCCAGGGCCCGGGCCTCGCCGTGGGGCTGGGGGCCAGGGCCCGGGCCTCGCCGTGGGGCTGCTGGCTGACCATTCCAAATAAAAAGACAAATGTTTTTAGAAGTTTGTTTTACGAGACCCTGTGAAGTGAGGGGGGGGGTGGCCCCGGGGGCCTCGTGCCCTGCGTCTCCGCCTGCCTTGGCGAGTGAGGTGCCTCTGCCAGGTCAGGCCCCTTTCTGGGTGTGGAATCATCTGGGTGGAGTGGCTTGTGCAGTCAGTGAAGGGGGCCGCTCCGGCTCAGGGCTCCGTGGCCGGCCGCCTGGTGTCGCTGCGCCTTTCTCCTCCTCGGGTTCCGGGGGGCGCTGAGCTAGCACTCCCCTGGCCTCTCTTGCTCCTTCTGCCGTCTGCTGTTCAACCGTTTCGTTTCCCCGTCCAGCCAGCACGTTCCTGTCCGAGTGGTGATCGCAGACCGACAGCCCCTGGCACAGCAGCCCCAGAGCGCCCGCGGGGAGTGTGCGCCTGAGGGTCGCGGGTGGATCGCAGCCTTCCTTCCCGGAGCGGCCCTGCCTGAGGCGCCCCACAGCTCGCGGGTAAGCAGCCCGCTAGCAGCGTGTAGCAGCAGTGACGGTTCCCTCAGCTGGGCCGGTCTCACGGGGCTGTGCAGCGGGACCCTGTGCCTCTAGGACTCTTGCCGGAGAATTTCCTCCTTGACACAGAGCCGCCCGCGTGTCTGCTGGAGAACCTTGTCGCGCCTTCCTGGGAGAGCTTCCTCTCCTTTCCTGGCACAGCCCTTCCCCTTTGGAGCCCCTCCCTGAGCGCTTTGGCTTTCCTTGCGAGCTCAGGGCCGGCCTCCCTGGCGGCTGGAGGCTGACAGCCGAGCCGCTCCTGTGCCTGCCGGAGAAGAGGCGGCCGCGCCGTGGGAGCTGGGCAGTGGGTGTGTGCTGAGCTTGAGTGCAGCTTCTGGTTTATTCCTCAGGTCACCGGGAAGCACGAAAGGGGCCCGCTGGCCGTTCCGAGCGCGGCAGGTAAGCAAAGGCGACTGCGGCCTTGTCCAGCCAGGGCTTCCACCCCTGCAGCGGTGAGTCGGCTGCGCGCTTGCCTGCCGAGCGTGTCTGCTGGGACCGAGCCAAGCCCTGGTCCTCTCTGCGAGCCTGGCTTCCACGGGGCTAAGGGTGGCTGCGGCCTGCATGGGGACTGGCTTATTGCTCCTCAGCGACCCAACGTGACTGGCGTGTAGGCTCCAGAAGGGCTTGCCCTCCCGGGCAGTGGTGCAGCTTCCTGCCTCTCCTGGCACCGCAGACCATGCTGCCCCCAGACGCAGCCGGCAGCAGGTTCCCCGCGAGTGGGGTGTGGAGCTAGCGCTCAGGGCGGGGGCAGTGCACGGAGCCCTATGCGCTCTCCCCTGCCCCCATGTAAGAGCCAGGCCTGCTGCCGGCCGCTTCTGGGGTGCAGCGCAGGCTGCAGTGCCCGGACAGGCAGGGAGCTGTCTTAGCCCCCACTGCTCACTGGATCCCCTGCAGCAAGGAGCCCCAGCGCTGGGTCATGCCTGTCGTTTGCAAACCGCTGGTCTAGGCCCCGTGGCCCCGTGGTAAAGCTTCGTTCCCACTGCCGTCGCTGGGCGAGCCCAGCAGCCGGGACAGAGGAGTCCCGCTCCCCACCCCAAGGTAGTGTGACCTTGCTGGAAGAACAGAGAGGCAGTGAGTTCCCTGTTTCTCCTCCGCCCCTCCCTGCTGCGCTGGGATGTGCCCCTAGAGGAGAGGTGACTCAGTGTGCGTTCCCAGCCAGAGTTCATGCTTCACAGCAGTCTCCTCAAGCCGCGTCATTCACGAAGCAAGACGCCCTTCTGCTGCCTTGGCGCACGCAGCTCGTGCCAGACAGCTCTAAATCACTGGTGCTGAAGCCGGTCGGCTGCTTCTCTGTCTAATGCAGGGTTACTCAGCACGCCGCCCCCGACCACATGCCTGTGGCTTGTTGATTTGGGTTTACGTGGGGCTCAACACACAGCCCCCGGCCACATGCGGCCCACAGCCCATTGATTTGCAGCCCACAGTGCAGTTTGGGTTTACGTGGGGCTCAACACGCAGCTCCCAGCCACATGCGGCCCGTGGCCCGTTGGTTTGGGTTTATGTGGGGCTCAACACGCAGCCCCCAGCCACATGTGGCCCGTGGCCCGTTGGTTTGGGTTTATGTGGGGCTCAACACGCAGCCCCCAGCCACATGTGGCCCGTGGCCCGTTGGTTTGGGTTTACGTGGGGCTCAACACACAGCCCCCGGCCATATGCGGCCCACAGCCCATTGATTTGCAGCCCACAGTGCAGTTTGGGTTTACATGGGGCTCAACATGCGGCCCGCGGCCTGTTGGTTTGGGTTTACATGGGGCTCAACATGTGGCCCGTGGCCCGTTGGTTTGGGTTTACGTGGGGCTCAACATGCGGCCCGCGGCCTGTTGGTTTGGGTTTACATGGGGCTCAACATGTGGCCCGTGGCCCGTTGGTTTGGGTTTACGTGGGGCTCAACATGCGGCCCGCGGCCTGTTGGTTTGGGTTTACATGGGGCTCAACATGTGGCCCGTGGCCCGTTGGTTTGGGTTTACGTGGGGCTCAACATGCGGCCCGCGGCCTGTTGGTTTGGGTTTACGTGGGGCTCAACATGTGGCCCGTGGCCCGTTGGTTTGGGTTTACGTGGGGCTCAACATGCGACCCACAGCTCATTGGTTGCAGCCCGCAGTGTGGTTTGGGTTTATCTGGGGCTCGACACACGACCCCTGGTCACATGCGACCCACAGCCCGTTGGTTTGGGTTTACGTGGGGTTTGACACGCGGCCCCCGGCCACATGCGGCCCACAGCCCGTTGGTTTGGGTTTATGTGGGGCTCGACACACGACCCCCGGCCACATGCGGCCCACAGCCCGTTGGTTTGGGTTTATGTGGGGCTCGACACACGACCCCCGGCCACATGCAGCCCACAGCCCGTTGGTTTGGGTTTATGTGGGGCTCGACACACGACCCCCGGCCACATGCGGCCCACAGCCCGTTGGTTTGGGTTTACGTGGGGCTCGATACACGACCCCCGGCCACATGCGGCCCACAGCCCGTTGGTTTGGGTTTATGTGGGGCTCGACACACGACCCCCGGCCACATGCGGCCCACAGCCCGTTGGTTTGGGTTTACGTGGGGCTCGATACACGACCCCCGGCCACATGCGGCCCACAGCCCGTTGGTTTGGGTTTATGTGGGGCTCGATACACGGCCCCCGCAGCCCGTTGGTTTGGGTTTATGTGGGGCTCGGTACACGGCCCCCGCAGCCCGTTGGTTTGCAGCCCGCAGTGCAGTTTGGGTTTACGTGGGGCTCAACACGCGGCCCCCGGGTGGGAGCCAAAACGAAAAAGGAGTCAATAGAACGGGCGTCCGTCGAGCTGCGCGTTAGTAGTTCCATTCCCGGGCCGTCATTGCTCATTGAAAGTGCTGCCGTGTGGGTGGGAATCGGGTAGATGTTGCATTGGATTAATAGCAGCAGAGCTGACTCAAATGGGGCCTGCGTGTTGTGTATTCAGGCCTGTCAGTGTGACAGAATCCATTTGCATATATTTGCATATCTATTTACATGTCTATGCAGCCACGCTTAAGTTGCGGCCCACGGCATGTGCTGTGAGTAGCCCCGTAGCCCCCCGGGGCTTCCCAAGCTGCTCTAACGCTTTGTTCTCCTCTCGTGTCCAATGAAGCTGTCCTTCGTGTGCTGTGAGTAGCCCCGTGGCCCCCCAAGCTGCTCTAACGCTTTGTTCTCCTCTCGTGTCCAATGAAGCTGTCCTTCGTGTGCTGTGAGTAGCCCCGTGGCCCCCCAAGCTGCTCTAACGCTTTGTTCTCCTCTCGTGTCCAATGAAGCTGTCCTTCATGTGCTGTGAGTAGCCCCGTGGCCCCTGGGGCTTCCCAAGCTGCTCTAACGCTTTGTTCTCCTCTCGTGTCCAAGGTGTCCTTCATGTCCGAGCCAGAGAAGGCGTTTGGGGAAAGTGGCAAAACACAAGTGCTAGAGAAGACGGCAGTTCTGATGTGGATGACAAGGAGGCCTGCGGAGACACGCACGCGGCGAGCGATTCCTAGACCCTGCATGCCTCTATTGCTCTATGCAGACTGTTACCTGACCTGCGTGCACGTATAGTAACACACGCAGTCCGTACCAAGGCTGTAGAAACAGACCCCTTCCCATTGACACATTATTCTGAAACTGTCATCTATCTTCCGCTGGCAAGATGGTCCTATTGACTGAGTGAATTCTGGGCACTGCAGTCTGCTGCATCGATGCCTCTCTTCAGAGTGGAGTGTGTACAGCAGCAAAGCCGAGGCATCTGTGTGGACAGCGCTTGTCAATCCCTCTTCCAAGAAACGAAGGGAGTGAGCTGCACGCAGAGCGGTGGGACTCTCCCTGTGTTAGGACCCTTGGCCGGCCAGTCTAGATCATCAACTCGCTGATTTTTGGTAAAGGAAACCAGCTTGTGATTTGATCAGCCACAACTTCTACAATAACAGCAGCTTTTTGTGAACGGACGAGGTGGCTGGTGTCCCAGGAGCTAGGATGGTGCTGGAGGGTCGTGTGTGCTGCCTGTTACCAGGCTGGTCCATGCCCACAGGCTGTGCTAGAAGTAGAAAGGAAATAGGGAAGTTCTAACCCGATATGTTTTGTTTACTTAGGGCTGTACGTTAATTCACTTTAAAACCTCCCCTGGCCTCTGGTGAGGGGGACTGAACCGTCCGTCTGTTGCAAGCGGCTCTTGAAGTTGCACTGTGCGCCGAGCGAATCGCTGAGTTCTGTCCCGTGAGGACGTGTTTCCGAGAGAGCCTGGAGGCGGATTGTGCTTTTCTCTCATCATATGCCCTGCAGTGTTCGTGGGGCTTTATCCCAAGCCCACACAAGTCAAGTAGCGGCTCTCCCTGGCTCTGCGGTCCGTGCAGCGGGTTGTGAGGCTCCGGGGTGGAGCAGTCTGCAGCACAGTTCGATCTGGTGGATTAACGGTTCAGTTTTGCTTTCCCTCGGCGCCTTTGCCAACAGCACTAGGCACGGTGAGATGTGTGTTGCCCCCGCCCTGTGTGGTGAGTTCACTGTCCTGTTTCTCCTTTTCAACGTTCCCCTTTCCCTGCCATGCTCCTGGAGTTGCAGGATGAGCGGTGCAGCCCGCTGCCGGAGTTGCAGGCGCTGCAGGGCGCTGATGCTGGTTTGGTGGCTGCGGGGCTCTTGAAGGTGAGGCAGAGAAGCTGCCAGGATGTTAGGGGCCCACCTGATGGTGTCTCTTGGTGCAATACTTTCGCTGCCAAGCTGCTTTTGCCTTTACACGGATACTGCTTGAATCACGCCTTGTATTTGTGCCTGGTGCGTTATACAAATAAAATTACTTTTCTAGTCTTCCAAAAACCCTTTTACGAGGATCCGTGGTGGCAGTTAACTGCCTCTTGCTGGCTCCGTTTCCCAGTCTTGGTGCCCTTCCACAGCTCCTACCCGCTTCTCTTCCCCTCTCAGTCCTTCCCTTCCCCCGGCACACATCCAAGTCCTGTATCCACCGCGTCACACCCAGCCCCTCCCGCCCGCTGGCTCTGGAGCGCCCACGCCACCTCGGAAGAGACTTGCCCTTGCCCCTTGCTCCCTCCAGCTCCTGCCCTGGCTTGGAGGCCAAGATCCCTTTGTCTGACGAGGCCTCTGCCGCTGCCCTCTGGGGGGGGCGTCTCCTCCTTCGCTGCCCGGCGTAGACCCGGGTGGGTGTTGGGCTTCTCAGCTCCTGTTCCTGCCCCTTTGCCTCGGTTTTGCCCAGGCCCTCCAAGCAGCCTCTGTTGCCACGGAGGGACGCGCCCCCATGGGACGGGGAGCAGAGTGGAGCAGGCTGGGGCCAGCTCAGTCTGCTTCCTGCCGCCCAGGCGAAGCAGAGCAGCCTGGCTGGGAGATGCTGGTCTCTCTTCTTCCCCTTCCTGGCTCTCTTGTCCCATTCTTGGTCCCTAACTGTGGGGGAGGGAGCCTGACCCCTGTGCACGCCCACCCCACCCCCGGTAATCCCTGGGTGGCATTGCTGGGGGGTGCCTTGGGGGTGGGAGCAGAGCAGTGGCAGGAGGCAGCGGGATGGGTTACCCCCGGACTTGCACCCCCGAGGGCAGCCCTGGCAGCACATCCGGAAGCACAGCAGATGTGGGAAAAGGCAACTGCCTTCCGTTCCTTACAGGCGAGTTCTCGTCCTCCTTTCCCCTTCGAGATTCCTGCTCCGCCGCCGCCCTTGCCTTTCCTCACGGGCCTGCGTTCCCTGTGGCCGGCCAGGCGCTCTGCCGCGGGCCTGCGTTCCCTGGGGCCAGCCAGGCGCTCTGCCGCGGGCCTGCGTTCCCTGGGGCCAGCCAGGCGCTCTGCCGCGGGCCTGCGTTCCCTGCGGCCGGCCAGGCGCTCTGCCGCGGGCCTGCGTTCCCTGGGGCCGGCCAGGCGCTCTGCCGCGGGCCTGCGTTCCCTGGGGCCGGCCAGGCGCTCTGCCGCGGGCCTGCGTTCCCTGCGGCCGGCCAGGCGCTCTGCCGCGGGCCTGCGTTCCCTGGGGCCGGCCAGGCGCTCTGCCGCGGGCCTGCGTTCCCTGCGGTCGGCCAGGCGCTCTCCCGCGGGCCTGCGTTCCCTGGGGCCAGCCGGGCGCTCTGCCGCGGGCCTGCGTTCCCTGCGGCCAGCCAGGCGCTCTGCCGCGGGCCTGCGTTCCCTGGGGCCGGCCAGGCGCTCTGCCGCGGGCCTGCGTTCCCTGCGGCCAGCCAGGCGCTCTGCCGCGGGCCTGCGTTCCCTGCGGCCAGCCAGGCGCTCCGCCGCGGGCCTGCGTTCCCTGGGGCCGGCCGGGCGCTCCGCCGCGGGCCTGCGTTCCCTGGGGCCGGCCGGGCGCTCCGCCGCGGGCCTGCGTTCCCTGCGGCCGGCCAGGCGCTCTGCCGCGGGCCTGCGTTCCCTGGGGCCGGCCGGGCGCTCTGCCGCGGGCCTGCGTTCCCTGCGGCCGGCCGGGCGCTCTGCCGCGGGCCTGCGTTCCCTGGGGCCGGCCAGGCGCTCTGCCGCGGGCCTGCGTTCCCTGGGGCCGGCCAGGCGCTCTGCCGCGGGCCTGCGTTCCCTGGGGCCGGCCAGGCGCTCTGCCGCGGGCCTGCGTTCCCTGGGGCCGGCCAGGCGCTCTGCCGCGGGCCTGCGTTCCCTGCGGCCGGCCAGGCGCTCTGCCGCGGGCCTGCGTTCCCTGGGGCCAGCCAGGCGCTCTGCCGCGGGCCTGCGTTCCCTGGGGCCGGCCAGGCGCTCTGCCGCGGGCCTGCGTTCCCTGCGGCCGGCCAGGCGCTCTGCCGCGGGCCTGCGTTCCCTGCGGCCAGCCAGGCGCTCTGCCGCGGGCCTGCGTTCCCTGGGGCCGGCCAGGCGCTCTGCCGCGGGCCTGCGTTCCCTGGGGCCGGCCAGGCGCTCTGCCGCGGGCCTGCTTTCCCTGGGGCCGGCCAGGCGCTCTGCCGCGGGCCTGCGTTCCCTGGGGCCAGCCAGGCGCTCTGCCGCGGGCCTGCGTTCCCTGCGGCCAGCCAGGCGCTCTGCCGCGGGCCTGCGTTCCCTGGGGCCAGCCAGGCGCTCTGCCGCGGGCCTGCGTTCCCTGGGGCCAGCCAGGCGCTTTGCTACGGGCCTGCGTTCCCTGGGGCCGGCCAGGCGCTCTGCCGCGGGCCTGCGTTCCCTGGGGCCGGCCAGGCGCTCTGCCGCGGGCCTGCGTTCCCTGGGGCCGGCCAGGCGCTGTGCCGCGGGCCTGCGTTCCCTGCGGCCGGCCAGGCGCTCTCCCGCGGGCCTGCGTTCCCTGCGGCCAGCCAGGCGCTCTGCCGCGGGCCTGCGTTCCCTGGGGCCAGCCAGGCGCTCTGCCGCGGGCCTGCGTTCCCTGGGGCCGGCCGGGCGCTCTGCCGCGGGCCTGCGTTCCCTGCAGCCAGCCAGGCGCTCTGCCGCGGGCCTCCGTTCCCTGCAGCCAGCCAGGCGCTCTGCCGCGGGCCTGCGTTCCCTGGGGCCGGCCGGGCGCTCTGCCGCGGGCCTGCGTTCCCTGGGGCCGGCCGGGCGCTCTGCCGCGGGCCTGCGTTCCCTGGGGCCGGCCGGGCGCTCTGCCGCGGGCCTGCGTTCCCTGCGGCCAGCCAGGCGCTCTGCCGCGGGCCTGCGTTCCCTGCGGCCAGCCAGGCGCTGTGCCGCGGGCCTGCGTTCCCTGGGGCCGGCCAGGCGCTGTGCCGCGGGCCTGCGTTCCCTGGGGCCGGCCAGGCGCTGTGCCGCGGGCCTGCGTTCCCTGGGGCCGGCCAGGCGCTCTGCCGCGGGCCTGCGTTCCCTGCGGTCGGCCAGGCGCTCTGCCGCGGGCCTGCGTTCCCTGCGGTCGGCCAGGCGCTCTGCCGCGGGCCTGCGTTCCCTGCGGTCGGCCAGGCGCTCTGCCGCGGGCCTGCGTTCCCTGCGGTCGGCCAGGCGCTCTGCCGCGGGCCTGCGTTCCCTGGGGCCGGCCGGGCGCTCTGCCGCGGGCCTGCGTTCCCTGGGGCCGGCCGGGCGCTCTGCCGCGGGCCTGCGTTCCCTGGGGCCGGCCGGGCGCTCTGCCGCGGGCCTGCGTTCCCTGGGGCCGGCCGGGCGCTCTGCCGCGGGCCTGCGTTCCCTGGGGCCGGCCGGGCGCTCTGCCGCGGGCCTGCGTTCCCTGGGGCCGGCCAGGCGCTCTGCCGCGGGCCTGCGTTCCCTGCGGCCGGCCGGGCGCTCTGCCACGGGCCTGCGTTCCCTGGGGCCGGCCAGGCGCTCTGCCGCGGGCCTGCGTTCCCTGGGGCCGGCCAGGCGCTCTGCCGCGGGCCTGCGTTCCCTGGGGCCAGCCAGGCGCTCTGCCGCGGGCCTGCGTTCCCTGGGGCCGGCCAGGCGCTCTGCCACGGGCCTGCGTTCCCTGCGGCCAGCCAGGCGCTGTGCCGCGGGCCTGCGTTCCCTGGGGCCGGCCAGGCGCTGTGCCGCGGGCCTGCGTTCCCTGGGGCCGGCCAGGCGCTGTGCCGCGGGCCTGCGTTCCCTGGGGCCGGCCAGGCGCTCTGCCGCGGGCCTGCGTTCCCTGGGGCCAGCCAGGCGCTCTGCCGCGGGCCTGCGTTCCCTGCGGTCGGCCAGGCGCTCTGCCGCGGGCCTGCGTTCCCTGGGGCCAGCCAGGCGCTCTGCCGCGGGCCTGCGTTCCCTGGGGCCAGCCAGGCGCTCTGCCGCGGGCCTGCGTTCCCTGCGGTCGGCCAGGCGCTCTGCCGCGGGCCTGCGTTCCCTGCGGTCGGCCAGGCGCTCTCCCGCGGGCCTGCGTTCCCTGGGGCCGGCCAGGCGCTCTGCCGCGGGCCTGCGTTCCCTGCGGCCGGCCAAGCGCTCTGCCGCGGGCCTGCGTTCCCTGCGGCCAGCCAGGCGCTCTGCCGCGGGCCTGCGTTCCCTGCGGCCAGCCAGGCGCTCTGCCGCGGGCCTGCGTTCCCTGGGGCCAGCCAGGCGCTCTGCCGCGGGCCTGCGTTCCCTGCTGCCAGCCAGGCGCTCTGCCGCGGGCCTGCGTTCCCTGCGGCCAGCCAGGCGCTCTGCCGCGGGCCTGCGTTCCCTGGGGCCGGCCGGGCGCTCTGCCACGGGCCTGCGTTCCCTGCGGCCGGCCAGGCGCTCTGCCGCGGGCCTGCGTTCCCTGGGGCCGGCCGGGCGCTCTGCCGCGGGCCTGCGTTCCCTGGGGCCGGCCAGGCGCTCTGCCGCGGGCCTGCGTTCCCTGGGGCCGGCCAGGCGCTCTGCCGCGGGCCTGCGTTCCCTGGGGCCGGCCAGGCGCTCTGCCGCGGGCCTGCGTTCCCTGGGGCCGGCCGGGCGCTCTGCCGCGGGCCTGCGTTCCCTGGGGCCGGCCGGGCGCTCTGCCGCGGGCCTGCGTTCCCTGGGGCCGGCCAGGCGCTCTGCCGCGGGCCTGCGTTCCCTGGGGCCAGCCAAGCGCTCTGCCGCGGGCCTGCGTTTCCTGCGGCCAGCCAGGCGCTGTGCCGCGGGCCTGCGTTCCCTGCGGCCGGCCAGGCGCTGTGCCGCGGGCCTGCGTTCCCTGCGGCCGGCCAGGCGCTCTGCCGCGGGCCTGCGTTCCCTGGGGCCGGCCAGGCGCTCTGCCGCGGGCCTGCGTTCCCTGGGGCCGGCCAGGCGCTCTGCCGCGGGCCTGCGTTCCCTGGGGCCGGCCAGGCGCTCTGCCGCGGGCCTGCGTTCCCTGGGGCCAGCCAGGCGCTCTGCCGCGGGCCTGCGTTCCCTGCGGCCAGCCAGGCGCTCTGCCGCGGGCCTGCGTTCCCTGGGGCCGGCCAGGCGCTCTGCCGCGGGCCTGCGTTCCCTGCGGTCGGCCAGGCGCTCTGCCGCGGGCCTGCGTTCCCTGGGGCCGGCCAGGCGCTCTGCCGCGGGCCTGCGTTCCCTGGGGCCGGCCAGGCGCTCTGCCGCGGGCCTGCGTTCCCTGGGGCCGGCCAGGCGCTCTGCCGCGGGCCTGCGTTCCCTGCGGCCAGCCAGGCGCTCTGCCGCGGGCCTGCGTTCCCTGGGGCCAGCCAGGCGCTCTGCCGCGGGCCTGCGTTCCCTGCAGCCAGCCAGGCGCTCTGCCGCGGGCCTGCGTTCCCTGGGGCCGGCCGGGCGCTCTGCCGCGGGCCTGCGTTCCCTGGGGCCGGCCGGGCGCTCTGCCGCGGGCCTGCGTTCCCTGGGGCCGGCCGGGCGCTCTGCCGCGGGCCTGCGTTCCCTGGGGCCGGCCGGGCGCTCTGCCGCGGGCCTGCGTTCCCTGGGGCCGGCCGGGCGCTCTGCCGCGGGCCTGCGTTCCCTGGGGCCAGCCGGGCGCTCTGCCGCGGGCCTGCGTTCCCTGGGGCCGGCCAGGCGCTCTGCCGCGGGCCTGCGTTCCCTGGGGCCGGCCGGGCGCTCTGCCGCGGGCCTGCGTTCCCTGCGGCCAGCCAGGCGCTCTGCCGCGGGCCTGCGTTCCCTGCGGCCAGCCAGGCGCTCTGCCGCGGGCCTGCGTTCCCTGCGGCCAGCCAGGCGCTCTGCCGCGGGCCTGCGTTCCCTGGGGCCGGCCAGGCGCTCTGCCGCGGGCCTGCGTTCCCTGCGGCCGGCCAGGCGCTCTGCCGCGGGCCTGCGTTCCCTGGGGCCAGCCAGGCGCTCTGCCGCGGGCCTGCGTTCCCTGCGGTCGGCCAGGCGCTCTGCCGCGGGCCTGCGTTCCCTGGGGCCGGCCAGGCGCTCTGCCGCGGGCCTGCGTTCCCTGGGGCCGGCCAGGCGCTCTGCCGCGGGCCTGCGTTCCCTGGGGCCAGCCAGGCGCTCTGCCGCGGGCCTGCGTTCCCTGCGGCCAGCCAGGCGCTCTGCCGCGGGCCTGCGTTCCCTGGGGCCGGCCAGGCGCTCTGCCGCGGGCCTGCGTTCCCTGGGGCCGGCCGGGCGCTCTGCCACGGGCCTGCGTTCCCTGGGGCCGGCCGGGCGCTCTGCCGCGGGCCTGCGTTCCCTGGGGCCGGCCGGGCGCTCTGCCGCGGGCCTGCGTTCCCTGGGGCCGGCCGGGCGCTCTGCCGCGGGCCTGCGTTCCCTGGGGCCAGCCGGGCGCTCTGCCGCGGGCCTGCGTTCCCTGGGGCCGGCCAGGCGCTCTGCCGCGGGCCTGCGTTCCCTGGGGCCGGCCGGGCGCTCTGCCGCGGGCCTGCGTTCCCTGCGGCCAGCCAGGCGCTCTGCCGCGGGCCTGCGTTCCCTGCGGCCAGCCAGGCGCTCTGCCGCGGGCCTGCGTTCCCTGGGGCCAGCCAGGCGCTCCGCCGCGGGCCTGCGTTCCCTGCGGCCAGCCAGGCGCTCTGCCGCGGGTCTGCGTTCCCTGCGGCCAGCCAGGCGCTCTGCCGCGGGCCTGCGTTCCCTGGGGCCGGCCAGGCGCTCTGCCGCGGGCCTGCGTTCCCTGGGGCCGGCCAGGCGCTCTGCCGCGGGCCTGCGTTCCCTGGGGCCGGCCAGGCGCTCTGCCGCGGGCCTGCGTTCCCTGGGGCCGGCCAGGCGCTCTGCCGCGGGCCTGCGTTCCCTGGGGCCGGCCAGGCGCTCTGCCGCGGGCCTGCGTTCCCTGGGGCCGGCCAGGCGCTCTGCCGCGGGCCTGCGTTCCCTGGGGCCGGCCAGGCGCTCTGCCGCGGGCCTGCGTTCCCTGGGGCCGGCCAGGCGCTCTGCCGCGGGCCTGCGTTCCCTGCGGTCGGCCAGGCGCTCTGCCGCGGGCCTGCGTTCCCTGGGGCCGGCCAGGCGCTCTGCCGCGGGCCTGCGTTCCCTGCGGCCGGCCAGGCGCTCTGCCACGGGCCTGCGTTCCCTGGGGTCGGCCAGGCGCTCTGCCGCGGGCCTGCGTTCCCTGGGGCCGGCCAGGCGCTCTGCCACGGGCCTGCGTTCCCTGCGGCCGGCCAGGCGCTCTGCCGCGGGCCTGCGTTCCCTGGGGCCGGCCAGGCGCTCTGCCGCGGGCCTGCGTTCCCTGGGGCCAGCCAGGCGCTCTGCCGCGGGCCTGCGTTCCCTGCGGCCGGCCAGGCGCTCTGCCGCGGGCCTGCGTTCCCTGGGGCCGGCCAGGCGCTCTGCCGCGGGCCTGCGTTCCCTGGGGCCGGCCAGGCGCTCTGCCGCGGGCCTGCGTTCCCTGGGGCCGGCCGGGCGCTCTGCCGCGGGCCTGCGTTCCCTGGGGCCAGCCAGGCGCTCTGCCGCGGGCCTGCGTTCCCTGGGGCCGGCCGGGCGCTCTGCCGCGGGCCTGCGTTCCCTGGGGCCGGCCAGGCGCTCTGCCGCGGGCCTGCGTTCCCTGGGGCCGGCCAGGCGCTCTGCCGCGGGCCTGCGTTCGCTGGGGCCGGCCAGGCGCTCTGCCGCGGGCCTGCGTTCCCTGCGGCCAGCCAGGCGCTCTGCCGCGGGCCTGCGTTCCCTGCGGCCAGCCAGGTGCTCTGCCGCGGGCCTGCGTTCCCTGGGGCCAGCCAGGCGCTCTGCCGCGGGCCTGCGTTCCCTGGGGCCAGCCAGGCGCTCTGCCGCGGGCCTGCGTTCCCTGGGGCCAGCCAGGCGCTTTGCTACGGGCCTGCGTTCCCTGCGGCCAGCCAGGTGCTCTGCCGCGGGCCTGCGTTCCCTGCGGCCAGCCAGGCGCTCTGCCACGGGCCTGCGTTCCCTGGGGCCAGCCAGGCGCTCTGCCGCGGGCCTGCGTTCCCTGCGGCCAGCCAGGCGCTCTGCCGCGGGCCTGCGTTCCCTGGGGCCAGCCAGGCGCTCTGCCGCGGGCCTGCGTTCCCTGCGGCCAGCCAGGCGCTCTGCCGCGGGCCTGCGTTCCCTGGGGCCAGCCAGGCGCTCTGCCGCGGGCCTGCGTTCCCTGGGGCCAGCCAGGTGCTCTGCCACGGGCCTGCCGGCTCTAGCTTGGGTACAGATGGGGGGGGCCTGTCTGATTGAAAGCCTCCACCCTGATTGAAGACTTGCCTCCTGTCTGGCTCGCCCCTCCCTTCCGGTCTGGGGGTGCCCCTCGTCACTGCCACATTGCGGCATCCAGTGCTGGCAGCGCAGGGCCCTCCGTGCGGGACTCCCTGTACCCGGCCACCGGAAATGCCCATCGCCCTGCGACTTTGCAGGGAGCCCCCGGCCTACGATTTTCGTTCTGTTTTAGCTACTTGAGAGCGCTTTGCTCGTCGCCCTGTTTTACTTAAAGGCCCCAGACCTGCAATCACCTAGCCGCCGTCTCCGTACTTAGTGAGCTTGTGTGATAACCCGACACTAATCCCGCGCTTGGACCGAGCTCTTCGGCAGCCGGTTATGGTAGCAAACTGCTGAGTCCTGGCCCTTTGCAGGGAATGGAGCTTTAATAGCTGAACTGTCCGAGGGCTGGAGCGTGCAGAAGCGTCCGGCCGAGGGACTAGGACCCAGCGGGCCCAGCAGGACCCGCTGCCATAATAGCAGGAGCAGGTAGCACGTACCTTGTTGCATGCAGGGCTGGGTGAGCAGTGCAGTGATGGGTCCGGTCACTGGGACCCCTTGTGACCCTCACTGGATGGCTGAAATGCCACCAAGCCCACCTCCCGGCCCTCCTGGGTGCCCCTCACCCCTCTGTCCTGCCCAGCCAGGCCCGCCAGCCTCCCCACCCCGACACAGATGGGGCCCAGCCTCTGCAGTCTCACACGGACGCTGAGATTGGTTCCACCACAGGGACTGGCCTTGGCACCTAAGGGCACAGCCTCAGTGAGACTTGAGCCCCCGAGAAATCCACCTCGCCCTGGGCAGCACTTCCTACAAGGTGAGCTCCCGTTCGCCTCTTTCTCAGGGTAAAGAGATGCACAGACCCTCTATCCCCCTCCTCGGTAACAATCGCTCACACGGGGTTTGTTAATGAACAAAAGGGATTTTATTAAGTACAACAGTAGGGTGGAAGTAGCCGTGACGGTTAGAACTGTCATGACTCCTTCCCCACTCTGGCATGATAAATGCAGAAGTGGGGGTCAGCAAGTGTACCCCAAAGCCTTATCTACCAGGCTTTGGTATAAAACTTCCCCCAAGATCTTAAAAACCTAGATCTTGGGAATAAAACTTCCGCTGCCACCACCCAAATGTTGCTAAAGAAACCAGGGGAAAGATCATTTGGGAAATCTTCCCCCTAAAACAAAAATCAGGGCACACCATTAACCACTGCCAGGTTAAGAAAAGAAAAGAAAGAACTTTTATTATTACAACAATATTCTGGTTGCAAGTATAATGACTAGAGAGGAAGGTAACAAAATATACTCATGGAGAAACTCCGTGGGCCTAGAACTTAGTTACAAAGAAAAGCCAAAACATCTTTTAGGCAGTGCCAGATCTCAGATCCCATACCCAACCCTTAAAACAATAAAACCTAACGAAACTGCCTAAACTTCACCCTACTTACAGAAAATGAAGACTGGTGTCTTGGAGAGAGAGAGACATGCTTGTCCCTCTCTGTAGCTGCAGAGAACTCTCAGAGAGACAAAAGGGAGAAGAGAAAAAAACCCAAATTCCTTTGTCCCAGTTTGAAAAATCCCACCTACATTCCTATTGGTCACTCCACCTGGCTAGGTGTAGTTAACCCCTTAATCCCCAGGCTGCTGGCTAACCCTCATAATCATGACAAGAACAATGCAGGGTTACTAGCGAAAATAAACCACAACGTGCCAGCGAAGCTTCATACATTAAGAAACTGGTTACATGGGGTGGCGCAGGGGGGGCTGTCTACTCTGTGACCCGGGTCCCCCTGCGCTGGGATGGGAGATTCTCACTGACTCTCCCAAATGTGGATTAACCCAGACACCCAGGCTCAGCCTCCCAGGGAGGGGGGCGGAGACCAGCACCTGGCTGGGGGGCAGGGCTGGAAGAGAGGTTTTTAGTTTGTCTGGGATCATGGAGGAGGCAGCTTAAGCAAGGGGCTGGGATTTAGGGGCCCAGGCTCCCCCCTCTCAAGGGGGGCTGAGGCATCCTAGGCCTGCCCTGGAACCAGATTCCATCTGTGCTGGGCTGTACCCTGGAGAAGCAATAAACTCCCCTGTTCTACTGGCTGGCGGAGTCTGTTCGTGCCACTACGGGGGGGCAGGAGACGGGGGCCCCCGACGCGCCACCACACATGGAATCCTGCACCCTCAGTTATTCTGAGAAGCTGCATTACAGACCGGACAGCCTCCCAGGCTGGGCTCAGTCCTCCCCGTGGCCAGTCTCGGATGTTTCCAGCAGCCACCCTGAGTGGTCAGCAGGGGTGCCTGATGACTGACAGCCACCCCTGTTTGGTCTCCCGCCTTTACACGGGACAGGCAAAGGCGGGAATCCTTTGTGCTCGGTTAAACCTTCTCTCACTCTCCATGGAAAAGTGCAACCTCCAAGATGGGGCTTCGCATCAGCTGACTTGGCTACATGTCTTGGTAGGACCCACCACAGCCCCTGAGCCCAGGCTTCCAGGAAAAACCCGTCTATTCACAGATCATCGGCCTGAGTACTGGGCCATTAAGTCCCTTGACTGCCCTCGTAGCACAGGTTTACATCGAAGTTCAAATGCAGCCCTGATCCATGCGCACACACGGCCAGTGGATTATACGGTTTCCAGCGCTACCTCTGTGCCATAGCGGGGGCTGTCCACGCTTGTGGCCCTGGATCCATTCTGCTTTGGAATCTAAGCGCATGGGATAAAAATGCCAGAAACGAGCTGGGGGCAGGTGGCCGGGGAGTCGCCGGGCAGGGCGGAAGTGGATTTATAGAATAGCCCTGGACCAGGCTCTCGCTCATGCTGAGCCGAACTTCCCCCACACAGGTGGCCTGGGAGTTTAGTAACCAAGGAGTGTGGCTGGCAGCTGGCGGGCGCTAGAGCCGCTGGCCCAGGACTTGGCCCCTCAGAGATGCTCAGGCTGGGAGCTACCACAGTGAAGCTTCGAGGCACCCAAGACTGCGGGGCAGGTGAACAATCAGGCCCCTCACTGGACCAGGCTGCACCCTGGAGTGCGACGTTGGGCTCTGGAGAAAGCCATGAAACGACCCCGGTCCCGAGTCAGTCGCGGCCCCGCTTGTCCGGCGGGCTGCGCAGTTACAGGGCACTTGACAGACGCGGGGAGGGCTAAGGGCTTCCGAGAGCATCCCCTGGAGCCGGAGGTGCGGCCGAAGGAGACTTTGGTCAGACTCCTGCACACCGTGTCCTGCGCTCCACAGCAGAGGGAGGTGTCCTCGCTCTGGCACGGTCACATGCCTGCGGGGCTGGCCGCGTCTACGTGCCCGGCTTGGCCAGAGCCAGCCTGCCTCGAGTCTGAGGTCTGCCTGGGGCAGGTGGCGAATGGAGACCGAGGCTCCCTGCATTGGGCTGTTCCCGAAGCCTGGCGCCTGCCCTGAAACCCTGATCCAGAAAGGCCTCCACGCTGGCAGGAGTCCGCCCGTGCCCTTGAATGCCTCCTGGCGATGGAGCCACGGCTGACGGGGCAGTGGGACGTTTCTCCAGGCCGTGGCGGCGGCCGAGTGTCCAAACCGGGTGCCGTAGGAAGGGGCCGAGCCCGGCGTTCCCTGGCAGTTCGTCACTGGGGTAGCGAACGCTCGCAGGGAAGCAGCCCCACGGGTCAGCGTGTGGGGATGCGGCTCGGAGCAGGGGGAGGCCGGGCCAGGACCCAGTTATCAGCCCTCCCAGTTAGCGTGCTGGGCTGGGCTCCCCCAGGGAGCCAGGGTCCGTCTGCAGGGCCCAGCCTGGTTCTCAGCCTGGAGGGCAGCAGCGTGTTCCTGGGGGGCAGCGGAGGGCCCAGCAGGGCCCATGCTCCGGTCAGGTGCAGCAGCACGTCCTGCCAGACTTGGGGCTGAGCAAAGCGCCTCCGGGCCGGAGCCCAGAACAGGGTCGGGCACAAGAGTCGCACCCTGGGCCAAGGCCGCGTCGGGCGGGAAGCCAGAGCCGGCAGCGGGGGGAGGGAGCTTGTGAGGAGCCAGGGCGGGGGGCTGCTGGCTGTCCCTGACCAGCCACCTCGGGGCGGGGTGTTAGCGCCGCTTTCCCCGCCTCGCCGCAGGCTGGCGCAAGAAGTAGGGCCCTTGCCTGGCACGCGCCTGGACCCGGGTTCGAGGCCTGCGGTTCCCGAGAGCGGGCAGGAGCATAGCAAGGTCAATGCCCGAGGGGGCTGGAGGGGAGTGGGGTGGAAAGGCTGGCGAGACCAGCTGAGGAGGGGGCCTGGGCGCCCGAGGGGGCGGTGAGTCGGGCTGGGGTTGGGGCTGGGGGCTGGGCAGTGAGTCGGGGTGGGGGCCGGGAGCCAGTGGGGGCGGTGAGTCCAGCTGGGGGTGGGGGCCGGGCACCCGAGGGGGCGGTGAGTCGGGTTGGGGTTGGGGCTGGGGGCTGGGCGCCTGAGGAGAGTCGGGGAAGGGGCTGGGTGTCTGAGGGGGCGGTGAGTCAGGTTGGGGGTGGGGGCCGGGCACCCGAGGGGGCGGTGAGTCAGGTTGGGGGTGGGGGCCGGGCACCCGAGGGGGCGGTGAGTCAGGTTGGGGGTGGGGGCTGGGCACCTGAGGAGAGTCGGGGAAGGGGCTGGGTGCCTGAGGGGGCGGTGAGTCAGGTTGGGGGTGGGGGCTGGGCACCTGAGGAGAGTCGGGGAAGGGGCTGGGTGCCTGAGGGGGCGGTGAGTCAGGTTGGGGGTGGGAGCTGGGCGTCTGAGGAGAGTCGGGGTGGGGGCTGGGTACCGGAGGGGGTGGTGAGTCAGGCTGGGTGTGGGAGCCGGGCGGTGAGTCAGGCTGGGGGTGGGGGCCGGGCGCCCGAGGGGGCACTGAGTCGGGCTGGGGGTGGGGGCCGGGCAGTGAGTCAGGCTGGGGGTGGGGGCTGGGCGCCCAAGGGGGCGGGCCGGAGGGGCAGAGGCTGGCTGACCCTGGCGGATGGCTGAGCAGAGCTAAGATACTATCCTGTAGCCGGGGTTCGGGCGTAGCTGGGGCCAGGATGTGGTCGTCGGCCGTGTTCCCCGCGGTGAGGGTGTGGGCCTGCCCCCCGATGGCAGCGCCGCACTCCGGGCAGCTGCTCTGCTGCATTGGGCGGCCGCATTCCCCTATCGTGTACAAGTGGCCCTGAGGGCACCGGTACCAGTGGCCTCTGCCGAACTGCATGGCCTCTGTTATCATGACCCGCTCGGCCTCGGAGAGCCGCAGCCCTGCCGCAGGGAGCTGCTCCTCAATCTCCTCCAGCAGCCACCGGAGCGATTCCTCCTGGCGCTGGGTGAAAGGCGCCTGCTGCTGCAGGAGGCCGACGGCTTCGTTAGCGAGCGCCCGGGCGCCGGGGCCGATCTCGGCCGACCTGCCCTCGTAGCCGCTCAGCCGCTCGAAGATGTTTCCCAGGTACGAGAGCCTCTTGATCTCGCTCCTGCACTCCCTGCGCTGCTGGGCCGTGAAGGCGTGTCGGTTCCTGCTGAGCCAGCTCTCCACCGCCTCGATCTGCCTGCGCAAATTGCGCTCTCGCGCCGCCGTGCACGTCTTCGCTTGCTGCTTCAGCCTGGAGAGACTCGCCAGGAAATTGAGGGTGTTCTCCAAATCCAGAAGGCTCTGACGAGAGGCAGCGCTCGCAATCCTTCCTTCCATGCCAGCCCAGGCCACGAGGTCTCGGTCGCTGCTCAGCCGGAGCAGCAGCTGCTGCTTTCCAGCTTCCAGTTCTTCCCTGCTCCCCTGAATCCTCAGCTTGATATCCTTGATTTTTTGCTGGATGCCCTTGATCACGTTGTTGTAGCGCGTGTTGTGCTGGATGGGCGTCGCGCATTTGGGGCACAGCTTCAGCTGGACGTGTTGGGCCTCCGTCCCCTCTGGCTCGCCATCCATCCACCGGTCCAGGCCCTGCACCTCCAGAATGTGCCCACAGTCTTCTAAGAGCACGAAACGGGCGTCCGGCTCATCTTCGGTGCCGAAGAATATCTCCTGCAGCTCACCGCGGTGGCACGTGCGGCACTTGGGCGGGCAGGGCTCTCCGCAGAGGCCTGCGCAGGGGTGGCTGCACGTGAGGGATTTTTGGCAGGGCTCGTCGCAGCGGGGGCGAGAGCACGTCTCTGAGCACGGCCGCGTGCACCGGTAGTGCCTGCACTTCCAGGAGCAGGGCTGGACGCAGGGAAAGCAGATCTCCCCGCAGGTCTTATCACAGCGGCTGTGCCTGCACGTGTTGGGGCATTTTCGTTTGCACGGCGGACAGTTCTCGAAACACGCCTCCTGGCACTGGTGCGAGCACAGAAGGACCCTGGTGCACTTGTTACGGCAGTGGGCATGCAGCCGGCCCTGCACACACTCGAAGCAGCTCCCTCCGCAGTGGTGTCCGCACTCGAGTTCCTGCTTGCACGTCTCGAGGCATTTGAGAGGCGTTTTCTGCCTGTAGCATTCGGTTCTCGTTCCGTGGGAACAGGGCAGCGTGACGTCCACCATTTCCACGCACTTGGAGCGGCTGCAGGGCTCCCCGCAGCTGCGCCTGCACGGGTGCTCACACTCCAGCAGCTGCCGGCATGGCTCCTGGCAGACCCAGCGGTCGGCCGGCAGGTGGCAGGGGACCGTCTGGCTGTGCCCGCACTTTGGAATGACTTTCTCCACAGCCACGGAGCAAGGCTGGCAAGGTTCATGGCACTTCCTGGGACACCGGTGGTTGAGCTCGCACAGCGTGGGGCACGGGAGCTGGCAGACGTGCAAGCTGTGATCCCGGTCGTGCGGGTGGCAGCGGCGCGGGCAGGGGTGGCCACATTCCAGCCGGGTTTGGCACCGGAGCGCGCAGCCTCCGTCGGGGACTTTGCTGAAGTCCGAATTCTCCTTCACCACCGTCTTGGTCTCGGGGTGATTTTGGCACACCAGTGTCAGCCCTTCCCCCACCAGTTTCTTGCCCTGGAGGAGCTGCAGAATCTCTTTCCAGAGTTGGCTGGTGGACCCCGCGGCGATGCCGGCCAGGTTCCCCACGCAGTAGAAGCCCTTCCTGGCCCGTGACAGAGCCACGCAGAGCCGATTCTTATCCCGGAGGAAACCGATCCGCCCTTCCCTGTTGCTTCGTACCAGCGAGAGAAGGACGATGTCGTTCTCCTCCCCCTGGAAGTCGTCCACAGCGTGGACAGCCACGTCCCCCATGCCGCTGCTCTTCATCAGCCCACGGATCTTCAGCACCTGGCCGTGGTAGGGGGTCAGAACGGTGAGCTGGCTGGCGGCGTAGCCCTGGTGCAGGAGGTATCTGCTCAGCGAGGCCAGGAAGGAGGCCTCAAACCTGTTGCTGTAGCTCTCGGAGTCGGCGCTGCGGCTCTCGGCCGCCGTGTGCTGGACAAAGAAGACGCTGCTCCCCACGCCCTGCAGAAGGAGAGAGGCGGCACGCTCGGCATTGGTAAAGTCCCGGGAGCGCAGGGAGCGGCCGGTCTCACCCGCCCTGTGCCTGGAGCCAGCAGCCACCCACTGTGAGCAGCCAACAGCCCCTGCTGAGCCTTTAACCCCCTTGCTATACCGGGGACCGGTGCGGTCAGACCAGCCACGGGGAGGAAATGGGGAGCCCTTCAGCACCGGCAACACGCCAGCTGCTGCTCCTGCGCGGGGCGTCCCCTCTGTCCCCGGGGGAGCCCTGGCTTGCTGCTGGCTAGCGCTGCAAACTCAGTTAACCGCTTAAACCCGGCTTCCGCCGGCCCCCACCCCCGCAGCGGGCAAGGGGGCTGCTGCCGGGCCCGGTTAACCATTACCCGGTGAGCATCGCTTGGCGAGGGTCATGCTACTGGGTCACTGCTTAACCAGATGCCTGCTCCCATCCCTGCGACCGGCGGCTGCGGGCGAGGGCACGTCCAGAACTCTGTGCCAAGGTGAACTGGGCTTTGCTTGTTCGCAGGTCATCTCCCAGAGAGCCAGGGCTCGAGGCCCACGTCCGGCTGCTGCCGGCCACACCTGGGCAGTAGCTCAGAACGACCCGTCAGAGCCACGGCGCGGAGGGCGACCGTGGGGAGGAAGGGGGCCTTGTGCTCCGGGCTCCCCGAGCGTTTGTTTTCCCTCCAGAGCGCCCCTCTGCGCGTGTCTCAGCCACGGGCAGCTCCCCGCCAGGCCTGGGCCCGCACGTGCGTGGGTGGGGAGTTCGAAATGTCTCCTCCTAGGCGGGAGCCCACCCTGGCCGGGGCCGTTCCCCTGGGTTCTCTCCGCTCCCCGGGCACGTCCGGGCGGGTTTCTCTGCCTTCCCCAGCCAGCTCCACCAACGAGCATGGCACGAAACCGAAGGCAACCAGCCGGCCTTGGGCAGGGCTGCAGGGCCACCGGACGGGGCTCACAAACACCCCTCGCGGGACCCAAGGGTCTCCCCGGCAGGCTGCTGGCTCCCCCGGACTAGGGCTGTGACGGGTCAGCTGGTTAACCAGCGGGGCTGGAGCATCCCCCACTCGCCTCCTATCCTCGGTTCAGCGGCTAAACAACACGGCAGCCAAGTCAACGGGATGGTACATCCCTCGTCTGGACCCAGACTGGTCATTAACCCAGCCTGGGCCGTGTGCCGGGAGAAGCCAGCCCTGTAGCCGGATTCTCATTGGACCTTGGGCTTGTTAATTGCTTGAGTGGGGCGCGGCTAAGAAATCAGACTCCCCTTGAGGAGCCGCGCTAGCGCCCCCGTCCCGCCCCCACCACCCTTGCGGGGGCTGGCAGCCGCTTTTCCCCACTCTGCTCGTGCCTCACCCACCTTGATGGGCTCGCAGTCCGCCACGGCCGCGTGGTCTTCAAGCCGCTTGTAGAAGAGCGGCACCAGCAGCTGGGAAATCTCGGGGCGCATGCGGTGCTGTCGGGACAGGAACGGGGCGCAGGGCTGAGAGCCAGCGGGGCGGCTTTGGGAGCGCTGCTGCTGGAACCGCCGCCCGGCTCCGGGTCCGCCTCCCCCACTGGTCGCTGCTAGGCCTGCGATGCGGAGACGGGCGCATCCCCCAAAGCCGCCGCCAGATCGCGCCGTGGGGCATTGACAGCCGCTGCAACCCACCGCTGCACCCGCTGTCTGCCCACGGCACAGCCGCCCCACGCCTCTGCCCAGCGCCTCTCTTCCCCGCTGCAACCCACCGCTGCACCCGCTGTCTGCCCACGGCACAGCCGCCCCACGCCTCTGCCCAGCGCCTCTCTTCCCCGCTGCAACCCACCGCTGCACCCGCTGTCTGCCCACGGCACAGCCGCCCCACGCCGCTGCCCAGCGCCTCTCTTCCCCGCTGCAACCCACCGCTGCACCCGCTGTCTGCCCACGGCACAGCCGCCCCACGCCCCTGCCCAGCGCCTCTCTTCCCCGCTGCAACCCACCGCTGCACCCGCTGTCTGCCCACGGCACAGCCGCCCCACGCCGCTGCCCAGCGCCTCTCTTCCCCGCTGCAACCCACCGCTGCACCCGCTGTCTGCCCACGGCACAGCCCTCCCACGCCGCTGCCCAGCGCCTCTCTTCCCCGCTGCAACCCACCGCTGCACCCGCTGTCTGCCCACGGCACAGCCGCCCCACGCCCCTGCCCAGCGCCTCTCTTCCCCGCTGCAACCCACCGCTGCACCCGCTGTCTGCCCACGGCACAGCCGCCCCACGCCCCTGCCCAGCGCCTCTCTTCCCCGCTGCAACCCACCGCTGCACCCGCTGTCTGCCCACGGCACAGCCGCCCCACGCCGCTGCCCAGCGCCTCTCTTCCCCGCTGCAACCCACCGCTGCACCTGCTGTCTGCCCACGGCACAGCCCTCCCACGCCTCTGCCCAGCGCCTCTCTTCCCCGCTGCAACCCACCGCTGCACCCGCTGTCTGCCCACGGCACAGCCCTCCCACGCCTCTGCCCAGCGCCTCTCTTCCCCGCTGCAACCCACCGCTGCACCCGCTGTCTGCCCACGGCACAGCCCTCCCACGCCGCTGCCCAGCGCCTCTCTTCCCCGCTGCAACCCACCGCTGCACCCGCTGTCTGCCCACGGCACAGCCCTCCCACGCCGCTGCCCAGCGCCTCTCTTCCCCGCTGCAACCCACCGCTGCACCCGCTGTCTGCCCACGGCACAGCCCTCCCACGCCTCTGCCCAGCGCCTCTCTTCCCCGCTGCAACCCACCGCTGCACCCGCTGTCTGCCCACGGCACAGCCCTCCCACGCCTCTGCCCAGCGCCTCTCTTCCCCGCTGCAACCCACCGCTGCACCCGCTGTCTGCCCACGGCACAGCCCTCCCACGCCGCTGCCCAGCGCCTCTCTTCCCCGCTGCAACCCACCGCTGCACCCGCTGTCTGCCCACGGCACAGCCCTCCCACGCCTCTGCCCAGCGCCTCTCTTCCCCGCTGCAACCCACCGCTGCACCCGCTGTCTGCCCACGGCACAGCCCTCCCACGCCTCTGCCCAGCGCCTCTCTTCCCCGCTGCAACCCACCGCTGCACCCGCTGTCTGCCCACGGCACAGCCGCCCCACGCCCCTGCCCAGCGCCTCTCTTCCCCGCTGCAACCCACCGCTGCACCCTCTGTCTGCCCACGGCACAGCCCTCCCACGCCGCTGCCCAGCGCCTCTCTTCCCCGCTGCAACCCACCGCTGCACCCGCTGTCTGCCCACGGCACAGCCGCCCCACGCCCCTGCCCAGCGCCTCTCTTCCCCGCTGCAACCCACCGCTGCACCCGCTGTCTGCCCACGGCACAGCCCTCCCACGCCGCTGCCCAGCGCCTCTCTTCCCCGCTGCAACCCACCGCTGCACCCGCTGTCTGCCCACGGCACAGCCCTCCCACGCCCCTGCCCAGCGCCTCTCTTCCCCGCTGCAACCCACCGCTGCACCCGCTGTCTGCCCGCGGCACAGCCCTCCCACGCCGCTGCCCAGCGCCTCTCTTCCCCGCTGCAACCCACCGCTGCACCCGCTGTCTGCCCACGGCACAGCCCTCCCACGCCCCTGCCCAGCGCCTCTCTTCCCCGCTGCAACCCACCGCTGCACCCGCTGTCTGCCCGCGGCACAGCCCTCCCACGCCGCTGCCCAGCGCCTCTCTTCCCCGCTGCAACCCACCGCTGCACCCGCTGTCTGCCCACGGCACAGCCCTCCCACGCCGCTGCCCAGCGCCTCTCTTCCCCGCTGCAACCCACCGCTGCACCCGCTGTCTGCCCACGGCACAGCCCTCCCACGCCTCTGCCCAGCGCCTCTCTTCCCCGCTGCAACCCACCGCTGCACCCGCGGTCTGCCCACGGCACAGCCGCCCCACGCCTCTGCCCAGCGCCTCTCTTCCCCGCTGCAACCCACCGCTGCACCCGCTGTCTGCCCACGGCACAGCCGCCCCACGCCCCTGCCCAGCGCCTCTCTTCCCCGCTGCAACCCACCGCTGCACCCTCTGTCTGCCCACGGCACAGCCCTCCCACGCCGCTGCCCAGCGCCTCTCTTCCCCGCTGCAACCCACCGCTGCACCCGCTGTCTGCCCACGGCACAGCCCTCCCACGCCTCTGCCCAGCGCCTCTCTTCCCCACTGCAACCGACCGCTGCACCTGCTGTCTGCCCATGGCACAGCCGCCCCACGCCTCTGCCCAGCGCCTCTCTTCCCCGCTGCAACCCACCGCTGCACCCTCTGTCTGCCCACGG
This sequence comes from Pelodiscus sinensis, assembly GCF_052426305.1. NCBI lineage: Eukaryota > Metazoa > Chordata > Testudines > Trionychidae > Pelodiscus > Pelodiscus sinensis. The sequence goes on from NC_143053.1 coordinate 1,996,706, forward strand.
CACAGCCCTCCCACGCCTCTGCCCAGCGCCTCTCTTCCCCGCTGCAACCCACCGCTGCACCCGCTGTCTGCCCACGGCACAGCCCTCCCACGCCTCTGCCCAGCGCCTCTCTTCCCCGCTGCAACCCACCGCTGCACCCGCTGTCTGCCCACGGCACAGCCCTCCCACGCCTCTGCCCAGCGCCTCTCTTCCCCGCTGCAACCCACCGCTGCACCCGCTGTCTGCCCACGGCACAGCCCTCCCACGCCGCTGCCCAGCGCCTCTCTTCCCCGCTGCAACCCACCGCTGCACCCGCTGTCTGCCCACGGCACAGCCCTCCCACGCCTCTGCCCAGCGCCTCTCTTCCCCGCTGCAACCCACCGCTGCACCCGCTGTCTGCCCACGGCACAGCCGCCCCACGCCTCTGCCCAGCGCCTCTCTTCCCCGCTGCAACCCACCGCTGCACCCGCTGTCTGCCCACGGCACAGCCCTCCCACGCCTCTGCCCAGCGCCTCTCTTCCCCGCTGCAACCCACCGCTGCACCCACTGTCTGCCCACGGCACAGTCCTCCCACGCCGCTGCCCAGCGCCTCTCTTCCCCGCTGCAACCCACCGCTGCACCCGCTGTCTGCCCACGGCACAGTCCTCCCACGCCGCTGCCCAGCGCCTCTCTTCCCCGCTGCAACCCACCGCTGCACCCGCTGTCTGCCCACGGCACAGCCCTCCCACGCCTCTGCCCAGCGCCTCTCTTCCCCGCTGCAACCCACCGCTGCACCCGCTGTCTGCCCACGGCACAGCCCTCCCACGCCGCTGCCCAGCGCCTCTCTTCCCCGCTGCAACCCACCGCTGCACCCGCTGTCTGCCCACGGCACAGCCCTCCCACGCCGCTGCCCAGCGCCTCTCTTCCCCGCTGCAACCCACCGCTGCACCCGCTGTCTGCCCACGGCACAGCCGCCCCTCGCCCCTGCCCAGCGCCTCTCTTCCCCGCTGCAACCCACCGCTGCACCCGCTGTCTGCCCACGGCACAGTCCTCCCACGCCGCTGCCCAGCGCCTCTCTTCCCCGCTGCAACCCACCGCTGCACCCGCTGTCTGCCCACGGCACAGCCCTCCCACGCCTCTGCCCAGCGCCTCTCTTCCCCACTGCAACCCACCGCTGCACCCGCTGTCTGCCCACGGCACAGCCCTCCCACGCCGCTGCCCAGCGCCTCTCTTCCCCACTGCCGGGTGGGGCCGTCGGCGTGACCCAGCGCATGGCGCCGTGTGGACAGGGGGCGTTTGCCTGACCTATTGATTCTCTTTGCGCTGGGCTAGTTGGCTGCCTTTGGGGCTGGAGGCTGCAGCTGTTCTGGAAACGTGTCTGCTGCAGGGGAGCCGGAAGGGGTGCAGCTGCCTGCAACGGGGCCGCCCCGCGGTGCACTAGCCCCCAGCAATGCTGGGCTCAGGTACACGGCCTCAGCCCAGAGCACCCTGGGCTCTGTTTGGACGAGGTCCTGGGGAAGCAGGGGGCGGCTGCAGCCATGGACGGGCCACCATGAGCTGTGGGCCCATTGCCCTGCTAGGAAGAAGCTTTGCAGCCAGCCGGTGAACTGGCCAGCTGACTCGGTCGCCGGGGCCAGGCCCGTGCCACCGGTCTTCAGCTCCGGCCGTTCAGCCACTGGCGGCAGAGGGGGGCACGGAGGGACACTCCCAGCTGTGCCCGGCTACGACACTGTCCGTCCTGGCCTTGGGGGGCACGTGGAGGGGAGCCCCGGACTCTCTGTTCCCTTTGGGGGCTCCGCTAGGGCGAAGGGGCCGTGCACGTGTGTGACGTGGCCCACTCGTCCCCAGGGCGTGTTCTCCAGTGATGCAGTGTGATCCCACCGCTCCGCCCGCTGTGACCTGCTCCCTGCCCTCCGGCATCTGCCCCGTGCCTGCCTGTGCGACACCGGGATTCAGGGCTATCGCCGGCAGGCCTCATGGCGGACGTGGCATTGGGCTGGGTCCAGGACCCCAGCCAGGACCGAAGGGGCAGGGGCCGGAGGGGCTGCACAGCACTGCGGGGGGCCGGCTCTGCACCCAGCAGCCGCTGACCGGTGGGGGCGGGGGCAGGCATCGAAGGGGGCTGCTCAGCTCTGTCCGAGGGAGGGCAGCTGGGCTCCGTGGCCTGGCTGCGCGTGTGGCGCCTAGAACAGGCTCCGTGCTGAAGCCGCGCCTCCCGGGTGCAGGAGGAAGGACGCGCCTGACGCTGGGGCCTGGGGCTTGGAGCAAAGTCAGCAGGAGTCACGCTGCCAGGAACCGGCCGTTTCACAAGCAGGCGTCCGTCTGCAAGTCCGTGTGTCTGGGCACCAGAGCCGCTAGCGCCGACCGAGGCCCTGCCGTGTGTGGCTGCCTCCCCCAGCACCGGACGGGCGCCCACTGAGCGCCACAGGCGCTGGGTGCGAGCGGAGAAGGCGAGGCCGCGGCAGGGAGTGCGGGAGGAAAGGCCAAGGGGCAGCACCCAGCGTGTTGTTAGTGTCAGTCGGCACGTGGGCCATGTCATTGGCGTGTCCGGGACGTGTCATCAGCATGTCAGTCGGTGCGTGGGCCATGTCATTGACGTGTCCGGGACGTGTCATCAGCATGTCAGTCGGTGCGTGGGCCATGTCATTGGCGTGTCCGGGACGTGTCATCAGCATGTCAGTCGGTGCGTGAGGCGGTGCGCGCAGGCCGAGTCGTTGGTGGGACGTGCTGTTCGAGTGTGAGTCAGTCCATGTGGGACGTGTCATCGGCACGTGAGTTGGTGCATGCGGGCCAGGTCATGGGCATGAGAGTCAGTGCGTGTGGGCCATATCTATAGTGCATCAGTCCGTGTGTGCGGGCCGTGTCTTTGGCGTGTGAGTTGGTGCGTACGGGCCATGTCGTTGGCACGTCAGTCCGTGCGTGCAGGCCGTGTCTTTAACATGTCAGTGCATGTGGGCCGTGTCGTGAGCATGTTAGTCGGTGCATGCGGGCCGTGTTGTAAGTGCGTGAGTTGGTGCGTGCGGGCCGTGTCGTTGGCGTGTCAGTCTGTGTGGGCGGGCCGTGTCATTGGCGTGTCAGTGCATGCAGGCCATGTTGCGAGCTCGTGAGTCGGTGCATGCGGGCCGTGTCGTGAGCGCGTGAGTCCGTGCGTGCGGGCCAACTCGTTAACGTGTCAGTGCATGCAGGCCATGTCGTGAGCGCGTGAGTCCATGCGTGCGGGCCGTGTCGTTAACGTGTCAGTGCATGCAGGCCGTGTCATGAGCGCGTGAGTCCGTGCGTGCGGGCCGTGTTGTTAACGTGTCAGTGCATGCGGGCCGTGTCATGAGCGCATGAGTCCGTGTGTGCGGGCCGTGTCGTTAACGTGTCAGTGCATGCAGGCCATGTTGCGAGCTCGTGAGTCGGTGCATGCGGGCCATGTCGTGAGCGCGTGAGTCCGTGCGTGCGGGCCGTGTCGTTAACGTGTCAGTGCATGCAGGCCATGTTGCGAGCTCGTGAGTCGGTGCATGCGGGCCGTGTCATGAGCGCGTGAGTCCGTGCGTGCGGGCCGTGTCATGAGTGCGTGAGTCCGTGTGTGCGGGCCGTGTCGTTAACGTGTCAGTGCATGCGGGCCATGTTGCGAGCTCGTGAGTCGGTGCATGCGGGCCGTGTCATGAGCGCGTGAGTCGGTGCATGCGGGCCGTGTCATGAGCGCGTGAGTCCGTGCGTGCGGGCCGTGTCGTTAACGTGTCAGTGCATGCGGGCCGTGTCATGAGCGCGTGAGTCCGTGTGTGCAGGCTGTAGCACAGACTGTTCATTTCTGCCTGCAAACATTGGGCACCTCGGCGTAGCTCTGTGGCCAGCCTGGGGGCAACAGTGACTCGGCGCTATCGACCGCCCCGGTACAAGCGCAGGGCGGCTCGGAGGCATCTGGCGCCGACTGTTCAGGGGCTTCCTTCAATGACAAACCTGCCTCGGTGCCTTCCTGCCCCACCCGCGTGGGGCAGTGGGGAGCGACCGGTCCAGCCTTCAGGCCCCGCCCCCCCGCGCCACGGCAGCATCACCCACCTGGTAGAGCAGCTGCACATAGGGGACCTGGTTATTTATCATGCGCTCAAACAGGGAGATGCCCAGGAAAAACTTCTTCTCCAAGGTGTAATCGGCGGGCTTGGGCCGCAGCTGGAAAACGGAGCCAGTGGGGTGTGCGCCCTGGCCAGCCACGGGGCGGGGTGGAGCTGTCCCAGCTGTAGGACAGCTCGGGGGGGCCACCCAGACCCCGCACCTTGGGGGACCCCATGGCGGCTGCCTCGACCAGACTATGGACACGGCCCAGGGAATTCCCAGGGGGCCTGGCACAGGGGTCGCCCCCACACACACCATGCTGGCAGGAGGGGCATGGAGGTTTTGCTTTGCCACGAGACAGCCCTGGGCGGGGGAGAGGGGGGCTTTTGCTGTGCCCACCGCAGAGCAAGGAGCAACCAGCCACTTCCCAGAAGGGCAAAGTTGCTTGAGCACGTTCAGCTCCTGCATTGGTGGATTCGCTCTAAGGAAGGTGCCCGCCCACGGCTCAACTTTCCCACCAAAGCCATGTGCTGCTCCCAGCCAGTGATCCGGTGTCACGGGCTGGCCGGCCACGGGCCGTGTCCCGGGCCTGTGCGGCGTGCCGGGGGGCGTGCCACGGGCCGTGTCCCGGGCCTGTGCGGCGTGCCGGGGGGCGTGCCACGGGCCATGTCCTGGGCCTGTGCGGCGTGCCGGGGTGCGTGCCACGGGCCGTGACCTAGGCCTGTGCGGCGTGCCGGGGGGCGTGCCACGGGCTGTGTCCTGGGCCTGTGCAGCGTGCCGGGGTGCGTGCCACGGGCCATGTCCTGGGCCTGTGCGGCGTGCCGGGGGGCGTGCCACGGGCCGTGTCCTGGGCCTGTGCGGCGTGCCGGGGGGTGTGCCATGGGCCGTGTCCTAGGCCTGTGCGGCGTGCCGGGGGGCGTGCCACGGGCCATGTCCTGGGCCTGTGCGGCGTGCCGGGGTGCGTGCCACGGGCCGTGTCCTAGGCCTGTGCGGCGTGCCGGGGGGCGTGCCACGGGCCGTGTCCTGGGCCTGTGCGGCGTGCCGGGGTGCGAGCCACGGGCCGTGTCCCGGGCCTGTGCGGCATGCCGGGGGGCGTGCCATGGGCCGTGTCCCGGGCCTGTGCGGCGTGCCGGGGGGCGTGCCACGGGCCGTGTCCTGGGCCTGTGCGGCGTGCCGGGGGGCGTGCCACGGGCCGTGTCCTGGGCCTGTGCGGCGTGCCGGGGGGCGTGCCACGGGCCGTGTCCTGGGCCTGTGCGGCGTGCCGGGGGGCGTGCCACGGGCCGTGTCCTGGGCCTGTGTGGCGTGCCGGGGGGCGTGCCACGGGCCGTGTCCTGGGCCTGTGCGGCGTGCCGGGGGGCGTGCCACGGGCCGTGTCCTGGGCCTGTGCGGCGTGCCGGGGGGCGTGCCACGGGCCGTGTCCTGGGCCTGTGCAGCGTGCCGGGGGGCGTGCCACGGGCAGGATGGGATCCCTGGGGCTGCGCGAGGGTAGCTGTGGCAGGAGCGGCACTTGGAGGACGGGGCTGGTGCATTTACCTGCTGGTGATCTCCAATCAGGATGAGGTGTTTGCAGGCCGGCGTGAGAGAGGTTAGCACGTGAGCTTCCAGGATCTCTGCCGCCTCTTCCACAATCACCGTGTGGGGCTGGACTTTCTGCAAGAGCTTCCGATACTTGGCAGCCCCTGGCAGCAAGGAGCAAAGGGCGTGAGCACCCGGGGAGAGGGCAGCCTGGCGGGGGGGTCCCCCGTGTGGGGCAGGGTTCCCTGGACACCGAGCGCTTGGGGGGGCCGCCCAGCAGCCCAGCAGAGCGCCCCCAGCTGGCAACAGGTGTTTCTACTGGTGGTGCACAGCCACAGAACAACATTTATTCTGCATTTGGGTGGGGAAAAAATGAGTGGGACCAGTGGGGGGGGGGCGCTGCTCTGCCAGGCAGGGGCTCTGGCTCTGCTCTGCGCCGGTTGGGCCTCAGCTGGAGCGCTGGGTCCGGTTCTGGGCCCCGCATTTCCAGAAAGACGAGGAGAAACTGGAGAGGGTCCAGGGAAGAGCAACGAGAATGAGGAAAGGCCCGAGAACAGGAGCGAGGAGGGAGGCCGAAGCAATCGGGCTGGTTCAGTTTGGAAAGGAGACAGAGGGGACATGAGAGCGGTTTCCAAGTATCTAAAAGGGCGTCACAGGGAGGAGGGAGAAAACTTGTTCCCTTGGGCTCTGAGCACAGGACAAGCAGCAAGGGGCTCAAACTGCAGCCAGGGAGGTTGAGGTCGGACACTAGGGAAAACTTCCTGCCTGTCAGGGGGGTGAAACGCTGGGATAAGTTGCCGGGGGGTTGTGGAATCTCTAGCGCTGGTCTCCGGGAACTGGAGCAGCCCCGCCGGAGGCACAGGGCCCATACGCTCTGGGCACAGCCCTTTCGCCCTGCCCTGTGGGCACGTGGGTGCAGCAGTGGCAGCTGGGCCCTGCCCTGGAGGATGCAGGCTGCTGACACGGCTGAGGGCCCCACGTGGGTGCAGCCCGGAGCCGGCTCGGGGCCGTTTCGGTCCCAGAAAGCGGGCTGGGTTGGGTTTGGGGCTGGTCCTGTCTCGCCCGGGCGGGGTCTCCTCTGCCCGCCTGCAGGGACCGGCGAGCTGCGTGGCTGAGGGCGGGCCAGGCCCCGGGGAGGGTGGTACTGGTCTCACCTGTAGTCGTCATGCCAATGACCTGGCTACGCTCCAGCACCCGCAGGTCCTCCTGGAAGGTCAGCTCCGCCAGCTGGGCTGCCTGCGTCTCGTACTCCTGCATCTTCTCCGCCAGCTTCTCCGTCAGCGCCCGCTCGTAGGCCAGCATCCACCTCCTGCGTGCAGAGCCGGAGAGGGGCCCCGGTCACGGCACCCAGCCCACCCAGGGCGGCTCCTGGCCCCAGGGCTGTGGGATCCCGGAGCTCAGCGGCTGATTCGTCCCCCGGGGGCCGTCCGGCTCCGCCTGCCTGCCTCACGTTCCCGCAGGTCTCAGGCCGCAGCCCAGGCCGGCCTGTCCAGCCTGCACGGAGAGCAAGGACCTCGCTCACGCACCCAGTGCCCCCCCCCCACGAAGAGCAGGGCCTGCTCCAGCCGGAGCTGTTGGGGCCCGTGCCCCGGCTGTGGCTCTTGCAGACCCGAGGGCGGCCTGGTGTGCGAACCGCCCCTCCTGCGCGCCCGGGGTCCTGCGGCTGGAGGCTGGCGGGGCCCCTCCTCTCCCAGAGGTCCGGGCCGGCGGGGAGAGGCCCCGCGGGGGCAGGGAGACCTGTAGAGCCGCCAGCGATCCCTCAGCCGCAGCTCCCCGACGTCTCTGACGTGCGCCAGGTCCTCGTCCGTCATGATGTCGCCTTCCTCCAGGCACTTGCGCGTCCATTCGTGGCCCGAGCTGAGGGAGAGGCTGACCAGTGACTGAGCCGCACGTCCTGCTCTGGAGGACCCCCCCCCTTGGTAACAGGGCTCCCCGCCCCGTTCGAACAGCCAGGGGCCCCGGGCCCGGCCCCAGCTCTCCCCTGCCTGGCGCAGACAGGGTTACCAGATGGCTGGTGGGAAGCAGGGCTGGCTGGGAGAGGGGCGGGGGGGAGCGGGGCTGGCTGGGGGAGATGGGGGGGAACTGGCCGGCGGGGAGCAGGGCTGGCTGGGAGAGGGGCAGGGGGGAGCGGGGCTGACTGGGGGAGATGGGGGGGAACTGGCCGGCGGGGAGCAGGGCTGGCTGGGGGAGATGGGGGGGAACTGGCTGGCAGGGAGCAGGGCTGGCTGGGAGAGGGGCGGGGGAAGCGGAGCTGGCCAGGAGGTATCGGGGGGTGAACCAGCCCGTGGGGAGCAGGGCTGGCTGGGAGAGGGGCGGGGGGAGCGGGGCTGGCCAGGAGGGATCGGGGGGGTGAACCAGCCAGCGGGGAGCAGGGCTGGCTGGGAGAGGGGCGGGGGGAGCAGGGCTGGCCAGGAGGGATCGGGGGGGTGAACCAGCCAGCGGGGAGCAGGGCTGGCTGGGAGAGGGGCGGGGGAAGCGGAGCTGGCTGGGAGGTATCGGGGAGGGGGGTGAATTGGCCCGCGGGGAGCAGGGTGGGCCCAGGCACACACAGATACCGGGGGCACTGCCCGTCCCGCGCATGGTCCCGGCGGGGCACAGGGGGGAGTCCATCCCACCCCGCCCCCCTCGCGCAGCTGCGCACCGCCTGGCTGGCAGACACGCGGACGGGCGCGAGCGCGTTGCCCAGCCGGGCAGGTCGCGGCGCCGTCCCGCTGCTCCTGGTAACGATGAAACGGGCCTCGCGGGAAAGCGCCCGGTGCCTCTGGCCGGTGTCTCCTCGGTGAGGTTCCTGGACAGAGCGCTCAAGGGCCGGACTGTGCAGCTTGAGCCGGACACCTGGCAGCCCCAGGTGTGGAGGGGCTGGGGGGAGGCTCGAGGGCTCGGCGCAGGGAAAGGAGCCGGAGGAGGCCGGGGCACGGCTGGGGCAGGGGCAGGGCGAGCGCTGGCTGAGGGCTGAGCCCCCACCCTACGTCCCCGCCCGGCCGGCCGGAGCTTCGCCATGGCTGCCGGAGGGGGCGGTGGTGGCTCCCAGCCAGACCCAGCGTCCCCGTCCTGCCCATGGAGCCCAGCTGTGGCGGGCGGCCGGGGCCGTGCTGATCTGTCACAGGCCCGGGGCCGGGCGCTACCTGCCCTCCGCGGGGACGACGTAGGCAAACTTCTCCTCCGCTAGGCTCTGCCACCGCTCGGCAGGGCCCACGTCGTCCTCGTCATCCAGGGCCCGCTCATCACGGTGGGACTGCCAGGGCTCCTCCGGGCCTGGGCCGAGGGGCAGGAGGCCAGATGTGCCCAGCTGTGGGGCTTGGTCCCCCGCCCCGCAGCCCCTCCCCTGCCATCTGGCCACCCGAGCAGGCTGGGAGCCCACAGTGCCTGGCCCGGCCTGGCAGAGACCGGCCCCTCAGGACGGGGTGTCTGGCTCTAGCCTCCAAGGGCCCCTCGGGCTGAAGGACGGGCCCTGCCCCCTACAGCCACCCCGCCCAGCCCTGCCTAGCTCCCCGCCCTTTGCCCGGCCACCCACCTGCCTTCCTGGCTCTGCCCTGGGGCTGGGGCAGCTTCCGCGGCGCCGGGTCGATCTTGAGCCAGCCGAGCATGTCGCAGCGCCCCGCCCGCTGTGGAGAGCCCAGCAGAGCGCGCTGAGACGGGGCCCGGGGCCGGGGAGCCCCGCCCTGGCGCTGGGTCCACGCCCCCCCTCACCCAGGAGTGCTCCAGGTGATCGTCGTGCATCTCCGCCGCCAGCTCCGCGTCCGAGAGGATCCCGCGGCGGAGCAGCTCCAGCACCGCGGCGCAGTAGGTGATGCTTTTCTTCTGCTTCCGCAGGGCCTTCAGCACCTGGGGCGGAAACGGGATGCGGGCGTGGGGCAGCCGCCTGATTGGGGGCAGGGGGCGGGGCAGCCCCCGGCTGGGGACACGGGGCAGCCGCCCGATTGGGGGCAGGGGGCGGGGCAGCCCCCGGCTCGGGACACGGGGCAGCCGCCCGATTGGGGGCAGGGGGCGGGGCAGCCCCCGGCTGGGGACACGGGGCAGCCGCCCGATTGGGGGCAGGGGGCGGGGCAGCCCCCGGCTGCGGACACGGGGCAGCCGCCCGATTGGGGGCAGGGGGCGGGGCAGCCGCCCGATTGGGGGCAGGGGGCGGGGCAGCCCCCGGCTCGGGACACGGGGCAGCCGCCCGATTGGGGGCAAGGGGCGGGGCAGCCCCCGGCTGGGGACACGGGGCAGCCGCCCGATTGGGGGCAGGGGGCGGGGCAGCCGCCCGATTGGGGGCAAGGGGCGGGGCAGCCCCCGGCTGGGGACACGGGGCAGCTGTCTGATTGGGGGCAAGGGGCGGGGCAGCCCCCGGCTCAGGACACGGGGCAGCCGTCTGATTGGGGGCAAGGGGCGGGGCAGCCCCCGGCTCGGGACACGGGGCAGCCGCCCGATTGGGGGCAAGGGGCGGGGCAGCCCCCGGCTCGGGACACGGGGCAGCCGCCCGATTGGGGGCAGGGGGCGGGGCAGCCCCCGGCTCGGGACACGGGGCAGCCGTCTGATTGGGGGCAAGGGGCGGGGCAGCCCCCCCGGCTCAGGGTACAAGCACTGGTGAGCCCCGTCCCCGGGCAGCGCCCTGCGTGTGAGCTCAGGGCAGGCCCCCCCTTACCCGTCCGGCAGCGCCGTGTGCGGGGAATGCCGGGGATGCAGGAGGGGGCGAAGCAGCCCGGCCAGCCCAGTGCCCACCCCACGCCCAGGCTCCAGCTGCCCGCGCGGGCGACGTACCGAGCCGAACTGCTGCTTCTCCGCGGCCCCCAGGAGTCTCGGCAGCTGCTGCCGGCGAAGGGTCCTCAGGGAGCAGGTGGCCATCTTGTCACTCCTGCTCCGGCCCCCGATGCGCACCACGCCCGAGGGCTGGAAGCGCAGGATTCCTGCGGGGGGCGAGGCAGGCGGGGGCTGAGCCAGGCCGACGTGGCCTGGGACCACTGGGCGCCGTGGGGGCGGGAGGCAGGCGGACCTGGCCTTTCGCCAAGCCCAGCGACAGGATGGCTCAGGGCTCGAAGCCATGGGACTGTGCAGGGAGAGCGGCAGCGCCCGCCACGGGGCTGCCCAGACCCGCACCCGGCGCCCGCCACGGGGCCACAGACCCGCACCCGGCGCCCGCCACGGGGCTGCCCAGACCCGCACCCGGCGCCCGCCACGGGGCCACAGACCCGCACCCGGCGCCCGCCACGGGGCTGCCCAGACCCGCACCCGGCGCCCGCCACGGGGCCACAGACCTGCACCCGGCGCCCGCCACAGGGCCACAGACCTGCACCCGGCACCCGCCACGGGGCCGCCCGGCACCCGCCACGGGGCCGCCCGGCACCCGCCACGGGGCCGCCCAGACCCTCACCCAGCGCCCGCCACGGGGCCGCCCAGACCCGCACCCGGCGCCCGCCACGGGGCCACCCAGACCCGCACCCGGCGCCCGCCACGGGGCCGCACAGACCTGCACCCGGCCCCCGCCACGGGGCTGCCCAGACCCGCAGCCGGTGCCCGCCACGGGGCCACAGACTTGCACCCAGCGCCCACCACGGGGCCACAGACCCACACCCGGCGCCCACCACGGGGCCGCCCAGACCCGCACGCAGCGCCCGCCACGGGGCCGCCCAGACCCGCACCCGGCGCCTGCCACGGGGCTGCCCAGACCCAGACCCAGCACCTGCCACGGGGCCACCCGTACCTGGACCCAGAGCCCGCAACGGGACCGCCCAGACCTGGACCCAGCACCCGCTATGAGGCCACCGGACCTGCACCCAGTGCCCAACATGGGGCTGCCCCAACCCACACCCAGGGCTCAGCACCCGCCACGGGGTCGCCCCTACCCAGACCCAGCACACAGCGCCCGGCACAGGGCTGCCCCAACCCACACCCAGGGCTCAGCACCCGCCACGGGGTCGCCCAGACCCAGGGCTTAGCGCCCAGCAAACGGCCACTCAGCCCCACACCCCTCCGAGGGGCAGGGCAGGGCAGTGGTGCAGCCGTGGCGAATTCTGCTGCGCGCTGGCCATGCGAGGGGCTGCGGGAGGCCCGCGCCGCCCAGGGCCTGGCCTGGCAGCCACAGGCACCTTCCATGAACTGGTCCAGCGCGTGGTTCGTGTAGCAGACGACCAAGAGGGGGCTCTGGTCCCTCCCCCACTCCGCCCGGCTCCTCAGCAGGATCTGCACCAGCTGCAGCCCAAGGAAGGTCTTGCCTGTGGAAGGAGGTGGGGATTGTGCAGCTCCTTGGGTTGCATGCGATTGGTACTGTCCTGTAGTAACCCCGGGCGTGTGCGTGCCTCAGTTTCCCTGGGCAGTGCACTACTCTCCAGCGGGGGGGAGGGGGATTCCAGGGGGGGCTCCACGCGGGCACTGCCCCGGCCCAGCGCGTTCACACTGGCCAGGCGCTCTGTGACCTGAGCCTGGCGGGGGGGTGCCCAGGTGACCCCCTTTGGCCAGGGAAGGGGCAAAGGAGGGGGCGGGGCCCCTTGCTGGTAGTGGGAGGGTGTCTGGGCTGGGGGAGGGGGCAGGGCCCTGGTTCTGCCCCCCCAAGCCGGGCTGCCCGGGCCACTCCTGTTCCCTGTGCAGACCAGTCTGTGCTGCGCTGGGTCCCTGGGAGCCAAGGACCCGGCCAGCTGGGGCAGGGCCCAGTCCCCCCCTTGGTGACAGCCTGGCAGGGAGCGGCTGGGCGACAGGGCTGCGGCTAGCACCCAGGGGAGCCCACGCCAGCCACCAGCCACGTGGGAGGGGAAGGGCCGGGCCGGGCCGGGCCGGGCTGGGAGGGGAAGGGCCTGGTGCAGGCAGGGGCTGGGGAAGGCCCCAGCTGGGTCAGGGGTATGGAGGGCAGGGGCAGGGGCAAGGAGCAGGCCCGGGGAGCCCCGGGGGGGGGGCGGGGGGCCGAGGGCGCTTGGCCACTCACCTGTCCCCGGCGGGCCCTGGATCAGCACAAACTCCCTGCTCAGGGCCATTCGAATGGCCAGGATCTGCGACTCGTCCAAGTGCGGAAACGTCTCTGGAGCCCAGACGTGGGAGTCGCCCGGGCTCACTGCCCTCAGGTCCCCCGCGCTCCCGGGCCCCTGCAAGCCGAGTCCGGCGTGTGCTTGGCCACCCCCACAGCCCCACACGTGCACAGGGGCAGCGCGGAGGCGGGGGACTGCGCCAGGTGCAGACATGCCCCTCGCCACGGCATCTGGCCCTGCCCCCCCTGGCTCAAACTCCCCCACCTCCATCCCAGCTCAACCCCCCAGCTCAACTCTGCCCCACCTCAGCCGCCCCCACCTCTACTCCTGGCTCAGCCCCACCTGATCCTGTCCCCAGCATAGCCCCTCTCCCCAATCACCTCCTCACCTCCGCCCCCAGTTCAGCCCATTCGCCCCTCCCCCACTGATGCCCCCAGCTCAGCCCCCCCCCCATGGCCAGTCGCCGGGCCTGGATTCCCCGCACGGGGCGCAAAGCGCGACCAGACTCGGAGGTTCAGTGAGTTTCTTGGCTTCCCCGTGTTGCTGCTGGGAAACTGAGGCACAGAGCGCCTTGCCCAAGGCCACGGCGGTGCAGGGAACAGACCCCCCCCCCGGACCTACCTCGGCGGTGTCCCCCGGGGGCTGTGGGGGCCGCAGGCCAGAGAGGTCAAAGGCCGCGTGGTCCCCGAGGTGCGCGGGCGGCAGGATGGAGGTGCGGCACTGCACCACGTAGCGGCGGAACGGCACGCGGGCCGGGTCCATCTCCTGCAGCCCCTCCAGCGCGTGCCGGTAGGACTCGAAGAAGGCCGGCGACTCCACCATGGTGAAGCTGGTCCGGCCCAGGTGCCGCCTCAGGAGGTCGCGGTGGTTGGCCCTGACGTCCAGCCACACGGCCCCCCGCGGGGGCTCCTGCCGGCTGCCCCCTCCCACGGTGCCGAACAGCACCTGGGCGCAGTCGTCGGAGATGAGGCAGGTGAGGGAGCCGCTGAGCAGCCGCTTGGAGGAGGCCGGAGCGGCCCCGCGCGGGAGCCGGGCCAGGTACACGGCCCCCGCCGGGGAGGTCCCCGCCTTCACCAGCTGCACATGGCGATAGAGCCGCAGCTGCCCCCTCGGCCGCCCGGCGCCCCCGAACACGCTGGGCAGGGAGAAGTGCGCCGAGATGCCCTCCCGCAGGGGCCGGACGAAGTCCTCCCGCAGCAGGCGGAAGTGCGTGTCCAGGTAGGCGGCGGCGCTCTCGAACGGCCCGACGGGGCGGTTCCGCTGCAGCCCGGGCCCCGCGCCCACGAAGAGCTCCTCGGGGGTGGGGAAGACGGGGATGGCGTGGAAATCCTCCCGCCAGGCGGGCGTGGCCGGGGGCTCGCTGTGCCGCGGGAAGGCCGCGTCCGCCAGGCGCTTGGTGTCGTGCAGCCGTTTCTGGATGATCCAGGTGAACTGGAAGCCGCGGCTCCGCAGTCTCTGGACAGCGGCGAAGAGCAGGTCCACGGGGTGGCAGAGGAGGGTCCGGGTCTGCTCGGGGCAGGCCGTCAGCAGGTGGTGCAGGGCGGCCACCGTGTCCTCCATCACCGCCTGGGAGATCCACCCCTCCTGGGCCTGGAAGGTTTCCAGCTCGGCAATGAAGCCCAGCAGGCTCCGGAGCGCGAACGCTGGCTGCAGCGCCAGGGCCAGGACCGGCTGGAGCTGCTCCCGGTCCCCCGCGCTCTCCACCGCCGCCTTGAGGGCCCGCAGCAGCGTGTACACCTGGGCCGGGCTCAGGCCTGGGCTGTCCATCACCTGCCCCAGCTGGTGGTCGTGCTGCAGCAGGAAGGGCAGGAGCTGCTGGGGGCTGTGGTCGCAGAGCCGTTCCACGTCACTGAGGATGGCGCCGGGATCCGTCCTGCGGCAGGGCCCTGGCTCCGGGGAGAGCCGGGCGGCCTTCGGCGACCCCGGCTCCCAGGCCTGGTCGGGCCAGGCTGGCCACGGCCTCTTCTGGCCCGACATGGCTCCCCGCGGGGGCGCTGCTGCGAGCAGAGGAAGCGACGCTGCAGAGCGAGCCCCAGGACCCGCCCGGCCCGGGCTGAGCCACGGCCCCCCCAGCTCCAGCGAGCAGAACGGGACCCCCAGCGCGGCCTCCTAGCGCCCCCAGGCCTGCGGACTCCGCGCGGGGGGCAGGGCCAGACCTATGCCAGGTGCCGCCCCTGCCCTGAGCGCCCCGAACCCCTGGTCACATCCTGGGCCTGAGCCCCTTGCCAGGCTCCGCTCCGTCCCTGCCCGGCGCTGTCCCCAGACGGACAGTCGACCCCTCTGCCTACCAGTGCCCCGGCCCTACCCCCCCCCGCAGCCAGGGGGGCTCCCAGGGACATGGTGCAGCACAGAGTCCAGGGGCAGCCAGCCCAGCCCAGCTTGGGGAGGGGGCGGGGGGCGGAGCCAGGCCCTGCCCCCCTCCCTGCCCCCCAAGCCAGCCCAGCCTGACCCAGCAGCTTCCTTGGCAGAAGAGGTCCCTTGGTCACACTCCCCTCCCAGGCTCAGGTTACAAAAAGCACCAGCCCAAAATTCCCATCACCCTCTAGGTATCGGCCCAGGGAAACTGAGGCACGCACACGGAGTTACCACAGGACAGTAGCAATCACAGGCAACAGAACCGAGCGCCCAGAGCAAATACGATCCCCACGTTGCCAGGCTGGCGCCCGCCTCCCTACACCCCAGCCCTGGCACCTACCCTGCTGCTGAGCCAGGCAGGTCCTGCTGGCAGCTCTCGTCCTGCCCTGGTGCTGCTCTGGCTGAGCTGAGAAATAGAAACTTACCGCTCCTGCCCGGGTGCCCTCTGGGTCCTAATGCAGGCCTGTGAGGAAGTGAGTTTTGGGGGTTCAGGGGGCTGCACGCAGGGGGCTCAGTGCCCGGACGTTACTGGTTAATGTGACAAGGGGGAGGGAGTTTGCTGTTGCAGAGAACAGCCGGGTTGATTTAGTTGGGATTGGTCCTGCCTAGAGCAGGGGGCTGGACTTGACGACTCCTGAGTCTCTTCCAGCCCTATGGTTCTAGGATTCCATGAACCGGAGCCCGTCGGCTGGTGCCCTGGTGACCCCGGCCCAGAGCAGGGGCTGCAGTGGGGAGACCCCGGCGACTGGCCCAGCTGACCCCAGCAAGGGGGGGGGACATTGGACGGGGGGGAGAGGAGACGAGGGGCCCAGGCAACCCTGTCACGTTTCTGAAGTTGAGGGGAGCAGCCAGATCACTGCTGCACCCATGGGGGGGTGTTGGCCCCACAAATGGTATAAAAGGGGCCATGTGGGGTGTTGAATAGAAGCTCACTGTCTGCTGATCCTGTGTACGCTGGTCATGTGTTTGTAGAGTGTCTGTGTGTGGAGTTAGGAATCTGTAATCTGTGTGGATACTGGATATTTCCCTGCATGTGGTTGAGCGTTGGGCAGAGCCCGGCCTGTGGACATGCTAATCAGCGAGGCCCTGTGGGACAATGGCACTCAATGGGCCAAGGACACACCTAAAGCATGAGGGTGACTCATACCTGAGGGCTGCCAGCAGGGACACAGGGATAGGCCATGGGCCAGGTGACCTGCTGCAGCCAAGAAGAGGCCAGGAAGGAGGGATAAAAAGGCCATGTGGCCGACTCCATCTTGTTCTCAGCTCAGCACTTCATCCCAGAGGCAGCAGTGCAGGGATCGAAGAGCCGGAAAAACCTGTGGACCCATCCTGGGTATGTCTACACTACAAAGTTAGTTCGAACTAACGGACGTTAGTTCGAACTAACTTTAATAGGTGCTACACTAGCGCTCCGCTAGTTCGAATTTGAATCGAACTAGCGGTGCGCTTAGTTCGAACTAGGTAAACCTCATTTTACGAGGACTAACGCCTAGTTCGAACTAGCTAGTTCGAACTAAGGGCTGTGTAGCCCTTTAGTTCGAACTAGTGGGAGGCTAGCCCTCCCCAGGTTTCCCTGGTGGCCACTCTGGCCAACACCAGGGAAACTCTATGCCCCCCTCCCGGCCCCGGACCCCTTAAAGGGGCACGGGCTGGCTACTGTGCCCGTGCCAGGTGCAAGCCTGCCAGCACCCAGCTAGCAGACCCTGCACCTGGCACGGCACAGAGCCACCCACCCGATGCCCCCCAGCCCACCCCCTCTTGCCGGGACCAGGCTGGCGGCTCCCGGGAGCTTGCCCTGGACCGCAAGAGGCGGGCACCTTCCTGGGCTAGTGCAGACATCGTGGACCTCGTCCACGATCTCCGCACTAGGCACAGGAAAGTGGCCGTCTAGGACAGGAGAGCTGCCAGCCTGGCCACCCAGGACCAGGTGTGCATGAAAATCAAGGGGGTCCACTGAGACCCCCGACCCTGAGCCCTGAGCTTACAATGGCCGTCCTGGGTCAGACCAAAGGTCCATCTAGCCCAGTAGCCTGTCTGCCGACAGCGGCCAACCCTAGGGACCCTGGAGGGGATGGACCGAAGACAATGACCAAGCCATTTGTCTCGTGCCATCCCTCTCCAGCCTTCCACAAACTTTGGGCAGGGACACCACTCCTACCGTCTGGCTAATACCACTCCATGGACCCAACCTCCATGACTTGATCTCACTTCCCTTTAAACTCTGTTCTAGTTCTAGCCTTCACAGCCTCCTGCAGCAAGGAGTTCCACAGGTTAACTATTTGCTTTGGGAAGAAGAACAACTTTCTCTTACTAGTTTCAAGCCTGCTACCCATTCCTTTCCTTTGGTGTCCTCTAGTCCTTCTTTATGGGAACTCAGGAAGAACTTTTCTGAATGCACCCTCTCCACCCAACCCCTGCTTTTAGAGACCTCTATCCTGTCCCCTCTCCGTCTCCTCTTTTCTAAGCTGAACAGTCCCAGTCTCTGTAGCCTTTCTTCATCTGGGACCTGTTCCCACCCCTGATCATGTTAGTTGCCCTCCCCTCTCCCAGCCTCTCTCTTCCCCTCTCCCAGCTCCTTTTCCCAGTCTCCCCCAGTTTTTTTCAATAAAGACAAAGTCAATGTTGGAAGAAACGTTATCTTTATTTTGTACATCAATAAGAAGGGGGGCTAAGGAAGGGTAAGTGGAAGGAGGTGAGGGAGGAATGGGGTACGAGCCCCCGATGGGGAGGACTGGGCTGGCTCTGCGGGCTTCTGGGGGTGGAAGTTCTCCTGCAGCCCCCCAATTACTCCCTCTCCCCAGATGGCAGCCTGCGGCAAGTGCAGCTGGGCTGATGGCCGAGTGGTGTGATGTGCCCAATGTGGGCACTCAGGGCACTCCAAGCCAGAACTTCTTTGCAAGCGGGGCACCCCTTAGAACTGTGTGTCCGGGGTGGGGGTCGGGACCCTTTAAGCGCAGCCCTCGGCTAGCCTGAGACAGCATCTCCATGCTCTAAGTCCTCCTTTTATGCCCTGCCGGCACTGCTTCCGGCCATCCTTAAGCCCTGTTCAGAGTCCACTCAATGTGGACTTGCTAGTTCGAACTAGCAAAACGCTAGTTCGAACTAGTTTTTAGTTCTAGATGCGTTAGTTCGAACTAGCTTAGTTCGAATTAACTAATTCGAACTAAGTTAGTTCAAACTAGCGCTGTAGTGTAGACGTACCCCCTGATCCTAGGATGCGCAACAAGGACTTTTAAGCCAGCAGCTGTAACATGCCTGCTAGAGCCTGCATCGAGAACTGGGGGTATGTCTACACTACCCTCCTAGTTCGAACTAGGAGGGTATTGTATGCATACCGCACTTGCTAATGAAGCCCGGGATTTGAATTTCCCGGGCTTCATTAGCATAAGCGGGGAGCCGCCATTTTTAAATCCCCGCTGCTTCGAACCCCGTGTAGCGCGGCTACACGGGGCTCGAACTAGGTAGTTCGGACTAGGGTCCTATTCCGAACTACCGGTACTCCTCGTGAAACGAGGAGTAACGGTAGTTCGGAATAGGACCCTAGTCCGAACTCCCTAGTTCGAGCCCCGTGTAGCCGCGCTACACGGGATTCGAAGCAGCCGGGATTTAAAAATGGCGGCTCCCCGCCTATGCTAATGAAGCGCGGGAAATTCAAATCCCGGACTTCATTAGCCAGTGCGGTATGCATACATTACCCTGCTAGTTCGAACTAGCGGGGTAGTGTAGACATACCCTGGGAGATTCGGTGCATGTAACATACGCTCCTTTAACAACCTCACTCTCAGGCTTTTCTTTACTGTAATAATAAACCTTTAGTTGTTAGATGCTAAAGGATTGGCCCAGCGTGATTTGTGGGTAAGGTCCAGAGGGTAAATTGACCAGGGATCTGTGGCTGGTTTCTTGGAACCGGACAGAACTTGTTCGGGGTAGGTGGGATTGGGTGCTAGGACCCCCCACCTGTGTATGAGGCCCGGGGCCATCTGGGGCACGGATATTGCTGGGGTGTCGGAGGGGTTTTGCTCGTGAGGCTTCAGGCAGGCTGCTGAAGCGCTCTGTGGGGCTGGTGTGTGGCCTGTTTGGAGGGGTCACCAGTCTGGGGGCTGTAAGGAGCCCCGGATTTGAGCAATTCGCCCTGAGTGGGCGCCCTCAGCTCTGCCCAGACACGGCCCGGCCCGTCACAGACCCACTTACCTGGGAAGAGACACTGGCGGGGGAGGGGCTGTTGGGGGGTGTTGAGGCTCTGCTGGGAGATGGGGGCTGTGTTGGGGAGCTGAGGGCAGAGCAGGCAGGACTCAGCCGGCTGCGGGGAGACTGACTTGGGGCGGGGCTCAGCCCGACTGGCCTGAGGGATCCGTTGCTGTTCAAAGCTCCATAAACCCCCCGTTTGGTGCTGGCTGGGAGTCGATCTGGGCTGGGGAGCAGGGGGGGCGCTGTCCCTCTGGGATGGGGGGCCCCGGGGCCAGAGGGAGGGCCCCCCCCCGAAGGGCTCACGGCGGAGGCAGGCGGCTGGAGGTCCTGAGAGGTGCCGTCCCGGAGGTGGAGGGGCAGCCCCCCAGGTGAGGGGCCCCCGAGAGAGGGTGGCCGCACTGGAGTGGCCCCTGAGAAAGGGCTGTCTCCCTGCCCCCGGGCTGGACCGGGGTGGGCTCCCCGAGAAGGGGCTGCCGCGCTGGAGGGGGGTCCTGCCCGGGGCCGGCCGGGGGCACAACCTGAGAGCCGGGACAAGGCCACTGCCCGGGACCTGGGCTCCGTTGTGTCCTGGCCTAGCCTCACAGCTCGTGCCGGACGCGTGTGCCAGGGCCCCAGCGTCTCCCCAGCGCCACTGGCACGGCCTGGCCTGGTCCTGCCCCGGTGTGGGAGAGACACGGGCAGGGGCCGCCCGGCCCTGGCCTCCCCCCGGCACTTGAGAGGAAATGTTGCTGCTGCCAGAGCTTTGCCGTGGGCCCGGGCTGCTGGGGGGCCAGTGAGGGCCTGTTCTCTGCCACTGCCGCTTGGCTCGTCCCCTGCCCCATTCGGGCTGGTTATGGTTCATTCAGCGAGCAGAGTGGCAGTAGCTGCGGAGGGTGGGCACTTGACTTGCCGGCCAGGGGCTGGGGCGGCGGGACGGTGGCTGGGTCCGGGTCTCTCTCTGGAAGGGGCCAGGTGGAGCTGTCTGGTCCCAGGCAGAGCCACAGCCGTGCCAAGGTCAAGCCGCACTTCCTGGCCCACTGCTCCCGCACGGGACCCCAGCTGGGCCTGCAGGGCCAGGGTCATGGCCTCTCCCCTGGGCGGGGGCGGCGTCGCCTTCCCCAAACTGCCCGTGCTCTGCACCAGCCTGGCCGTCCCTGGGGCTCTGGGGCTCGTGGCAGCACCCTGGGGTGGGGCCCGGGCGTGACTCCACAAGAGTCCTCTCTGCGCCATCAGCCCCCTCCACCCTGCGAGCACAGCCTGGGTGGGGAGAAAGGCGTCGGCCCGGCGGGGCCCAGTGGCTGAGGAGATATTGAGAGAACTGGGCCCTGACCCTGCAGGACCCCACCTGTGCGGCCCGTCCAGCACGCCTGCGACCCACCGAACGCCCACTGGCACCGTCCCCCGGCCGGGCACTGCCCTGGCTTGCTAACGAGCAGGTCACGTGACACCGGATCCAAAGCCTCGCTAACGGCGTGACACAGCACATCTACTCCCCCCCCCCCCCCGCTTGGTATTCTGCCCAAGGAAGCGGCCACGCGGCACATGGAGCCTGGCTTGTGGGGCCTGTCGATGGGGGGGGGGGGGGGCGCTTCTGGGACCACCCCACGTAGCGTGACTCCTGACAACACAATCGAAGAGGCCCGTTCCCACGACGGGGGAGCCTGGGCACGCGGCCGAGGCGGCTCCGTTAACGTGGACGCGCCACCCCGAGGCAGAGCCCAGCACGCACTGGGGAGCAACCACTTCCGATGACGGCGGGCGTGAGTTTGAAAGAGCGGCAGCGGAGCGTCCGCAAAACGGCCACGCCGCAGGAATCTGAGGGGCAGGGTAGGAGGGGGAGGCGCTAGGACCCCGCGGGCGGAGGAGGAGGGGGAGGCGCTAGGACCCCGCGGGCAGAGGAGGAGGGGGAGGCGCTAGGACCCCGCGGGCGGAGGAGGAGGAGGGGGAGGCGCTAGGACCCCGCGGGCGGAGGAGGTGGAGGCGCTAGGACCCCGCGGGCGGTGGAGGAGGGGGAGACGCTAGGACCCCGCGGGCGGAGGAGGAGGGGGAGGCGCTAGGACCCCGCGGGCGGAGGAGGAGGGGGAGGCGCTAGGACCCCGCGGGCGGAGGGGGAGGAGGGGGAGGCGCTAGGACCCCGCGGGCGGAGGAGGTGGAGGCGCTAGGACCCCGCGGGCGGTGGAGGAGGGGGAGACGCTAGGACCCCGCGGGCGGTGGAGGAGGGGGAGACGCTAGGACCCCGCGGGTGGAGGAGGAGGGGGAGGCGCTAGGACCCCGCGGGCGGAGGAGGAGGGGGGGAGGCGCTAGGACCCAGCAGGCAGAGGAGGAGGGGAGGCAGTAGGACCCAGCGGGCAGAGGAGGAGGGGGAGGCGCTAGGACCCCGCGGGCGGAGGAGGAGGAGGGGGAGGCGCTAGGACCCCGCGGGCGGAGGAGGAGGGGGAGGCGCTAGGACCCCGCGGGCGGAGGAGGAGGGGGAGGCGCTAGGACCCCGCGGGCGGAGGAGGAGGGGGAGGCGCTAGGACCCCGCAGGCAGAGGAGGAAGGGGAGGCGCTAGGACCCCGCGGGCGGTGGAGGAGGGGGAGGCGCTAGGACCCAGCGGGCGGTGGAGGAAGGGGAGGCGCTAGGACCCCGCAGGCGGAGGAGGAGGGGGAGGCGCTAGGACCCCGCGGGCGGAGGAGGAGGGGGAGGCGCTAGGACCCCGCGGGCGGAGGAGGAGGGGGAGGCGCTAGGACCCCTCGGGCGGAGGAGGAGGGGGAGGCGCTAGGACCCCGCGGGCGGAGGAGGAGGAGGCGCTAGGACCCCGCGGGCAGAGGAGGAGGGGGAGGCGCTAGGACCCCGCGGGCGGAGGAGGAGGAGGAGGCGCTAGGACCCCGCGGGCGGAGGAGGGGGGGAGGGAGGGGGAGGAGGGGAGGCGCTAGGACCCCGCGGGCGGAGGAGGAGGGGGAGGCGCTAGGACCCCGCGGGCGGAGGAGGAGGGGGAGGCGCTAGGATCCCGTGGGTGGAGGAGGAGGGGGAGGCGCTAGGACCCCGCGGGCGGAGGAGGAGGGGGAGGCGCTAGGACCCCGGGGGCGGAGGAGGAGGAGGAGGCGCTAGGACCCCGCGGGCGGAGGAGGAGGGGGAGGCGCTAGGACCCCGCGGGCAGAGGAGGAGGAGGAGGCGCTAGGACCCCGCGGGCGGAGGAGGAGGGGGAGGCGCTAGGACCCCGCGGGCGGAGGAGGAGGAGGGGGGGAGGCGCTAGGACCCAGCGGGCGGAGGAGCAGAGGGAGGCGCTAGGACCCCGCGGGCGGAGGAGGAGGAGGAGGCGCTAGGACCCCGCGGGCGGAGGAGGAGGAGGAGGCGCTAGGACCCCGCGGGCGGAGGAGGAGGAGGAGGCGCTAGGACCCCGCGGGCGGAGGAGGAGGAGGAGGCGCTAGGACCCCGCGGGCGGAGGAGGAGGAGGAGGCGCTAGGACCCCGCGGGCGGAGGAGGAGGAGGAGGCGCTAGGACCCCGCGGGAGGAGGAGGAGGGGGAGGCGCTAGGACCCCGGGGGCAGAGGAGGAGGAGGAGGCGCTAGGACCCCGGGGGCGGAGGAGGAGGGGGAGGCGCTAGGACCCCGGGGGCGGAGGAGGAGGAGGAGGCGCTAGGACCCCGCGGGAGGAGGAGGAGGGGGAGGCGCTAGGACCCCGCGGGAGGAGGAGGAGAGGGAGGCGCTAGGACCCCGCGGGAGGAGGAGGAGGGGGAGGCGCTAGGACCCCGCGGGCGGAGGGGGAGGGGGAGGCGCTAGGACCCCGCGGGCGGAGGAGGAGGGGGAGGCGCTAGGACCCCGCGGGCAGAGGAGGAGGGGGAGGCGCTAGGACCCCGCAGGCAGAGGAGGAGGGGGAGGCGCTAGGACCCCGCGGGCAGAGGAGGAGGAGGGGGAGGCGCTAGGACCCCGCGGGCAGAGGAGGAGGAGAGGGAGGTGCTAGGACCCCGCGGGCGGAGGAGGAGGGGGAGGCGCTAGGACCCGGCGGGCGGAGGAGGAGGGGGAGGCGCTAGGACCCCGCGGGCGGAGGAGGAGGAGGAGGCGCTAGGACCCCGCGGGCGGAGGAGGAGGAGGAGGCACTAGGACCCCGCGGGCGGAGGAGGAGGGGGAGGCGCTAGGACCCCGCGGGCGGAGGAGGAGGAGGAGGCGCTAGGACCCCGCGGGCGGAGGAGGAGGAGGAGGCGCTAGGACCCCGCGGGCGGAGGAGGAGGGGGAGGCGCTAGGACCCAGCAGGCAGAGGAGGAGGAGAGGGAGGCGCTAGGACCCCGCGGGCGGAGGAGGAGGGGGAGGCGCTAGGACCCCGCGGGCGGAGGAGGAGGGGGAGGCGCTAGGACCCCGCGGGTGGAGGAGGAGGGGGAGACGCTAGGACCCCGCGGGCGGAGGAGGAGGGGGAGGCGCTAGGACCCCGCGGGCGGAGGAGGAGAGGGAGGCGCTAGGACCCCGCAGGCAGAGGAGGAGAGGGAGGCGCTAGGACCCTGCGGGCGGAGGAGGAGAAGGAGGCGCTAGGACCCAGCGGGCGGAGGAGGAGGGGGAGGCGCTAGGACCCCACAGGCAGAGGAGGAGGGGGAGGCGCTAGGACCCCGCGGGCGGAGGAGGAGAGGGAGGCGCTAGGACCCAGCGGGCAGAGGAGGAGGGGGAGGCGCTAGGACCCCGCGGGCGGAGGAGGAGGAGGAGGCGCTAGGACCCCGCGGGCGGAGGAGGAGGGGGAGGCGCTAGGACCCCGCGGGCGGAGGAGGAGGGGGAGGCGCTAGGACCCCGGGGGCGGTGGAGGAGGGGGAGGCGCTAGGACCCCGCGGGCGGAGGAGGAGGGGGAGGCGCTAGGACCCCGCGGGCGGAGGAGGAGGAGGCGGCGCTAGGACCCCGCGGGCGGTGGAGGAGGAGGGGGAGGCGCTAGGACCCCGCGGGCGGAGGAGGAGGAGGGGGAGGCGCTAGGACCCCGCGGGTGGAGGAGGAGGGGGAGGCGCTAGGACCCCGCGGGCGGTGGAGGAGGGGGAGGCGCTAGGACCCCGCGGGCGGAGGAGGAGAGGGAGGCGCTAGGACCCCGCGGGCGGTGGAGGAGGGGGAGGCGCTAGGACCCCGCGGGCAGAGGAGGAGGGGGAGGCGCTAGGACCCCGCGGGCGGTGGAGGAGGGGGAGGCGCTAGGACCCCGCGGGCGGAGGAGGGGGGGGAGGCGCTAGGACCCCGCGGGCAGAGGAGGAGGAGGGGGAGGCGCTAGGACCCCGCGGGCGGAGGAGGAGGGGGAGGCGCTAGGACCCCGCGGGTGGAGGAGGAGGGGGAGGCGCTAGGACCCCGCGGGCAGAGGAGGAGGAGGAGGCGCTAGGACCCCGGGGGCGGTGGAGGAGGGGGAGGCGCTAGGACCCCGCGGGCAGAGGAGGAGGAGGGGGAGGCGCTAGGACCCAGCAGGCAGAGGAGGAGGGGGAGGCGCTAGGACCCCGCGGGCGGAGGAGGAGGAGAGGGAGGCGCTAGGACCCCGCGGGCGGTGGAGGAGGAGGAGGCGCTAGGACCCCGCGGGCAGAGGAGGAGGAGGAGGCGCTAGGACCCCGCGGGCGGAGGAGGAGGGGGAGGCGCTAGGACCCCGCGGGCGCCGGCCACTTCCGCACTTGTAGGAAATCGAAACTGAGCGCGCGGCGGGTCTTCAGTCCGAGCATGCGCAGAACGCAGCGGGCGCACCCCTGCCGCCCTCCGTCTGTGACTACAACACCCACAATCCCCTTCGCCGCCCGTCTGTCCCAGGCGCCGCCCATTGGGCCGCAGCATCCGGACACTCGCCTGCAGCCCGCCCCCACCGAGAACCGCAGCCGCCGATTGGCCAGCGGGCGCGTCACTCTGGCTGGAAGCAGAACGGCCCCGTGCGCCGGAGGGAGCCCCACGTGGCGGCGGGACAGGCAAGGGGGGGCTGATTCCCGGCCCTACGGGCGGCTCCGGGTCCCCACCCCGGGGGGCTGCACCCGCCTCCCCTGCCCGGGGCAGGGTGCCCAGCTGCGGGCGGGCTCAGGGAGGTGACCCCCCAGCTGTGTATCTGGCCCCCCCGGCCTGCGGGGCCCCTCCCCAGAGCCCCCTCGCTCCGCGCCCGGGGCCCGGCCCCTGCGGCTCCGGCTGCCGCTCCCCTTAACTCTGCCCCGGGGACACCCAGCGCCCGGGCCCGGCCCGCTCCGCAGCGCAGCATGGACGAGGAGCTGGCCAGGGAGCTGCTGGGCTTCCTCCGCCTGGACACGCGGCCCGACGTGAAGGGCCAGGCCACGGGCTACGTGCTGGGGCTGACGGGCAGCCCGGAGGGGCGGGCGCTGCTGGCCGGCCGGCCGGATCTCCTGCAGGCGCTGCTGCTGCTGACGGGCGACCGCTCCTCGGCCGTGGCGAGCGACTGCTACCACGCGCTCATCAACCTGTCTGCGGCCGCCCAGGCCCACGGAGCCCTGGCCGGGGGGCTGCCCCTGCTGCTGCCCCGCCTGCTGGCGCCCGGCTACGCCTTCGCCGACCAGCTCTGCACCCTGCTCGCCAACCTGTCCCGGGAGCAGGGCAGCTGCCGGCAGGTGCTCCGGGCCATGCAGGAGGCCGGGGTGGGGCTGGCCCAGGTGGTGGGGGCGCTTTGCACCGAAGGCTACAACACGCAGGCGGCCCTGCACTACCTGGGGCCCCTGCTGTCCAACCTGACGCAGCTGCCCGAGGCCCGGGCGTTCCTGCTGGACCCGTCCAGGTGGGGACTGGAGCCAGGGCAGCGGGTGGGGGGCGCACTGCCGGGCCTGCACCCCGGGGCCTCCAGCCTTGCCCTGCGGAGCAGCCCTGGCTGGCACCTGCATGCCCGTCTCTGACCTCCCCCAGGTGCGCGGTGCAGAGGCTGCTGCCCTACACGCAGTACGAGGGCTCCGCCATCCGCCGCGGGGGGGTCATCGGGACGCTGAGGAACTGCTGCTTCGAGTCCCGTAAGTGCCTTGGGGGGGCCCTCGCCCCGGGACCCTGCCGCCGCCGCCGCCTCAGCCGAGCCCTGGGCGTAGCTTGGAGCCAGCTGGTGCCTGGGCCCTGGCGCTGCCCCGTGTCGTGGGACCCCCGGCCTCTGTGCCCAGGCCTGGCCTTGGCTCCCTGCACAGAGCTGCCCCAGGCCGGGTGTGCGTGGGGGCAGGCGGGTGGGCTCGCTGGAGGGGCGCGTCCTGCCAGTGGGTCCTAAGCCCCGCCCCTCCCACGGGGGTCTGTTCCCAGAGCACCACGCGTGGCTGCTGGGCGCCGAGGTGGACCTGCTGCCCTTCCTCCTGCTGCCCTTGGCCGGCCCCGAGGACTTCCCGGAGGAGGAAATGGAAAGTGAGGAGGGGGAAGGGGGCTCTGGGGGCAGGGCCGGGCGGCCAATTCCCCTACGGGGGCAGGGCTGGGGAGCCGTTCCCCCTGTTGGGGGGGCTGAGTGGGGGCAGGGCTGGGGAGCCGTTCCCCCTGTTGGGGGGGCTGAGCGGGCAGTTCCCCTACGGGGGGGGGGGGGTGGGGGCAGGGCTGGGGAGCCGTTCCCCTTGTTGGGGGGGGGGCTGAGCGGGCAATTCCCCTATGGAGGGATGGGGGCAGGGCTGGGGAGCCGTTCCCCTTGTTGGGGGGGGCTGAGCGGGCAATCCCCCTACGGGGGGGGGGGGCAGGGCTGGGGAGCCGTTCCCCTTGTTGGGGGGGTGGGGCGAGGCGGCAGTTTTCCCGCAGGAGCCTGTCTTCCGAGCCCTCAGCTAACGCCCGAGCCTGCCTGCCCCAGGGCTGCCCGTGGACCTGCAGTACCTGCCGCCGGACAAGCAGCGGGAGAAGGACCCCGACATCCGGAAGATGCTGCTGGAGGCCATCCTGCTGGTGGGTCCCCCCGGGGCCGGGGGCAGGGCGGCTGGGGCAGAGAGGGCTGCTCTGCAGGTGCCCCTCCCCTTCCCCGGCTGCTGCCCCCCATTGGTGTTTGCCTCCCTGGTGTGGGAGGGCCCCAGCCTGCCCCATGCTGCAGGGCTTCAGCCTCTCTTACTGGGCAGGAGCGGCCGCTCGCCACAGCGTGGGCCCGGCCTGCCTCTGGGCCGGCTGGGGCTGCCCTCGGACAGAGCCCGGCCCCGTGGAGCATGCTGGCCGGGGGGGTCTGACGCGTGGCCTGGCCCCGTGGAGCATGCTGGCCGGGGGGGTCTGACGCGTGGCCCGGCCCCGTGGAGCATGCTGGCCGGGGGGGTCTGACGCGTGGCCCGGCCCCGTGGAGCATGCTGGCCGGGGGGGTCTGACGCGTGGCCTGGCCCCTCTCCCGCACAGCTCACAGCCACCAAGGCCGGCCGGCAGCTGGTGAAGCAGAAGGGCACCTACCTGGTCCTGCGGGAGCTGCACCGGTGGGAGACGGAGCCCGACGTCCTGGCTGCCTGCGAGAAGCTGATCCAGGTGGGGCAGGGTCCATCGTGGCCACGTGGCTCAACAGCTGGAGGGAAGGGGCACGGGCCAGGGCGGCCCCCCCCGAATTTGGGGCCTTGGTTGGGGTCCCCCTGCCGGCCACCCCATTAAACTCCTGGTCTCTGCCCGGTGAAGGTGAACACGGGGCGCGGCGCTGCCGCCTGGTGGTGCGGTCGGGTATTGCACAGCGGGCTCCGGCTGGCCCACATGGGTGGGGAGCAGGGGCTGCTGGCTGGGCCGGGCTGCTGACGCCCTGCTGCCGGGCCCCGAGCAGGTGCTGATTGGGGACGAACCCGAGGCCGGGATGGAGAACCTGCTGGAGGTGCAGATCCCGCCCGAGGTGGAGGAGCAGCTGCAGCGCCTGGACCAGCAGGAGGAGGAGGAGCGAGGGCAGCCGGAGACACCGAGCGAGGGGCCTGGGGCGCAGAGGGGAACCCAGGGGCGCTCGAGGTGACCTGCTTGGACCTGGCACCGGGCCGAATGGGTCTGAATGCAGCAGCCCTTGCCCTGCGTCCAGAGGGGAGGCCTTGGAGCCGCGGCCCTGCAGCAGCGAGAGGGGCTGGGACATGAAGCCTGCCCTGGGAGTTTCTTCTCTGCTCCAGCCACGGCAGTCAGCGCTGCCTGCCCGGGCGAGCTGATCGCGGGGGTCTCCGGCGGGCTGTGGGGGCCAAGGAGGGGCCACTCGGCAGGGGCTGGGGTGCAGCAGGAGGGAGTGACTGGAGGCGGCTGGCTGCCCCATGGCCTGAGCTGGTCCCCCACTGGTGAGCCTGGCCTGATACCTCTGGGATGCTGGCTCCAGCCCGGCCGGGGTGTGTCTAGCCAGGCGCAGACGAAGGCTGGTTAACGCCAGGCGGGGTGGCAGTGCTGGGGGGGCGCAGAAGTTGGCAGTGACTTTGGGTTGGGCCGTGTTCTGAGCTGCTAAATACATCAGGCTGGACGCCGCAGCTGCCTCCGTGTGCGTCTCCTGTCCCAGCGCTGGGCACGGCCGGCAGGGCTGCCCTGGGACTGGCCCGAGGGCAAGGGGCAGCAGGGGACGGGCGGGCCCAGCTCAGCTGTCTGCCCTGGCGTGCGAGGCGCTGCTGGACTTGGGCGTGCGTCTGGCCAGGCCTAGGTGCCGCCAGGGCCGGTGCCTCCCTCCCTAACCCCTGGCTCCTTCCAGGGTCATGTTCTCGGCACCACCTGCCCTGCAGCACGGTTGCAGGGTGCCCGTCGCGGAGGCCGGGCCCTGGGTTCCTCTCTCCTCGTTCCCCAGGTTCCACCCCAGCCGGTCCCTGTGTGTGGCCGGACCCCTCCCCTGGCTCCCTGCGAGGCCGTGCTGGGCGCACCAGCCTGCAGCTCCAGCTGGATGGGCCGGGCCGGTGGGGAGGGGGCCGCTGTGTGTTCTGGGCAGGGGCAGGGCGCCGGGAGGAGCCTGGGGCCCGGGGCGCGGCCGAGAGCCCTGACAGGAATAATATTTAATTGCGCTTGCTGCGTCCAGTCATGGGCTTTGTCTCTGTCGGGTCGAGCGGGGGCGTCTCTGGCCCTGGGCAAGGCCCCTCTAGTTCGTGACAGGGTCCGGCGGGGGCTTCCGGATGGCGGACAGGGAGTGCAGGGAGATGACGGGTGTGGGGCGGGCGCTGCCCAGCGGTGCTGTCCCCGCGGGGCTCTTCTCGCCCAGCCGCCTGCTGGCCACGTAGGCGCTGGCCGAGGGGGCCGAGCCCGGCTTGCGGAAGTTGGGGAGGTGCTGGAAGGGCCGGAGGCCGGAGAGCAAGCAGGGCCGGTACAGGGAGAAGCGGGCGGAGCGCTCGGCCTGGCCCGGCGAGGGCAGCTGGAGGAGGCAGCCGGCCGTGAGCAGCTCAGGAGCCTTGGCCTCCGTCTCGGCCCGGCTGGGGAAGGCGTCCCGTGCAGAGGAGGCGCGAGGGCCGGCCGGCGCTTTGCCCCCCTTGGCGGCCCCCTCGGGGGGCTTGGCCGAGCTGTCCAGGTCTGGCAGCAGCGAGACGGAACTGCTGCTTTCACCTGCAAGGGAGGCAGCGGAGTTAGTGGGGCTGCCCGGCCGTGGGGCAGTGGCCAGTGCCACGCTTGCCCGGCCGTGGGGTGCCCAGCTGTGGGGCGGTGGCCAGTGCCACGCTTGCCTGGCCGTGGGGTGCCCAGCTGTGGGGCGGTGGCCAGTGCCACGCTTGCCTGGCCGTGGGGCTGGGACCTGTGGGGCGGTGGCCAGTGCCACGCTTGCCCGGCCGTGGGGTGCCCAGCTGTGGGGCAGTGGCCAGTGCCACACTTGCCTGGCTGTGGGGCTGGGACCTGTGGGGCGGTGGCCAGTGCCACGCTTGCCCGGCCGTGGGGCGCCCAGCTGTGGGGCGGTGGCCAGTGCCACGCTTGCCTGGCCGTGGGGCTGGGACCTGTGGGGCGCCCAGGGGCTGGCCGGGGTGAGCTGCTGCCTGGGGGCGGCTCTTTGGGGTGGAGACAGCGCCAGGCAGCAGCGCTCAGTTCGGTGTGGGGCTCTGTCGCTTGGCGCTGGCGAGGCTGGTCCTGAAGGAAGGGCGGGGCGGGGGGGCACGGGCCCCACCTACCCTGGGCGGGCGGCTGCTCCAGGGCTCGGCCCGTGGCGCTCAGCGCCTGGTGGAAGAGGGCCGCGGTGGCGGGCAGCATCCAGCAGTGCGTGGCCACCTGCTGCAGGCCCAGCCGGGCCGCCGGCTTCAGCTGCAGCAGGCCCTGGATCAGGTCCTGGCACTCTGGCAACAGAGAGGGGGCTGAGGGCTGAGCCGGAGGGGCTGGGCCTGCCCCACGGATGGGCAGAGCAGCTCCCAGGGTGGGGCAGCGCCCCCAGCCCCTGGCTTCCCCCCCTGCTCTGGGCCGGGGGGCAGCCCCTCGCACTCAGGGCCAAGGGCTATGCAGCCCCTGCCCTGCCCCCCCTGCAGCCCATCCTGCCCCCCGCCCAGCTGCTCCGCCGGGGCTACCTGGGGAGACGGGCTGCCGGAAGGAGAGTCCCTGCTTTATCATGTGGATCATCTTGTGCGGCTGGCGCTCCTTGAAGGGCAGCTTCCCGGTCACCATGGCGAACAGGATCACGCCGCTGCGGGCAGAAGGGCAGCGGGGCTGGGCCAGCGAGGGGGCAGAGGACAGCAGCTGGCACAGCCCTGGCTCTGGCGCGTTCCCAGCAGCAGCCCCCCTCGCCCTGCGGGGCTCCCCAGTCAACCCCAGGGAGTTGTTGGGGGGAGGGAGGGGGAGTCCTGCGTGTCTCACCCCCACGGGCAGCCCCCACAGTGCTAAGGGGCCTACGATGCAGACTGCTCCCCCTCCCTCCCGCACACGACGCGGGGCCCAGGAAGTGTCTGACTCCTCCCTGCTCCTGGGCGATCCTGCACCCCGCGGCCCCCGCCTGTGCCCCCCCGCCCCCGGTGCCCCCCCGCCCCCCGCCTCCCCGCCCCCGCCTGTGCCCGCGGCCCCCGCCTGTGCCCGAGGCCCCGCGGCCCCCGCCTGTGCCCGCGGCCCTGCCCCTGCCCACGCGGGTGCCCCACTCACAGGCTCCACAGGTCGGCCAGCTCTCCGTTGTACTTCTTGCTCATGAGGATCTCGGGGGCCGTGTAGGCCACGGAGCCGCAGAACGTGCTCATCAGGGAATTCTTCAGGGAGTAGCGATTGGCAAACCCAAAATCTGCAGTGCGGCCCCCGCCAGTCACGGCCTTGTCCGGGCGCTGAGTGAGGGCCGTGGCTTTCCGCCCGCCCCACTGACTAGGGCAGCAGCCCCACCCCCACCCCAAGTCCGCCCTCGGGGGTCGGGCCCCCGAACTCTGTTTCAGCAGCGACCTGATGGCTGATCTGAATCCAGCTGAAGGACAAGAGGCCAGGCCCCCGCTGGCCCTCACCCCCCTCCTTAGGGGAGTCAGGCACCTAATCTCCCTGGGCTTCCGAGGCACTGGGAAAGCTGCACCCAGACGGACAGGAGACACCAGGGACTGCTCTGGGCGCCGGAGCCTCTCGCCTCCTGATGGGGGGGGGAACCCAGGGACTGCTCTGGGCGCCGGAGCCTCTCGCCTCCTGATGGTGGGGGGGGGAACCCAGGGACTGCTCTGGGCGCCGGAGCCTCTCGCCTCCTGATGGGGGGGGGGACCCCAGGGACTGCTCTGGGCGCCGGAGCCTCTCGCCTCCTGATGGGGGGTGGAACCCAGGGACTGCTCTGGGCGCTGGAGCCTCTCGCCTCCTGATGGGGGGGGGGACCCCAGGGACTGCTCTGGGCGCCGGAGCCTCTCGCCTCCTGATGGGGGGGACCCCAGGGACTGCTCTGGGCGCTGGAGCCTCTCGCCTCCTGATGGGGGGGGACCCCAGGGACTGCTCTGGGCGCCGGAGCCTCTCGCCTCCTGATGGGGGGGGGGGGAACCCAGGGACTGCTCTGGGCACCGGAGCCTCTCGCCTCCTGATGGGGGGGGACCCCAGGGACTGCTCTGGGCGCTGGAGCCTCTCGCCTCCTGATGGGGGGTGGAACCCAGGGACTGCTCTGGGCGCTGGAGCCTCTCGCCTCCTGATGGGGGGGGGGACCCCAGGGACTGCTCTGGGCGCCGGAGCCTCTCGCCTCCTGATGGGGGGGGACCCCAGGGACTGCTCTGGGCGCTGGAGCCTCTCGCCTCCTGATGGGGGGGACCCCAGGGACTGCTCTGGGCGCTGGAGCCTCTCGCCTCCTGATGGGGGGGGACCCCAGGGACTGCTCTGGGCGCCGGAGCCTCTCGCCTCCTGATGGGGGGGGGGAACCCAGGGACTGCTCTGGGCGCCGGAGCCTCTCGCCTCCTGATGGGGGGGGACCCCAGGGACTGCTCTGGGCGCTGGAGCCTCTCGCCTCCTGATGGGGGGTGGAACCCAGGGACTGCTCTGGGCGCTGGAGCCTCTCGCCTCCTGATGGGGGGGGGGACCCCAGGGACTGCTCTGGGTGCCGGAGCCTCTCGCCTCCTGATAGGGGGTGGAACCCAGGGACTGCTCTGGGCGCTGGAGCCTCTCGCCTCCTGATGGGGGTGGAACCCAGGGACTGCTCTGGGCGCTGGAGCCTCTCGCCTCCTGATGGGGGGGGACCCCAGGGACTGCTCTGGGCGCTGGAGCCTCTCGCCTCCTGATGGGGGGGGACCCCAGGGACTGCTCTGGGCGCTGGAGCCTCTCGCCTCCTGATGGGGGGGGGACCCCAGGGACTGCTCTGGGCGCCGGAGCCTCTCGCCTCCTGATGGGGGGGACCCCAGGGACTGCTCTGGGCGCCGGAGCCTCTCGCCTCCTGATGGGGGGGACCCCAGGGACTGCTCTGGGCGCCGGAGCCTCTCGCCTCCTGATGGGGGGGGAGCCCAGGGACTGCTCTGGGCACCGGAGCCTCTCGCCTCCTGATGGGGGGGGGGGAACCCAGGGACTGCTCTGGGCACCGGAGCCTCTCGCCTCCTGATGGGGGGGGGGAACCCAGGGACTGCTCTGGGCGCCGGAGCCTCTTGCCTCCTGATGGGGGGGGGGAACCCAGGGACTGCTCTGGGCGCCGGAGCCTCCTGATGAGGGGGGGGACCCCAGGGACTGCTCTGGGCGCCGGAGCCTCTCGCCTCCTGATGGGGGGGGAACCCAGGGACTGCTCTGGGCGCTGGAGCCTCCTGATGAGGAGGGGGACCCCAGGGACTGCTCTGGGCGCCGGAGCCTCTCGCCTCCCGGGAGTGGCTGGCTGGAAGCTGGTTTCCCTGTTGGAGCTGGGCTCCGTGCGGGGTCCAGGCAAGTCACGTCAGTAGACAGTCCCCCAAAGGCCAGGGCTGCTCCCTGCTGCCCCGCGCCGGCTCCGGGCCCAGCCGGCTGGGGGGAATCGCGTCGTGCCGACCCGGCAGCGCTCACCTGTCAGCTTGATGAAGCCTTGCTCGTCCAGCAGGATATTCTCACATTTCAGGTCTCTGCGGGGACCCAAACAGGAGCAGCCTTGTGACTGGGCAGCGCGGGCCCCGACCTGGCGCCTGAGCCAGGGACACCCTGGGCTGCCCGGCCCCAGCTGGCTGGTGCTTTGCGGCCCCGTGCAAAGAGCAGGGCGGGTGCTCAGCCACGCTGCGCAGCCACGGGGGGGGCTCCATTCCAGGGCCCCCTGGGGGTCTGACCAGCCCTGCCGAGAACTCCCAGCAGCTGCAGGAAGTTACAGGGGCTGGCGTGGTCCCAGGTAGGCTCTGTGGCCACCAGGCCTGCCCCCACCCCCCGGCGTGGGACTGACTCTCCCCTGCAAGGGGGCTGCCCGGCAGCGTCTCCTCTCGGGTTTCCAGGCTGTGCGTGGCAGGGGGGCGGCGGCGGCCACTGCACCCCGTGGCGGTAACGCTGAGCAGGGCCAGGCACAGACCAAGCCGTGGGCACCCCAACGGGGGGGTAGGGCTCGGGGAGCCCAGACTCCTGGATTCTCCAGGCCGGGTGGCTGCCCAGGGGTGAACTCCCGGTGTCGCCTGGGCCGGCCGTGGGCCCGTGCAGGTGCAGCAGCCCCTCCCACCTGTGCACGATGCCCACGTTGTGGCAGTGCGCCACGGCGCTGACGATCTGGCGGAAGAGCCGCCGCGCCTCCTCCTCCTCCAGCCCGGGGCGCTCCCGCCGGTCCGAGGTGGCGTTGATGTGCTCCAGCAGGTCGCCGCGAGAGGCCAGCTCCAGCACCAGGTAGGTGCGCCTGCTGTTCCGGTAGGTCTCGTAGAGCTGGGTCTGCGGGGGACGGGCAGCGCCGTGTGCGTGGGGCAGCGGCGCCGGGCAGCCAGCTCCCCGGGAGGCCAGGCGAGGCCAGCAGGCTGGGCCAGGGACGGCACCGGGTCTCCAGCACAGAGGCAGGCGCGGGGCGTGGCGGCCCAGGCCTGGGAACGAGGCCCTTCGCCCCTGCGAGGGGGGAGGCCCCGGGAGGAAACGTTGCCTGGGCGTGTGTCTTACGGGAGCCCCAGGGCTGAGAACGTAAGAGCGGCTCGGTGGGGTGTGAGGCGGGGGGGGGGCTGCCTGCTCTGTGATCTGGGGTCCCTCTGGGCTGTGCGATTCCCACGGACTCCCCCACGTGTGCATTGGCCCAGACCCCTAGCCCAGCCTGGCCTGGGAACAAGGCTCCTCCCGGGGGAGAGACAAAGGGTGGGAGGGGGAGACGGACACCTGGCTAGCCGGAGTGTGGGGGAGCGTGGAGGAAGCAGACAAACCAGTACAGGGGGTTCAGGAGCCTGTGGACCCCTCCCCCCAAGGGAACTAGGGCTGTCGGCCTGTCCTGGGCCTACATCCGGCCTACACTGGGCTGGATCTCGGAGACGCAATAAACCCCCCTGTTCTACTGGCCGGCGGAGTCATGTCTGGCTGCGGATGGGGGTGCTGTCACACGGGGTCAGACCAAAGGCCCGTCCAGCCCAGGGTCCTGTCTGCCCACAGCGGCCAGTGCCCGGTGCCCCAGAGGGAGGGAGCAGAACAGGGAATCCTCGTGTGATCCCTCCCCTGTCGCCCACCTCCAGAGAAAGAGGCCAGGGACCCCATCCCTGCCCAGCCTGGCTCACAGCCATTGATGGACCTAACCTCCATGAAACTATCCAGCTCTTTTCTGAACCCTGTTAAAGTTCTAGCCTTCACCATATCCTCAGGCGAGGAGTTCCACAGGTTAACTGCGCCGAGTGAAGAAAAACGTCCTTTTGTTTTAAACCTGCTGCCTATTAATTTCATTGGGTGACCCCTAGTTCTTATATTGTAAAATAACTTTTCCTTATTCACTTTCCCCACACCAGTCCCAGTCATGATAGCATAGAGGTCTATCCTATCCCCCCCCACTCTCCTTTCTAAGCTGAAAAGTCCCCGTCGCTTTAACCTGTTCCGAACGCCTCAGCATTTCTGTTGCCCTTTTCTGAACCAGAGAGCTGGGAGAAGGGGAGATGCAGCAGCTGGAGAGGGCAATAAGCCAGGCGTGGTTAGTGCCAGCGCCGTACTGCCTGCGCCTCGCGGGGACGGAGCCGGAGCCTCCACTGGCCGCAGGCGCTGCGGGAAGCAGCACGGAACAGGACACCACTTCCCGCAGTGCCCATAGGGGACAGCGCCTGCGGCCAGTGGAGGTTCCGGCTCCGTCCCCGCGAGGCGCAGGCAGTACAGCGCTGGCAGCCCGCCCTGGGCTAGCCCTGGGGAACCATGTCCATCCTGCTGGCCCGAGGCGGAGTTCCCAGGCTGGCTCCACCTGGGATCCCCCGGGAGCTGTGCGCTCGCTCTGGCCCGCTTGGGGCTGGGTGCCTGGCGCGTGGCCCTGGCTGGTGCGGGGCCGGACTCACCACGTTGATGTGCTTGTAGGTCGCGTTCAGGGAGTAGATTTCCCTCGGGAGGAATTTTCTGGAATACTCCAGGGGGGCTCTGGCCGTGGAGATGATCTTTATGGCCACCTGCGAGAGGAGAGGGCGGCGGGCCAGCTCCGGCGGGTTTGCAGAGGGCCTGGCCGCGGCCGGGCGGGCGCACCGCGGGGCCCAGCAGAGCCGACCGGAGGGAGGCCCGACGGGGGGCCCAGGTGTACGGCTGCCCAGGGAGCTGGCGGGGACCCCAGTGAGGGGGTGGGGCTGCTGGGCCTGAGCCTTCCCCCACCTCGTGTGACGCCAGGCCCCTGGGCCCGCCTGGCACCGGCCGGCTTCCCCGGGAGGAGAGCCAGGCGAGAGCCAGTGGGCCACAAAGGCAGGGGGCACGGCTAAGAACGAAACCAGAAACGGGGCGAGTTACAAAGGCTCCCCAAGGCAGAGTCTGACCCGCTGGGTCCCAAGCAGCACGTGGCTGGGGAGATGGAGGCCCCTCATCAGCAGGCCAGAGATCCCTCGGCTGCAGAGTGGCACAGACGCAGCCCCGGCGCTGACAGGCGGGTGGACCCAGCCCCCGCGCCCAGCAAGGCCTAGGCAGGGGCGGGACGGGTCCGCGCTGAGCCGGGTCGGCGGGGCAGCCAGGGGACTTAGTCGCCCAGCTGCTGGGCAGGCGCCCGAGTCCCTTGGACTTGAGGAAGTGCTGGAGCTCCCTAGGCACATGCTGCCATGGGCCAGCCGGCCTGGCTTGTCCGGGGCTGGCCCGCACACGGCTCCGCCAACGGCCCCCGGGAGCACCGTGCTCCTCGCCCTGCAGGGCCTGGCTGGGGCCAGGGCTCAGTGCCCCATGGGGGCGGGGGGCGAGCTGGCTGCGGCGCTGAGCTGAGAGCAGGGCGGGAGCCCCGGGCCTGCGCTCTCGGGGAGCGAGCGCCTCTCCCCATGGTCCCCGGCCGAGCGGCCCTGCGGGGCCTGTGCCCGGCCCTGCCCTCACCATGCAGTGCCGCTTGCTGCGCAGGTCCGAGGCCAGCTTGTAGTTGTGCCTCAGTTTCTCCTGGGTGGCGTAGCCCAGGTAGACCTTGGAGAAGGCCCCGGAGCCAAGCTTCCTGGAGGAGAGGAGGTAGCCGCTCGCCTTGCTCTCCCGCGCCTGCTCCAGGAACGCCTTCCGCTCGGCCTCCCGCCGGGAGCAGCTCTCGGGGCGCCCCAGGGGCATCCTCGGCTCCCCCGGCTGGCGGCCCTGCGGGGCGGGGGCGGGGCGCGCACCAGAGCGCCGATGAACGTTAGCTCCCCATCAGCACCACGGACCCAGGGGAAACACGCAGCCCGGGTCCTCCTAGCCCATCCTCCGGCGCTCGCGGCACCGGGCTCGGGGTGCAGGACACGGCCGCGGGCTCCTGGCTGCAGCTGGGCAGAGACGTTTCCTCAGAGCCGGGAGAGGGCCGAGCGTTCTAGAGGGACATTCTGGAACCGAGTGTAACAAGCCGGTTTAGAACCTCGCCCTGCGGGGCCCGGCGCTGCCCCTCCCAGGGACCCGCACGGAGGGGAAGGGAGCTGGGCCTGGAGAGCGGGGCCAGGCCTGGCGCTCTGTGTCCGGCAGGGTGGGGACAGAGCACGGGAGGACCCAGGATCCCCCTTTACTGGCCAAAGGACGATCAATAGAGTCTGAGCCAGGAGCAATGGCCCAAGTGGCAGTGGGGGGGTCTAGATTGGAGAACAGGAAAAACTCTTTCCCTAGGCGGGTGGGAAGCGCTGGGCTGGGTTCCCGGGGGGGGGAGGGGTCTCCATGCCTAGGGGTGTGTGAGTCCCGGCCTGACCAAGCCCTGGCGGGGCTGATGGAGTCGGGCTGGTCCTGCTTGGGCAGGGGGCTGGGCTGGGTGACTCCGGAGGGCTCTGCCCGCCCTGGGATTCTGGGATTCTATTTCTGCCTCCTTCAAGGCTTGCTCTGTGGCTTGGGCACGTCCCTGTCCCGAGGCCCCAGGGGGCCGGTGCTGACTTGCCTGCGTCCCAGGACGGGGAATGGGCGGGTTTGCAGACAGCCGGGGCGGTGTCATGTTACTGGATGTCAAGGGGAGCAGCCAGATCAGGGCTGCACCCTGGGGGTGCCCCAAAGTCCGTACAAAGGGGCCGTGCGGGGTCAAAGGGAGCTTCCGTCCTGCTGATTGTGTCTGCCCGTGTGCCGGTGTGGGGTCTGGGGGGCTACGGACACGGGCTCTGGGCTGCTGCGGTGGGTGTCCCTGGCCTGCACGGCCTGCTGTAGGGAGGGGCTGTCCAGTCAGTGACTGTGCGAACTAGCACGGCCCCAGGGACACTGGCTCTCGGAGAGGCCCCTGCGCGCCTGAGGGAGGCGTCTGGGAACCTGCAGACCGGTCAGTATCTCAGGGCTGCTGACGTGGGACATGGGCTGTGTCTAGACTACACCCCTCTGTTGACAGGTGTAATCCACACTTGGCCACGTGACCTTCTCCAGCTTGGGAGACACCAGGGATGGATATAAAGCGCCAGGAGGCGTCTCCGTCTCGGCTGTAATCTCGCTCCTGATCCCAGGTGCAGCCTTGCGGGGCAGCGAGCGGGAAGGAGGCCGACCCGCCCTGGCACAGGATGGGCACCAGAGACTGCTAAGCCGGCAGTTTGTAGCATCTCTGCTGAGAGCCTGCATCCAGAGCTGGGTGCCTGGTGCGTGCGACGGATTCGCCTTCAAAGCCTCAGTCCCGCCTTCCCTCTCTCTCGTTAATAACCCTTCAGGGGGTGGATGCTAAAGGACGGGCCCAGCGTGATCTCGTGGGGAAGATCCAGAGTGGGAACTGACCGGGGATCTGGGGCTGGTTCCTTGGGACCCGGAGAACCCGTCCGGGTAGGTGGGACTGGGTTCTAGAACCCCCCCCCCGTCAGGCCCGGGGCTGGGGGGGCACAGGGAGAGCTGGGGTGTCCGAGGGGGTTTGCTCGTGAGGTTCCTGCTGGGACTGGCAGCTGGAGCGCTCGGTGGGGCTGGAGTGTGGCCTGTTGGGAAGGTCTCGTCGGGGGCTGCGAGGAGCCTGGTTTGAGCGATTCGCCCTGAGTGGACGCCCTCAGCTGTGCCCAGACTGTCACACCCCAGCCCAAGCGGCTCTCTGGAGCCTTCCCTCCCCGACAGGGCTGGCACTGCCCCATGTCCCCAGTGCCCTGGCCCACCCTTGTAAGGCCAGGCATGGGTCCCGTTTGTCCTGCCGACTGATGGCCGGCTAGTGAGAGCCAAGCGGGCAGGTGCCCAGTTTGGCCAAACAAGCCAGGGCGGCCGGAATAGGGCTCATGAAAGGGACCGTTCCGGCTGCGGCGGGGCGTCTGGGCTCTGCCCTGAAGAAGCCAGCCTCCCTCGCCTGGGTACGGTTCCACACTGCACCTTTGGTGTTCTCCCCTGCTGCCCCCGTCCCAGCGAGGGGCTCCCTGTAACTTTCCACCCACTCTGCCCCCAGGCTGCCCGGCGCTGCAGAGGGGCAGAGATGGGCTCCAGCCACACGGGGAATCACGGCAGAGCTGGGAACTCAGGGCTCCGACTCCCGGCCCTGTGCCCTCCCCCCAGGGTCGCCCCCCACCCCGGCCGTAACTAGCGACCCCACCTCCATCCCGGGCCCTTCCCTGCAGGCCTTGTGGCTCTCGCGGGCCCAGCGCCCTTCCTACCCGCCCAATCGGTGCAGAGCCCGCAAGCAAACCCCATGCTGACCCCAGCACCCGCCCTGCCCTGTGAAAAGGGGACTTCCAGTGTCCCCCCTTGGCCCCTCTCAGGCTGCTGTGGTCCTCCCCACCTGGGGTTGGGCTGGTCCTGTGGTACATAGTGCAGCTGTCAGAAGTTGGGGGCCTGGCCTAGTGGGCAGAGCCGAGCACTGGGACCTAGGAATGCCTGAGCTTTACCTCTGGCTCTAGGCTCGGGCAGATCAGTGCCTCGCCCTGGGCCTCAGTTTGCTGTTCTGTGGAATGGGCCCAAGGACCGGTACCGGCTCTCCCCTCTGGGAGCTAAGCAGGGAGGGATACTGAATCACAGAACCCCAGGGTGGGAAGGGGGAGTGTCTGTGTAGTGGCTGGCCAAAGGCCCGGCGGTGCGGGAAGATGAGTAGAAAGAGCCAACCGTGCCCGTCACAGAGGAGAGACTTTCCCTGCAGACTCCCACCGGGCTGATCCCCACGCTGGCACTCTGAGTACAGAAGGTGGGGCCGCAAAGACCCTACATCCCTTTGCCGCGGGGCCCCCACTGTCACACGTGCCCTGGCTCTGAGAGAAAACCAAAGCTGCCATCAAGTGATTTACCCTCAAAAACCAGGGGGCACTTGAATTCCTCCCCCGGGGCAGCCCAAGCTCTTTTGCCCCGAACAGCTTGAAAAGGAGAGAGAGAGAAAGAAGCTGCCGTCTCTGGTAGCCGACTGCCCAGCCTCGGGCGGGGGGGACTGGACGCACGCACCACACTCCTCCCTCCCTCCCTCAAAGCGCCTGCCAGGGATGTTCCGAGCGAGCGGACGCCGCTCCGGGAAAGCACCCTGGCTTGGGAGATGTTACAGAGCAGCTAGGAAAGCACAAA
This sequence comes from Pelodiscus sinensis, assembly GCF_052426305.1. Lineage (NCBI taxonomy): Eukaryota > Metazoa > Chordata > Testudines > Trionychidae > Pelodiscus > Pelodiscus sinensis. Next base: position 2,036,834 of record NC_143053.1, read on the forward strand.
CCCACCCCCAAAGCCCAGAGGCCTTGGGGCAGTGACTGGAACCGAGCCGGGGGCGGGAAGGCAGACAGCCCCACAGAGACGTTTAAACCAAACAACCCAAAAGAAACCCGCCCCGATGGATCCACGTTTTCCCCTTTATTTGCTCACGAGCCCTCCCTGGCTCGGCCCCCTCCCCTGCCTCGAATCCCTGGGCGGCCTGGCAGGCCCGCCTGGCTTTGGATCGGCCCGCGTCCCAACTCCTGGCGACTCTCCCGCCGAGCGGGTTACCGTTGCAGTTGGCGGTTCAGCGCTGCAGCCTATTGGTTCTTCTGGCTCCCTGCCCACACTCCACTAGCTACCTGGGCTTAACCCTTTGGGGGCCCAGCTCTCCTGTCCACGCTCCCGCGGATCAGGAATGGAAATCAAGCCCCCTTTCCCATTGGTCTCCCTCCCTCCTGCCAGGCGAGTTCCTGCAGGCCGAGCCGTGGAGCCTGCCCGACCCCTGGAAGCACAGCCCCGTTGCTGCCGGAGCCTGGGGGGTTGCCCCCAGGAAGATACAGGGTGACTGGAGGGTGCAAGCCCCAACCTGGGGACTAGGGGCCCTGGTGTGGCCCATCGGCGTCCTGCCCAAGCACAAGGTTGGCAGGTAGCTCTTCTCCAGGTCTCGGCTGGAGCCTGCCTGTCCCATGCCTGCGTGGCCCCCTCAGTAGGGGCTCGATGCCGCCCAGCCGTGCGCGGCGTTATCTGCATCCCACCTTCCCCAAAGCAACCAGGGAAAATCCCCCAAGGAAAACCGGGCAGCCCTTGTGCCTCAGTTTCCCCTGCCGACGCACCCCCTGAGAGCACGGCTACTTCCTTCCCCCCTTGGCCCCACTGCCCCGCAAGCTGGCTGCGGCCATGGTGTGCGGCGCTGTGACAGCCGGCCCGGGCCTGCCTGGCTTTAGCAATGGGGCTGGACTTGCGGCTGGGGATGTGCTGGTGTCCGTGGGGCAGGGGCAAGGGCTCAGCTGTGAGGCACGTGTGTGCCCGCCTGGCCGCGGGCGGCAGCAGCTCTGGGTCTGTGGACACGCCCTGTGGGAAAGGGCCCCCGGCGAGGGTAGGAGGGTGGCAGCGCTGGGTGTGGGGTACATGGGACGCAGACGTGGGGGTGGCCTTGCCTGCCCCACACTCCCCTCTGAGCATGGCTGGGAGGTGACGCCGGGGCAGAGGCCTGGGGTCTGTCAGACACGCCCACCCTCCACGCACGTATGGCGGGGCGACTGACCTGCCGACCACAGCGCTGCCCTGCTGGCGTGGGGCGTGCCCCTGACCCCCAGCGGGGTGGGCTTGGGGGGCACTTCTCCGAGTGGGTGGGCATCTCCTCTAGAGCATAGCGGGGGCCTGCACTGGGGGGTGAAGAGAGAGCCCCCCCGGAGTGCACACGTGTCCTGCAAGGGGTGGGTTGGGGCGAGAACTCAGCCATGTGTGTGGGGGGGAGGGGTCTCCCACAGGCGGCTCAGCAGGGAGTGGGGATCTCCTGCGTGGGGGAGGGGAGAGAACCCCACATGGAGCTATGCAGGTGTCCTGCAGGGAGGGGTGAGGGGGGTAGGGAACCCCACGTGGGGCTGTGGGGGTGCCCCGCAGGGAGGGGTGAGGGGGGTAGAGAACCCCGCGTGGGGCTGTGGGGGTGCCCCGCAGGGAGGGGTGGGGGGGTAGGGAACCCCACGTGGAGCTGTGGGGCTGCCCCGCAGGGAGGGGTGGGGGGGTAGGGAACCCCACGTGGGGCTGTGGGGCTGCCCCGCAGGGAGGGGTGAGGGGGGTAGAGAACCCCACGTGGGGCTGTGGGGCTGCCCCGCAGGGAGGGGTGGGGGGGTAGGGAACCCCACGTGGGGCTGTGGGGGTGCCCCGCAGGGAGGGGTGAGGGGGGTAGAGAACCCCACGTGGGGCTGTGGGGCTGCGCCGCAGGGAGGGGTGGGGGGGTAGAGAACCCCACGTGGGGCTGTGGGGGTGCCCCGCAGGGAGGGGTGGGGGGGTAGGGAACCCCACGTGGGGCTGTGGGGGTGCCCCGCAGGGAGGGGTGAGGGGGGTAGGGAACCCCACGTGGGGCTGTGGGGCTGCGCCGCAGGGAGGGGTGGGGGGGTAGGGAACCCCACGTGGGGCTGTGGGGGTGCCCCGCAGGGAGGGGTGGGGGGGTAGGGAACCCCACGTGGGGCTGTGGGGCTGCCCCGCAGGGAGGGGTGAGGGGGGTAGAGAACCCCACGTGGGGCTGTGGGGGTGCCCCGCAGGGAGGGGTGAGGGGGGGGTAGGGAACCCCACGTGGGGGTGCCCCGCAGGGAGGGGCTCAGCAGTGCGGTGCAAGAGAACCCAGCTACTGTAGAGGCCGCAGGGGCGGGGCCTGTCGGCGCCACGCCCCGAATGGGTGGGGTCTCCGCCCACGGGTGTGGCTAGTTGTGGGGGCGGGGTTTCGCTGAGCTCGCGCGCACGCGTATCGCCGCGTCCTGGTGCCTCCGCCCAACCGTCGCGCCGAGCCGGACGGTCACGTGCGGGGGCGGGGCGCAGCGGGCGGGGGCGGGGCGCGGAGTCTCCTCCCCTCGCACAGGTGGGGGCGGGGCCAGGCTCTCCCGGAAGCGGCCGCGGCGGCAGCAGCGCGAGCAAGCGGAGCAGGTACGGGGGGTTGGGAGCCCCGGCCCGTCACTGGGGGGCGGGACGCTGGGGCGGGTTGGGGGGCTGGGCGCTGGGCTGGGGGCGGGTTGGGGGGCTGGGCGCTGGGCTGGGGGCGGGGGGGGGCAGGGCGGGGTGGGGGGCTGGGCGCTGGGCTGGGGGCGGGGGCGGGTTGGGGGGCTGGGCGCTGGGCTGGGGGCGGGGGCGGGTTGGGGGGCTGGGCGCTGGGCTGGGGGCGGGGGCGGGTTGGGGGGCTGGGCGCTGGGCTGGGGGCGGGGGCGGGTTGGGGGGCTGGGCGCTGGGCTGGGGGCGGGGGCGGGTTGGGGGGCTGGGCGCTGGGCTGGGGGCGGGGGCGGGTTGGGGGGCTGGGCGCTGGGCTGGGGGCGGGTTGGGGGGCTGGGCGCTGGGCTGGGGGTGGGGGCAGGTTGGGGGGCTGGGCGCTGGGCTGGGGGTGGGGGGCGGGTTGGGGGGCTGGGCGCTGGGCTGGGGGCGGGGGCGGGTGGGGGGGGGCTGGGCTGGGGGCGGGTTGGGGGGCTGGGCGCTGGGCTGGGGGCGGGGGCGGGTTGGGGGGGGGGCTGGGCTGGGCTGGGCTGGGGGCGGGTTGGGGGGCTGGGCGCTGGGCTGGGGGGGGGGGCGGGTTGGGGGGCTGGGCGCTGGGCTGGGGCTGGGGGGGGCGGGTTGGGGGGCTGGGCGCTGGGCTGGGGGGGGGGCGGGTTGGGGGGCTGGGCGCTGGGCTGGGGGTGGGGGGCGGGTTGGGGGGCTGGGCGCTGGGCTGGGGGGGGGTGGGGGGCGGGTTGGGGGGCTGGGCGCTGGGCTGGGGGCGGGGGCGGGTTGGGGGGCTGGGCTGGGGGCGGGTTGGGGGGCTGGGCGCTGGGCTGGGGGCGGGGGCGGGTTGGGGGGCTGGGCGCTGGGCTGGGGGGGGCGGGTTGGGGGGCTGGGCGCTGGGCTGGGGACGGGTTTGGGGCTGGGCCCTTGGGGGGCTGATTGTTCCCAGCGCGGTGAGCCCCTCGCGGGGCTGCGGCGTCAGGCAAGGCCACCCGGCTGCGCTCCGCCCTGGCCAGGCTGCGCCCGGGTTACTTGGGGGCGCTGAGCCCATGTCGATTCGTGGTTGGTACGTGTGTCCTGCCACGACCCCTCGGGGAGCAAGGTGCGGGCGGCCGCTGCCCCGCTGCAGGGGGCTGTGGTAGACGGTGTCTCTGCGAGCTCCTGCTGGCCCGGGCGTGTCTGCGTCTGGCCAGTCCTGTGGCAGTGGGCGGGTGTCTGTGAGGTCTGCTGGCCAGGTTAGCCGTGGTCACTTGCCCTGTGGCTAACTGCCTTGCGTGCCCCTTTGGAGCTGACACAGCCTGTCCGAGTCCAGGCACTAGGAGCCCTGGGCTGCTTCCTTCCTCTCCCCTGTGCCCCATGAGTCGGCAGTTTCCTCGGGATTCCGAGCTGAAATCCCGGCACCCGAGCTGCCTGAGCCGTGTGACTGCAAACGGCTGGCTGGCAGGCGGCCAGCCCCGGCCTGGTGCCCCACGTCGCTGCGGCTGGAGCGCTAGGGCTTCATGCTGGGCTGCCCCGGCCCCGCGGGCTCCGCTTTTCTTTAGGCTCTTGCGTGAGGGCCAGGTTTGTGCAGCGTCGGGAGCCTCCTGGTTCATCCTGCAGCAGGGACTCTCCCGCATGGTGCTGTGGCCAGGGCCCTGCCTGTGAAACCTGAGCGCCAGTGGGCTGTTCCCCGGGACTCGCAGGCTTCCCAGGGCAGGCCGGGGGCTCTCACCCCAAGGGGAGGTCACAAGGCGCTCCGGCGGGGTTCAGGCTGCCTGTTGGCCGGTGCCCAGCGAATGCAGCGTCGAAAGAGGGTGGCAATGCCACGCCATGCCCTGCCGTCCTCCCTGCCGAGCCGGGCGGCCAGAGGGCGAGGGGAGCGGCGCTGCGGCCAGAGCCCTGCCACACAGCACTGAGACGGCAGGCGCAAGAGCCGAACTCCCGGCGCTTGTGCTGTTTAACGTCCTGTGGCCGCGAAAGTGCCCGAAAGGCAGCGAGGCTCCTTCCCACCCAGGGCGGCCGTCGCAGTGGCCAGGATCCAGCCTCTGGAGGGGTGCCGTGAAATGGCCCCAGCCCCTGGATCCTGCCTAGCCATGTGCCCTGCTGTGCCAGGGGTTGCCCTGGTGAACTGGGGCTTAGGGACCTGAGAGCGCCTGGCACCCTGCTGTGCACTGGCTGCCTGGGAGCGCTCGACCACTGTGACAGCGCGTTGGGGTTTTCCCGTCTCCTGCACCCCTGTAGCGGTATGAACAGACTCCACCAGCCAGTAGCACAGAGGGAGTTTATTGCTCCTCCAGGATACAGCACAGCACAGATGGAATCTGGTTACAGGAACTGGGGCTAAGAGGCCTCAGTGCCCCCTTGAGATGGGGGGTGGCTGGGCCCTATAATCCCTGCCCCCTCCCTCGCTCCTTCTCCCCTGCTTCCCAGACAGAAAACTAAAGACCGTCCCTTCCAGCCCTGCCCCCCAGCCAGGGGCGGCATCCCACCTTCCTTTGTTCCTCTCCTTGGGGGTAACTGGTAGAACAGGCCACCTCCCTGTCCCATCAGCTGCTCGGCTGGGCCGTGGTACAGGCAGCAGCCGGGGGGTTCACCCACAGCCCCAGCCTAGCAACCAGCAAGGTACCCCCACTATGTCACAAGCATGTCTTGCCGAGGCGGCCTGGGTGGCTAGCGGGGCATTTAGCCCTTGAGAGCAAGAGGCAAAGGCCCGGTGTGATATGGGCGGGTAGCCCAGGGCGGAAGGCGTTTGCGGGGCTTAGAAACGAGTTGCCCAAGGCGGGAGGCTACCGAATGCTGGCCTGTCACTTCCTCCGCAGCAGGGGAAGTGGAGTTTCCTTCTGAGCAGGTTATCTGGGCTGATAAGGCCCTGGTGGAAGGGGGGTGAGCTCTTCAGCGGGTGCAGCTGGCTGAGGGAGCCCTGGCAGGAAGGCGGTGGAGAAAGAACAAGCCTCAGTGGGGTGGTGGGGGGGAGGGATAGCTCAGTGGTTTGAGCATTGGCCTGCGAAACCCAGGGCTGTGAGTTCAATTCTTGCAGAGGCCATTTAGGGATTTGGGGCAAAAATTTGTCAGGGATAGTACTTGGTTGGTCCTGCCTTGAGGGCGGGGGGCTGGACTCGACCTCTCGAGGTCCCTTCCAGTCCTATGATTCTATGATGTTTCGGCAACGCCACACGTTTGCCGGGGGGGGGCAGCGCGGCCGTGGAGGAGAGGAGGTGAGAGCTGCAATGTGTATTTTTGGATGCTGTTGCTGCGCTGTGGCACCTCTGTGTGGATCCGCACCGGCTCCTGTGTGCTCACCCCCGCGGGCTCCCTGTAACCCACGGGTGCTGCTTCAGCACCCGGGCAGAGCAAGTCTGTGCTGCCGCCGGGGAGAGCTGCAGCAGACCTCCCTCGAGCAAGGCCGCTCTTGGCAGCGCCTCCCCCACAGGGCACAGGCCTGTTGTTGCTGGCCAAAGCCGCGCCGGGCCCTGGGGTCCTGGCCTGCGAGTGCTGGGATGGGGCGAGGCAGCACGGGCTGCTGTTGGCCGGCCAGGGAGTGCTGTGGTCAGACCTGCGGTGACATGTGAGGAGAGATTAAGTAGCCGGGGACGTTTCAGCTTGGAAAAGAGGAGACTAAGGGGGGATACGATAGAGGTCTGTGAAATCACGAGTGGTGTGGAGAAAGTGACTCAGGAAAAGTGATTTGCTTGTTCCCATAAGAGCTAGGGGTCACCAAATGAAACGAACAGGCAGCAGGTTTCAAACAAACACAAGGAAGTTTTTCTTCACACAATGCACAGTCAACCTGTGGAACTCCTCGCCTGAGGATGTTGTGAAGACCACGACTTTAACAGGGTTCAAAAAAGAGCTAGATAGATTCATGGAGCTCCAATAGCTATTGGACAGGAATGGGTCCCTGGCCTCTGTTTGTCTGGAGGTGGCTGACGGGGGAGGGATCCCGTGAGGATTCCCTGTTGTGATCCCTCCCTCTGGGGCACCTGGCATTGGCCGCTGTCAGCAGACAGGACCCTGGGCTGGTTCTGATCCCGTCTGGCCGCTCTCATGTTCTTATGTCTCTTTGCAGGCCTAGCAGAAGGCCGACGCTGTCGAGAGCAGGCCGTGGGGTGCTCCCTCGGGCCTGGCCCGCTCTGGGCCTGCAGAGCTGTGCTGGTGCTGGCGAGCGCCTTGGTGACCCAGCAGCGGGACACGGCCAGGGGCGCTGAGGCCTGAAGAGGTCGGGCATTGGGTGACAGCTGGCTGCCCCCGAGAAGCTCAAGTGGCCGATATCTTGCTTCCCTGTGGCTGGACTCAGCCTCTCCTGCTTCATGGTGACGCTCTCCAGGCTCCCCGGTCTCTAGCCAGACAGACTGGTCCTGCAGAGCGTGCGAGCTCCCTGGAGGAGCCCCTGTGGGCCGGCAGAATTGGGTCCCTGGGCACTTCCCACTTGGAGAAGGAGCAAGAAGCTGCAGCCTCGTGGCCGTGGGCTGGGAAGCTCTGCGTGGGGAGCATGGCAGAGTCGCGGGTGAGACGTAAGTGCCGGATGCCGCTGCGCGCTTGGTTTGTCCTGCGGGGGTCGGGCTGAGCGGCCGGGCTGGGGGCTGGTAGAAATGCCGCGAGGCAGTCAGAGGTTAGCAGGGCTGTTAGCTTCGCGGTTCGCCCTACCAGTTAACTCTGGGCACCGCCCCCAGAGCCTTTAACCGGCTAGCCGCCTGATGTCTGGCCGCTGGCGTGGTTCCCGGTCTCCGATGTGCACCCTCTGGCCGGCGCGTGGGGCAGTTCCAGGCAGGGTGCCGCACAGCCTGGGTGCCGCGCCCCGTTAGCTGGCAGGTCCCCGCGGGGGCCGGGAAAGCCGGTGTTGGCCGTGGGGAGCAGCAAAGGCCGCTCAGCCGCGTGGTGCTTGGGAGTGAGGGTGGCGCGATGGCCGGAGCGTGGTAGAGCCGCGGTGAATAGCGCCGTCCGATTGCTCGCTGCATCTGAAACCAGAGAAGCGGGCAGCTGGCATGTGCCCCTGTGGCTGTTCCAGGCCACCAGCCACCCGGGCCTCCAGCTGCTCGGCTGCGAGGGGTTAGAGGAGACCGGTCGCCTGGTGCCAGCGGCAAAGCCCTGGCCAAGTCCCTCCCGCGCCCCAGCGGGCATGTCCTAGTGCCCACGGGCACGAGACTGGCCAGGACCCAGGGAGGCTGGGCTGCCTGCTTAGGAGCTTCTCCCCGCAGCCCGGGGTAGAGACAGCGTGAGCGAAACTCCCTGGCACAAAACCACCGCTGCCCCCTCTGCGCCCTGCCAGCGCGCTCCAGCTGGTGCCTGCCTCTGACTCCTTAGAGAGCGCGTCTGTCCTGGCCCCTCCTGCCCGCCCCCATCTCTCTCTCTCGCCTGAGGTCTCCTGCCGGGCACCGGCTGTGCCTGTTTGTGGGGCACGGAGCCTGGCGGGGGCTGACTTGGGTCAGGCCTGGATCTCGCCGGGCAGCTCTGCTCTAAGCGGCAGGAGGGGGCAGAGCCCGGTGTGGGGGACTCGAGAGCTGTTCTCGAGCAGCCAGGATCACTCCCCCAGAGCAAGTGGCTTCTCGGCTCCTGCCGCTCTCTGTGCGAGGTGAGTTAGAGCCTGTCTGAGAGCAGCAGCCACCCCGGGTGCCATGGGCTCGCTGCTGCCGTTCCTGGGTGGAGCACGATGGCCCCTTGGGGCACCAGATCATCCCAGGCGTCCGTCCTGGGCTCCCTCCTGCAAGCGCAGGCGACGTGCCGGTTCTGTTTCCTGAGAGCTCCTCGCACTCTGGGCAGCCTGGGGCTCCGAGGGCTGGGCCGGCCCCTCCCCGGGCGAGGGCTGGGTGGGCCCCTGTACAGGGCAGGCAGGGACTCGCGACCTGCCAGCCCTGCTTTGCAGAGGGCCGTAGGGGCTGGCTCTGGGCCGAGGGCGGGTGCAGGGTCTGCCGGGCGCCGACCTGGGCGGCCCGGCGTAGCGTGTCAGCACCCGGGGAGGCTGCTCTGAGCCGCGTTTCGCTGGCTGCGCTTCTGGCCGCGGGCCCGGCCTGAGCCCTGCGTATCCTCGGCTGGTCCCTGCTGGGAGAGGAAAGGGACAGCCCGCAGGGGAGCCGGGTCTCGGAGCAGGGGGCGGCAGAGGGAGGAGACTGGGAGACAGGCTGCGGGCAGGGCAGGGCATGGGGTCAGAAGGAGGAAGGTCCAGCTCGGGGGAGGGAGGTGGCTCAGAACAGCTGCTGTCCCATTAGAAAATCTATACTTAGATTTTCAGAAAGCCTTTGACAAGGTCCCTCACCAAAGGCTCTTGTGTAAATTCCATGGCCATGGGATAAGAGGGAAGGTCCTTTCTTGGATTGAGAACTGCTTAAAAGACAGGAAACAAAGGGTAGGAATAAATGGTAAATGTTCAGATTGGAGAGGGGTAACTAGTGGGGTCCCCCAAGGGTCAGTCCTGGGACCAATCCTTGTCAACTTATTCATAAATGATCTGGAGAAAGGGGTAAGCAGTGAGGTGGTAAAGTTTGCAGATGATACAAAGCTGTTTAGGATAGTGAAGACAGAAGCAGACTGTGAGGGACTCCAAGAAGATCTCACCAAACTGAGTGATTGGGCAGCAAAATGGCAAATGAAATGTAATGTGGATAAGTGTAAAGTAATGCACATCGGGAAAAATAACCCCAACTATACGTACAGTATGATGGGGGCTAATTTGGCTATGACAAATCAGGAAAGATCTTGGAGTTATCGTGGCCAGTTCTCTGAAAACTTCCACGCAGTGTGCAGCGGCGGTCAAAAAGGCAAATAGGATGCTAGGAATTATTAGGAAAGGGATAGAAAATAAGACCCAGAACATCTTACTGCCCCTTTATAAAACTATGGTACGCCCACATCTTGAATACTGTGTACAGATGTGGTCTCCTCACCTCAAAAAAGATATTTTGGCCTTGGAAAGGGTTCAGAAAAGGGCAACTAAAATGATTAGGGGTTTGGAGAGGGTCCCATATGAGGAGAGGCTAAAGAGACTGGGACTGCCCACCCCCAGGCTCCGCGCCCCCTCCCTTCCCAGCCTCTGGCGATCTCCCCTTTGCCACCCAAGGGGGAGGGCAAGGGCTTGGGGACAAAGCTGCCGGCCAGGAGGGAAGTCGCCGCAGAGGCTGGCACCTGGTGCGGTGCCCCGTGGATATGCTTTCCCGACCCCAGGGCCGGCCCGGGCTGCGCTCTGCTCGCGGCTGTAAGCGCAGATGGAGCAGCGTTACGCCAGGAGGGGCTGTCGGCTGCTGTGACGGCGCGTTGGGGGGTTCCCCGTCTCCTGCACCCCGAAATGGCACAAACAGACTGTACCAGCCAGTGGAATTGAGGGTGGTTTATTGCTCCTCCAGCACAGCGCAGCACAGATGTAATCTGGTTACAGGAACTGGGCTAGGATGCCTCAGGCCCCCTTGAGATGGGGGAGACTGGGCCCCTAAAACTCCAGCTCCTCTCCCTAGGCTGTCTCATCCATCCTCACAGACAGCCACACCCAACTAACTAAATTCCCTTGCAGCCCTGCCCCCCCAGCCAGGGCAGCATCCACCTTCCTTTGTTCCTCCCCATGGGGGGTGTCTGGCCACTGGTTCAACAAGTTTGGCCTTACCTCTGCCTAGCGAGGTTTTCCCTGCTGGGTCTTGCTCCAGACAGCAGGGGTCACCACAGCCCAGCAAGTACCCCCACTACGTCACAGCTGCACCAGCTCTCCCGCCCGCCCGCCGAAGGGGTCCGGTCATGGGGAGGGAAGCGGGAGACACCGGACCCGAGCAAGGCGCTCCGTCATCCCGGGAGCTAGCTGGCGTAGTGTGGCTGTGGAGGCCGGACCCCGCCGAGCTGCCCTCCTTGGGCCGCAGACGTGGGGACTGGAAGCCGCACGAGAGATGCGCGAAGTGGGGGACGGCAGGCTGCTCTCGCGGGGCCGGGTGCGTATGGTCTGTGGGCGTGGGGGGGGGGCACGTCCGGCCAGGCAGGGTGCGTATGGTCTGTGGGCGTGGGGGTGGGGGGGGGGGGGGAGTCGTATGGGTCTGGTGGGCGAGGTGGGGGGGGGGGGGGGGGGGGGATGGGTGGGCATGTCCGTCCGGACGGGGTGCGTATGGTCTGTGGGTGGGGGGGGGCACAGGAGGCCGGGCGGGGTGTGTATGGTCTGTGGGTGGGGGGGGGGATGTCCGGGCGGGGTGCGTATGGTCTGTGGGTGGGGGGGGGGCACAGGAGGCCGGGCGGGGTGTGTATGGTCTGTGGGCGGGGGGGGGGGGATGTCCGGGCGGGGTGCGTATGGTCTGTGGGCCGGGGGGGGGACACAGGAGGCCGGGCGGGGTGCGTATGGCGTGTGGGCGGGGGGGGCACGGCGTGCGTATGGTCTGTGGGCGGGCGGGGTGCGTATGGCGTGTGGGCGGGGGGGCACGGCGGGGTGCGTATGGTCTGTGGGCGGGCGGGGTGCGTATGGCGTGTGGGCGGGGGGGCACGGCGGGGTGCGTATGGTCTGTGGGCGGGCGGGGTGCGTATGGCGTGTGGGCGGGGGGGGCACGGCGGGGTGCGTATGGTCTGTGGGCGGGCGGGGTGCGTATGGCGTGTGGGCGGGGGGGGCACGGCGGGGTGCGTATGGCCTGTGGGCGGGCGGGGTGCGTATGGCGTGTGGGCGGGGGGGGCACGGCGGGGTGCGTATGGTCTGTGGGCGGGCGGGGTGCGTATGGTCTGTGGGCGGGGGGGGCACGGCGGGGTGCGTATGGTCTGTGGGCGGGCGGGGTGCGTATGGCGTGTGGGCGGGGGGGGCACGGCGGGGTGCGTATGGTCTGTGGGCGGGCGGGGTGCGTATGGGCGGGGGGGGCACGGCGGGGTGCGTATGGCGTGTGGGCGGGGGGGGGGCATGGCGGGGTGCGTATGGCCTGTGGGCGGGCGGGGTGCGTATGGGCGGGGGGGGCACGGCGGGGTGCGTATGGCGTGTGGGCGGGGGGGGCACGGCGGGGTGCGTATGGGCGGGGGGGCACTGGCGGGGGGGTGCATATGGCGTGTGGGCGGGGGGGGCACGGCGGGGTGCGTATGGGCGGGGGGGGCACGGCGGGGTGCGTATGGTCTGTGGGCGGGGGGGGCACGGCGGGGTGCGTACGGTTGCTGGGCCGCAGGGCTTGGCACCACGGCTTCTCGGTGCCGGTGGGGAGCGGCTGGGCCGGCTTGTGCTCGGGGCCGCGGAGGCGACAGCGGGGTTGGAAGCTGCCGGAGGGCAGGAGGCTGAGCCCCGTCTCCAGAGCTGGGGGCATGCCCCTCCCTGGGCGGAGGAGCCTCGGTGCCGGGGGAGGGGCTGAGCAGGGACAGAGACGCTCCGGTGAGGGGTGGGGTGGGGTGTTCAGGGGATGGGGGGGAGTGGCCCCCCACCCGAGGGAGCTTGGCAGGCAGGAACGCGCCGTCAGCGCCAGGAAGCCGAGTGGGAGAGCTGGCTCCGGGCGGCGGGTGACTCGCTCCCTGCGTCCCCAGGGCTGGCCGCGGTGCTGCTGGACGCCATGACGGACAAGGATGCGCAGGTGCAAGAGCAGGTCTACAGCGCTCTGTGCTGCCTGGGGGCCAGCGCGCCGGAGGAGACCCTGCACGCCTGTGACGAGTATCTGCGGCACCACGACAAGGTACGGGCAGGGCGCTGGGGCACGTGCAGGGACAGCTGGGCTGGCGCTCAGTCGCGCGGGTCGGAGGGAAGGGGCCGTCTGTGAGATGCACAAGCATGGCACGGCCAGTGGGCGCCGGGGCACCCCAGGGCTCTCTGCCGAGGCCCACGCGTCCCCCCCCTTGGCAAGCCCCCTCCAGCGGCTGCATCCCGTCCGCAGGGGGCCGCCGGCCGACAGCACCGCGCAGGCCGGGCAGGGGGAGCCGGGCCTGGGAAAGGGGGGCGCCTCCCTCGGGTGCTGGGGACTCCCGTGGCTCTGTCTCCCGCAGCTGGCCCATCCCCACCGCATAATCCTCCTGCGGGCCATGGAGACCGTGGTGAGGACCCACATCGCGCAGCTGGACAAGAGCACGGCCAAGATCGTCATCTTCCTGGCGTCCAGCGAGATGACCAAGTCCAAGGTACCGGTGGAGGCTGGGGCTCGCGCTGTCGCGTCTCCGCAGGGTGGCTCCTGCAGCCCCCCCCCCCCGCCGCGGGGCCTGGTGCCCCCCCCTTGCCGCGTGCCTGTGCGGGGCCTGGCCCCCCTGTGGTGCAGTGGGGGGCTGTCTGCTCTGTGACCTGGGTCCCCTGCGCTGGGAGGGGAGATTCTCACTGACTGTCCCAAACGTGCATTAACCCAGACACCTGGCTCAGCCCCCCAGGGAGAGACAAAGGGAGGGGGGCGGAGACCAGCACCTGGCTGGGGGCAGGGCTGGGAGGGAGTTTGTCTCTGGCTGGGATCATGGAGGAAGCAGCCTGAGCAAGGGGCTGGGATTTAGGGGCCCAGGCTCCCCCATCTCAAGGGGGCTGAGGCATCCTAGGCCTGCCCTGGAACCAGATTCCATCTGTGCTGGGCTGTACCCTGGAGAAGCAATAAACTCCCCTGTTCTACTGGCTGGGGGAGTCTGTCCGTGCCACTCCGGGGGTGCAGGAGACGGGGGACCCCGATGCGCCGTCACACGCCCCCCCCGTGCCGCGTGCCTGCGCGGGGCCCGCCCCCCCCCGTGCCGCGTGCCTGCGCGGGGCCCGGCCCCCCCCCCGTGCCACGTGCCTGCGCGGGGCCCGGCCCCTTCCGGAAAGCCCTGCGATCTGATGTCTCTTTCTGGGGGTCTGGCTGGTGAGTCTTGCCCACATGCTCAGGGTTTAGCTGGTCGCCATATTTGGGGTGGGGAAGGAATTTTCCTCCAGGTAGATTGGCAGAGGCCCTGGAGGTTTTTCGCCTTCCTCTGTAGCATGGGGCACAGATCACAGCTGGAGGATTCTCTGCATCTTGGGGCCTTCACAGTATCTGAAGGCTTCAATATCTGAGATCTAGGTGAGAGGATTATTCTAGGAGGGGTGGGTGAGATTCTGTGGCCTGCACTGTGCAGGGGGTCAGACTAGATGATCAGAATGGTCCCTTCTGACCTTAAAGTCTATGAGTCTGAGTCTATGATGCAGCCTCGTTCCCCAGGAAATCGTGTCCGACTGGCAGCAGGCAGCGAGCAGCGTCCTGGTGGCAGCGGGCAAGCGTTTCATCAACCAGGTGATGGAGGAGGTGCTGACCAAGTTCCAGCCGGGCGTCCTGCCCCATTACTTCGTCCTGCAGACCTTTGCAGACCTGTCTGTGTCCAACGGTAGGCTCACTGCCCTGCCGGCACCCGCCTGGGAGCTCTGACCTCTCCCTCCAAGGCCCCCCTGAGCCCCGGGCAGCGGGAAGAGCCCTGGGACACAGCAGCCACCTCCAGGGCCTGGGCACTTCCTAGGTTACCAACCCCCCCGGGACTGTGCCCAGCCTGGGCTCTACAGGCCGGGGGCGGTGCAGGATCAGCCCTTCAGCCCCGCTGGGGCGGCACGGACTTGTACGCAGCCCGCCCCGTGCCCCTGCCACGGCTCCCTCCGTCCGGCTGGGGTCGGCCTGCACGGCCCCGCTGCCAAGGCGCCCGCTCAGACGCCGGGTTGAGCTGGCTGGCCGGGATCCTGCGCTGCGGGTGGGGCTGCTCCGGCCAGGCTCCGCCAGCCAGGGGTCACCCGCTGAGGCGCCTGCTTCCTGGGTAACCCGGTAACCCTGCATGTCCCTAGCTGGGCTCTGTGGGTCGGGCCCGGCCCCGGGAAGGGAAAAGCCCCACAGCCAGGGCTGGGCTCTGTGGGTCGGGCCCGGCCCCGGGAAGGGAAGAGTCCCACAGCCAGGGCTGGGCTCTGTGGGTTGGGCCCGGCCCCCGGAAGGGAAGAGCCCCACAGCCAGGGCTGGGCTCTGTGGGTCGGGCCCGGCCCCCGGAAGGGAAAAGCCCCACAGCCAGGGCTGGGCTCTGTGGGTCGGGCCCGGCCCCGGGAGGGAAAAGCCCCACAGCCAGGGCTGGGCTCTGTGGGTCGGGCCCGGCCCCGGGAAGGGAAGAGCCCCACGGCCAGGGCTGGGCCGGGAGGGGCCCGGCTGAGCGGCGCGGGAGGCAGATGCTGCACCGGCTCTTGCAGCCGTTGGCGGGCGCTCCGAGGGGTGAGGCCGGGGAGGGCCTGCCTCAGTCGCTGCCCTCTCCTCGCATCCTTCCCAGCCTGCTGCCCCTAGCTCCCGCGCTGGAGGGCCCCTTCTGAGCTGCTGTGCTGGCCCGTCTGCTGCAGGGCTCTTCCGCGTCCAGCCCCTCCCTAATTCTCACCCTGTTCCGCAGCGAGCCGGCCTGCGCGGTCGCGCCCCTGAGCCCGTTCGCCGCTGCGCAGCCCAGCTCCCCACGGCTGCCGCGGGCTCGCGTCTGTTCCGAGGGGCGGCTGGGAGGGAGCCGCAGCTCGGTACCTGGGTGCTGGGACGGGAGGGGGTGGCCTTGGGGGCTACGCCGGCAAGGCAGGCTCCTGGCAGAGGGCAGCTGTGGGGAAAGGCTGAGCGCGGCTGACCTGGGAGCTGAGTCGCCGTCGCGTGTCCCTGATTGCCCTCTGAGCTGCCCTGTCGGGGCTGTGCCGAGGGCTCCCCGGCCGTCTCCGGGATGGGCGGCGAAGGCGACGGCTTGGCAGCTCCAGGCTGCTGCTGGGGACCAGGCCGGTGGGGGGCTGCTAGCTGCCGAAGCCCCGTCTCTGACTTTGGGGGCTGCTGAATCCGCAGGTCCCCGCGTCCCCTGGGGGCCTTGCTGCGGCTCAGAGCGAGCGCCCTGGGCGAGAGGACCCAGGCTGCGGGGGGGACTCGCCCGCTGGACGCCCCTTCCCTCGGTCGGCTCCTGTGCCGCTCGCCCGGCTGTAACCCGCCTCTCCCTGCAGTGTTCGGGATGGTGCCGTTCCTGAACTCCATCCTGGGGACCCTGCTGCCGATGCTGGGGCTGGCCAGGCAGGACTACATGAAGTCTGCGTTCTGCCACGGTAAGCGGCTGTGCCGGCCTGGGGCCTCGGGGCCGGGCTCTGCCCGAGCTGTTCCAGAGGCCAGGAGGGTGGGTTCGGAGCCCTGTCATGTTTCGAGGGGGGAGGGCGTTGCTGGGGCTGGGCCGGGGAGCTTTGTGGAGGGGGGAGGGTGTTGCTGGGGCTGGGGCTGGGCCGGGGAGCTTTGTGGAGGGGGGAGGGTGTTGCTGGGGCTGGGGCTGGGCCGGGGAGCTTTGTGGAGGGGGGAGGGCGTTGCTGGGGCTGGGCCGGGGAGCTTTGTGGAGGGGGGAGGGCGTTGCTGGGGCTGGGCCGGGGAGCTTTGTGGAGGGGGGAGGGCGTTGCTGGGGCTGGGCCGGGGAGCGGGGGGAGGGCTGGGGCCAGTCTCTGTGATCCTGCGAATGGAGCTAAAGCGAAACCACGGGGAGCGGGGGTGGGGCGGCTGGGGGGGGGGTGACCCCTGTGCCCGGCCCCACGGCTCCTGTTGCTCAAGGGGCGGCTTGGGGCCAGGGGGCAGCTTCTCTTCTCTTTCCAAACGGGCCCCGTGGAAAGCAGGGCCGGGCTGCTGGGTCCCACTTGGAGCAGCGCGCTCCAGGGGCCTGACCGCACAGGCGCCTGCTGTGGGTGCCAGCGCCCGGGCCTGGCGCCTGCTCGGAGGGCTCACAGCCTGCCCCCGCCTGCAGCCCTGCAGCACTTCAGCGACAGCATCCTGGAGTACCTGGCCAACCTGGACAAGGCGCCCGACCCCACTGTGCGGAGGGACACCTTCTCCAGCGAGATCTTCAGCGCCTACGACGTGCTCTTCAGCAGCTGGCTGACGAGCCGGGAGGCCAAGGTGCGGCCCTGCCCCGTCGCGTGGCATGGGGCGGGCTGAGGCCCTGGGCATCCCTGCCTCTCCATCAGCCTGGGCCTCTGGCTGCTCGCAGGGTCTGCAGCCCACCTGCTCCGCCGTAGGACGCAGCTCTGGCCGAGGCGCCTGCCCGGCTCCCTGCCACGGGCTGCCGCTGTCCCCTCGCTCGCCGAGTTGCGCAGACAGGCCGTGGGCGGGGGCACCAGCTGGGCCGCGGGACAGGGACCCTGCCCAAGCCACCGGGGACGAGACGGGGATGCTCCGCCCGGCTAGATTCAAGGCTGGCCAATGCTGGCCTGGCTCTGCCACCCCCCGGGGCTGGGGCCTGTGCCAGGCGGCTCGATGTACGCTGCCCTGGGACCCTCCTGCCAGCACCAGGGGAGCGCACGCCAGGCCCCGGGCTGCAGGCTCTCTGTCCCCGCAGCTGAGACTGGCCGTGGTGGAGGCTCTGGGGCCCATGAGCCACCTGATGCCCAGCGAGAAGCTGGAGGAGCAGCTCCCGCGCCTGATCCCGGGGATTCTCGCGCTCTACAAGAAGCAGGCGGAGGCCTTTCCCGTCTCCAAGGTAACCGGCTGCGCATGCTGGCCGGGGCGGAGGGCTCCTCGCGGGGTGGGGCAGGGGAGCAGGCTGCCTGTGCGCCCCCTGCTGAGCACCCCGCCCCTGGCGCTGGGCACTGGCCCTGCTGGCTTGGATCACTCCCACCGCGGTGGGCTGGCCCCCTCTGGCACCTCTTCCACAGAGCCCGGCCGGCCGGTCCCCCCGGGTGCCTGGGGGGCTGAGCCAGAGTGCAGCGACCGCCGTGGGGCTGGCACAGCGACCTCGCCGCACGCCCTGTGCCCTCTGGGGCCGGCAGCTCGGTGGCCTGGGGGGGGGGCCATGCTGCATGGGAGTGTGGCTTAAAGTAAAAGGTTTGGAAATGTGGCTAGTCCCAGGGAGGCGCAGAAACAGGCAAACTAGTACGAAATATCTTTGAAACTTTTATTAAAGGGCTTCCACGTGTCAATTATGATTTTATCCATTTCTTACCTACGTAGGCACCAAATAATGATTCGAATGACCCATAAGCAAAATGCAATACAGTGAAGGAAATTCCTTGAGGTTTCTCTAAATCCCAATAGTTGTTAACAAGGGACCGACCAGGGATTATTAACAGTTACATTTACATCAACCTTACTTATAAGACTAATCATTTATCTAAAACTCTAACACTGCTACCTAGCGATCCCTCTAAACAATTTCCGATAACAATACTGACATTGGACAGACACAAACTACAACAACATATTTGGTTTTCGTTCTCTTTGGGATACGTTACGCTCTCCAGGAACTCGTTGGGTTCGGTGAGCGGGAGGTGGCCCTCGGGTGATCAGTCCTCGGACCTGGCTCTATTCTGCCATCCAGTGTTTATTCGGGATTCCTCAGTTTGATACAGGAGGGGAAGCTGCTTTATAGAGAGAGCTTTTGTGCTAGGCTAGCAGCCCCTGTCTGGTAAGGGACGGGAGTACGGGGGTCAGATGTTTTTCCTTTTCTGCCTTATCGGGCATGGCACAGTCAGCACCAACTTTACATGAACTGCTTAGGTCTGGTTTTGGTTCCTGGGCGTCGCTGCTCTTTAAGTTACATAGCGTGAGGCTTTCATCAAGGGGAAGTTGACCTTTGCCTGGATGGGGATACGCGCGAGAGGCCTGGCCAGCAAAGCGCCTGCTTCCACAGGGAGGGAGGCTGGGCCATTCCTGGGCACCTTCTTGGTGCTGTCCCGCGGCAACGGCCTCCTGTCTGCGGTTGGAGGCCCAGTGGGTCCGACTGCCCTGAGGGCTGCTGCCCCCCTCCCCCCGCCCTGAGGGCTGCGTTGCACCGTCTTTCCGAGCAGAGCTTGGCCCAGATTCTGGAGGCTTCTGTCAACGTTGGCAGCCGCACGCTGGACACGCAGCTGGACGCCCTGCTGAGCACCCTGCATCCCCAGGTGAGGAGCAGCCGGGGCCGTGGGGCTGGGCTGGGGAGACCAGGTGCCTCAGGAAACGTCTCATGAGCTCCGGCGCCTGGGGCTGCAGCCTCCTGCATCCAGCTGGCAGCCGGGTGGGCAGAGCCGCCTGCCCCGAACGCGTCCCTGGCTGGTGGCCCCGGCTCCAGCGCGGGAGGCGGGTGGGCCTGGCTCCCCGAGGGGCTGGGCTGTCCATGGGAGGGGCGGCTGCAGAGGAGGGAGCCCCGGCCCTGGGGGGTGAGGGACGCAGAGGGGAAGCCGGGCCGGTGGTGGCACAACGGCTTGTCTGCTCTCCTGCCCCCGGGAAGGCAGGGTCCTCCAGCAAACACGGGAAGGGCTGGGGGAGGCGGCCTGTTAGGCTCCGTCCCCTGGTGTCTCGGTAGCACGCCCGGCGCTGAGGTCCCACCGACACCCGCAGGGCAGGGCTCCGGGCGCTCGGGGCCAGAGCGGGGGACTCGCAGGGCGTGGGGGGGTTCCTTGTTAGGAGCTGTGCGGCCCTGGGGGGCTGTCTGTCACCCAGCGCTCTCCTGGCTGTGCTGCTTGATTCACCCCACGTGTGCACTGGCCCAGACCCCCAGGCCCTGCTCTTCCCGGGGGGAGGGAAGGGGGAACGGCCGCCTGGCTGGGGCAGGGCTGGGAGCTGGGTCCGTGTCCGCTGGGCTAGGGGAGGAAGGCTGGTGTTAGACCAAGGGGGGTGAAGCCCCTTCCCCCCAGAGGACTCGGGCGCTGCCCTGGCCCCGGTGTTAAGTGACCCTGCGCCGCGCTGTGTCTGGGAACCGATAACCCTTCTACGTAGCTGCAGGGGGAGGTCGCGGGCAGCTTGAGCGGAGCGCTGGGCGGGGGCAGGCTGGCTCGGGGCCAGGAGGCTGGCATGGGGGCGGGAGGTTGGGGTGGGGGGGCGGGAGGTTGGGTGTGGGGAGGCCGGGGGGGCTGCTCTGAGCGCTGAGTTTGCTCATGGCCCCAGGAGTTTATAGCTTGAGGAGAAAGCGCTGGCCCCAGGCAGCTTCTCTCGTGGGGGGCCCCCCCCGTCCACGCGTGGGCCGTGAGCGTGCCAGGGAGCGCTGAGTGGTGCAGGGTAGAGGCCCCCTGCTCCCGGAGGGTTCGCCAGCGGGCAGGGCCCTGGGGAGAGGAGCGGAGCCCGAGGAGGCTGGGGGTCCGGACGTGACTCGCCGTCTCCCCAAACAGGTCTGTGCCCCGGTGGAGCCGTCCAACCCGCTGAGCCTGAAGAACCACAACGAGGTGCTTCGCTGCTTCACCCTCCTGGGTAAGGGCTGGGGGGGGCCGAGTCCCCCGGACCCCTTCTGGGACATGCCTGGCCTGTGCAGAGCCGGGGGGGGGGGCGAGTCCCCCGGACCCCTTCTGGGACGTGCCTGGCCTGTGCAGAGCCGGGGGGGGGCGAGTCCCCCGGGCCCCTTCTGGGACGTGCCTGGCCTGTGCAGAGCCGGGGGGGGGGGGGGGCGAGTCCCCCAGACCCCTTCTGGGACGTGCCTGGCCTGTGCAGAGCCGGGGGGGGGGCGAGTCCCCCGGACCCCTTCTGGGACGTGCCTGGCCTGTGCAGAGCCGGGGGGGGGCGAGTCCCCCGGACCCCTTCTGGGACGTGCCTGGCCTGTGCAGAGCCGGGGGGGGGGCGAGTCCCCCGGACCCCTTCTGGGACATGCCTGGCCTGTGCAGAGCCGGGGGGGGGGGGGGGGCGAGTCCCCCGGGCCCCTTCTGGGACGTGCCTGGCCTGTGCAGAGCCGGGGGGGGGGCGAGTCCCCCGGGCCCCTTCTGGGATGTGCCTGGCCTGTGCAGAGCCGGGGGGGGGGCGAGTCCCCCGGACCCCTTCTGGGACGTGCCTGGCCTGTGCAGAGCCGGGGGGGGGGCGAGTCCCCCGGGCCCCTTCTGGGACGTGCCTGGCCTGTGCAGAGCCGGGGGGGGGGGGCGAGTCCCCCGGGCCCCTTCTGGGACGTGCCTGGCCTGTGCAGAGCCGGGGGGGGGGGGGCGAGTCCCCCGGGCCCCTTCTGGGACGTGCCTGGCCTGTGCAGAGCCGGGGGGGGGGGGCGAGTCCCCCGGGCCCCTTCTGGGACGTGCCTGGCCTGTGCAGAGCCGGGGGGGGGGGGCGAGTCCCCCGGGCCCCTTCTGGGACGTGCCTGGCCTGTGCAGAGCCGGGGGGGGGGGCGAGTCCCCCGGGCCCCTTCTGGGACGTGCCTGGCCTGTGCAGAGCCGGGGGGGGGGGGCGAGTCCCCCGGGCCCCTTCTGGGACGTGCCTGGCCTGTGCAGAGCCGGGGGGGGGGGGGCGAGTCCCCCGGACCCCTTCTGGGACGTGCCTGGCCTGTGCAGAGCCGGGGGGGGGCGAGTCCCCCGGGCCCCTTCTGGGACGTGCCTGGCCTGTGCAGAGCCGGGGGGGGGGGCGAGTCCCCCGGGCCCCTTCTGGGACGTGCCTGGCCTGTGCAGAGCCGGGGGGGGGGGCGAGTCCCCCGGGCCCCTTCTGGGACGTGCCTGGCCTGTGCAGAGCCGGGGGGGGGGCGAGTCCCCCGGACCCCTTCTGGGACGTGCCTGGCCTGTGCAGAGCCGGGGGGGGGGCGAGTCCCCCGGGCCCCTTCTGGGACGTGCCTGGCCTGTGCAGAGCCGGGGGGGGGGCGAGTCCCCCGGGCCCCTTCTGGGACGTGCCTGGCCTGTGCAGAGCCGGGGGGGACGTCCCCCCGAGGCTCGGCAGGGTCCCTGTGGGCGCTGACGCCCGGCACACTGAGCCCAGGGCAGCTCTGTGGGGAGGCGCCTGGTTCCGGCTCCTTTCTCCACTGCCAGGCCTGGTGGTGCCAGGGGGCCTGGAGCGGAGCCCAGAACCGGCTCCTTGACATACGGGTGCCCAGGCCTGGCCAGCATGCACGGCCTCCTCCGGCCCAGGCGGGGCGGAGCCCGGGGGGGTCACAGCAGAGGTAGGAGGGTCTGGAAACACGAGCTGCAGAGGCAGGTCCCACGCGCAGTGCCCTGGAGGGCCCCGGCTCATGCCCGGAGCCAGCGTGGCCTCCTGGGGCTCTGGCCTGCAGGTGGGTGGGTGGGTTGAAGGGAGCTGCTGACTGCTCCTCAGCTCAGTCCCCAGAGCCGTGGCCTTGCTCTCCCGCAGCCTGCACCTTTCCCGACCGCTTGCTGGGCTTCCTGCTTCCCAAGCTGGAGCACCACGGCGACAGGCTCCGGGTGGGGACGCTGGTCATCATGAGGCAGATCATCAACTGCGCCCGTAAGTAGCCCGGCCCCCCCCCGGCAGTCGGACGGCCCCCCCGGCCCAGCCCCCCCCCCCCAGCAGTCGGACGGCCCCCCCCCCCGGCCCGGCCCTCCACAGGAGTCACTGCTCTGCCCGTGCTGTGGGCTCAGCTGGCTAGAGCCGGGGCTGGGGCACTGACCCGCGATTCCCATGGCTGCCCTGAGCTCCTCCAGAGCTGCCTGGCATGGGTCAGTGGCCTGCCCCGAGCACCCCGACAAGCGCCCTTCCCTGCCGGCAGCCCCGGGCACGCTGCTGGGAGCTGCTCCAGCCCCCGGGCCGTGGCATGGGGCCAGTCGGGTTCCCTCCTGCACACGGGCAGGCAGCCCTGGGAAACGGCGCTTCGGGGGGCAGGGGCCGGGGATCCGCGGGGCTCCCTGGTGCGCAACCCCAGCCGCTTCTCTGCACGGCCCCGGCCCAGGGTCGTCCCTCGGCAGGCAGCCGCCGTGTGCCCGTGAATGAACCTCTTGGCTCCCGGCCCTGGGGCTGTCCCGGCTGTACCCTGGGCCGGCCTGAGCGCTCCCCTCCAAAGCCACGGCCGGGAGCTCCGGGCCAGGGCTTGCCTCCAGCCCTGCCCTGTCGGTGGGGGAGGGGAAGGAGCCAGGGTGCCAGGGCGGAGGGTCCTGCTGACACTGCGTGGGGCCGGCCCAGCACTGAGCCCTGCTCTGCTCTCTTCCAGCCTCTCAGATGGAGACTAAAAAGCCCTTGATTCTCGCCTCCCTGAAACTCCCTCTGCAGGACAGCAGTGCCAAGGTACCAGGCCACCCCTCTGCCCTGAGCCTGGCCTTGCTGGGCCCTGGGCGCCCGGCTCTGCCCCCGGCTGCTCTGTGCCCCCGCGGAACCGGCCCGGCTCCCCTGGCCACCGGCTCTGCCCCCGGCCGCTCTGTGCCCCCGCGGCACCGTCCCGGCTCCCTGGGCACCGGCTCTGCCCCCGGCTGCTCTGTGCCCCCGTGGCACCGGCCTGGCTCCCCTGGCCACCGGCTCTGCCCCCGGCCGCTCTGTGCCCCCGCGGCACCGGCCTGGCTCCCCAGGCACCGGCTCTGCCCCCAGCCGCTCTGTGCCCCCGCGGCACCGGCCTGGCTCCCCGGGCACCGGCTCTGCCCCCGGCTGCTCTGTGCCCCCGCGGCACCGGCCCGGCTCCCCTGGCCACCGGCTCTGCCCCCGGCTGCTCTGTGCCCCCGCGGCACCGGCCCGGCTCCCCTGGCCACCGGCTCTGCCCCCGGCCGCTCTGTGCCCCCGCGGCACCGTCCCGGCTCCCCTGGCCACCGGCTCTGTCCCCGGCCGCTCTGTGCCCCCGCGGCACCGTCCCGGCTCCCTGGGCACCGGCTCTGCCCCCGGCCGCTCTGTGCCCCCGCGGCACCGGCCCGGCTCCCCTGGCCACCGGCTCTGTCCCCGGCTGCTCTGTGCCCCCGCGGCACCGGCCCGGCTCCCCTGGCCACCGGCTCTGTCCCCAGCCGCTCTGTGCCCCCGCGGCACCGGCCTGGCTCCCCTGGCCACCGGCTCTGTCCCCGGCCGCTCTGTGCCCCCAC